>NC_081391.1:19321866-19673866 GCF_030684315.1 Stegostoma tigrinum | reverse complement strand
CGCACAGCTTCCCAGTTTTGTATTCAAATCCCCTCACAGTTAATTGCAACATTTAGCATCTTCTATACCTTATTTAGATCTCCTCTAGTTATTCTAAATCCACAGCCCTGCAATCTCTCGCGAGATAATATGCTTCCTTTGTTGTTCTTTTTTAAAAAAAATGGACAAATTAACATTTTCTCAGACTGTGCTCCATTTCGTCACATCTTTACCCCCACTTACTTAACCTGATAATAGTTATTTTGTAATTTTGTTGGGTCCTCTCCCCATCTTAATTAAGTTTTGAGAGCCCTCTTTTCCTGTTTGTGTTCTCTCTGGTATCCTTCCTCCCCACTGTTCACCCACTCAACATTGCTTAGAAAAGTGGCTAAATAAAATGTACATGATCCAGGGTTTGACTTTTTAAAAAATGGCATGTTGCACAAAAGCAAGGAAGTTATGGTAAAGGTACGTTGATGAGGAGGCAATGGCCAAGTGGTATTATTGCTGGACTGTTAATCCAGAGACCTGGATAATGTTCTGGGCACCTGGGTTTGAATCCCGCCACGGCACATGGTGGAATTTGAATTCAATAAATATCTAGAATTGACACTCTAATGATGACTGTGAATCCATTGCTGAGTGTCAAGATAAACCCATCCGATTCGCGAATGTCCTTTTAGGGAAGGGAACTGCCGTCCTTACCTGGTCTGGCCTACATGTGACTCCAGACCCACAGCAACGTGGTTGACTTTGAACTGCCCTCTGGGCAATTAGGGATGGGCCATAAATGCTGCCTGGCTAGCGATGCCCTTGTCGAATGAATGAATAAAGGGGGAAAAAAAAACCTTTAGCCCAGACTGAGCAGGAGCGTTTTGTGTAGTTCTAGACACTGCATTTCACGGAAGATAGGGAAGTATTAAGAAGGATGTGGAAAAGATTCACTGGGATAGATCTGCCAATGAGGAACTTCAGTTGGGAAGATAGACTGGAAAAAGGTGGCTCTGCTTTGGAGATGAGCAAGTGGGGAGGAAATTGCTGGAGGCAAGGTTCTGGGCAAAACATGCAAATTTGGCAGGGGGCAGCGGTTTGAATGCAGTAAGCAGTCAGGATCTGGGGCGCACTGGCTCAGATCGCACAGCAGGCAGATTCAGCTGTAGCTTTGAAACGGGAGTTGGGCAATCATCTGGAGATTTGCAGAGAGATTCGGAGGAAAGGCAGATCTGGGGCTAGCTGAGCCGGTCTTGCAGAGAATCAGCAGCAGTCACGAGGGGCCAAATGGCCTCTCCCTGGGCCATCACCGTTCTCCGATTACTAACCGGCAAGCACGTGGGAAAGTAGCTGAGTTCACACGAACCTCCTCATGGCGTCGATCAGTTCCTTGAAGCAGCAGGTTTTTGAATTCATTTTCCAGTATCTGACGTGCCTATCAGACAAATAACAATGTCATTAGCGTCTCAGAGTGAGTAGATGTGATGCTACACACGGTGGAACTGCCACAGAAAATCATCGAGGCTACAGGAAATATCAATCTGTCTACCGCCTCCCTCCAGTCCCCATAAATATGTTACGAAGGAAAATTGCGACAAGGTACCAACAGTCAGTGGCTTACCATCAGCCAGAATCTGACCCAGGACCAGCAGTACATAAACACAGTGGCTACAAGAACATTAGAGATAGTGGGAGCTGCTGATGCTGGAGAATCTGAGATAACAAGGGGTAGAGCTGGATGAACACAGCAGGCCCAGCAGCATCAGAGAAGCAGGAAGACTGACGTTTCGGGCCGAGACCCTTCTTCAGAAATGGCACTACATGGCAGTACACTTCATTTCTGAAGATGGGTCTAGGCCCAAAACGTCAGCTTTCCTGCTCCTCTGATGCTGCTTGGCCTGCTGTGTTCATCCAGCTCTACCCCTTGTTATCTCGGCCACAGGAGCTACACTGAATAACTCACCTCCTGACTCCCCAAAGCCTCCCCACCATCTTCAAGGCACAAGAATAGAGTGTAATGAAATGCTTCCCACTTGCCAGGATGAGTGCTGATCCAGCACTCATCGAGAATTTGAGCGTGATCCATGAAAATAAAAATCATCCTGGATTGGGTCCCCCACTTTCAACATCCACTCCCTCCACCACCAACATTCAGTAACAGCATGGTGTACTATCTTGCAAATGCACAGCAGAAATTCATCAAAGATCCTTAGACAGGACCTTCCAATCTCATAAACACTTCCATTTAGAAGGAGAAGAGCAGCACATATGTGGGAACACCATCCCCTCCAAGCCACTCGCCATCCTGACTTAGAAATATATCGCCATTCCTTCAGTGTCACTGGGTCAAACCCCTAGAACACATCACTGGGTGACCCTACACTCCATGTAATGCCATGCTTGAAGGAGACAGCTCACTGCCACTTTCTCTACGGCAACTAAAGATGGGCAATAAAAGCTGGCCCAGCCAGTGATGCTTAGTCCCATGAACAAATGTAATAAATAAAACTCATCCCCCTTGAAATCTCTGAGCTCTTCCAATCCCGACCTCTCGTGTGATCCCAATTTTAACCACATCACAACAGCCTGTGGTTCCAGGTTCTAGATTCTACAACTTTCGTCCATAGACCTCTTCAAATCTCTCGCTCGTTCTTTATGAGGCTCCTTAAAACCAAGAATTCAATCACCTGATGTAATATCTCCTCTTGTGGTTCACTTTTGTTTTATTACCGATAACTGCTCGTGAAGCCCTGGCCCATTATTCAAGACTACAAACAATGCCAAGTATTTGTGTCATTCAATAGATTAAGGAGTTTTTTGTTGAAAGGCACTTATTGTTGCATGACTGGCTGCAGTGAAGATGTGCTTGGGCCTTCCTGAAACATTACAGTCACCATGGTGAAGAGTTACCTGCAGCTCTCCTTGGTAAGGGGTCAACAACAGACCCCGTACTCTGGAGGAATGCTGTCTCACCGGGCAGAACCCAATGACTCGAGAACTTCCTGTTAGCGGCAGAGAGCCCACCCTCTGTTGTCCCAGCTGTGGGCAAGGTGTGTGTCGGCGTGCAGCGTGCGGGTGTACAATGTGCACGTGGGCTGTAGAGTGGGCGTAGGGGTGGTGTGTGTGTGTGTGTGTGTGTGTGTGTGTGTGTGCATGTATGTGTCTGTGTGTATGTGTATCTATGTGTGCGTCTGTGTGTGGGTGGAGGTGGGTGTGTGTGTCTGTGTGTATGATGGGAGTGGGAAAGGGTGTGTGTGTGTGTGCGCGAGCCTGTGTGAACAGCTGAGTACGTGTGTGAGCGCACAGTTGCGTCACACACACACCCCTTCTCCCACACACACACACACCCTTTCCCACTCCCATCATACACACAGACACACACACCCACCTCCACCCACACACAGACGCACACATAGATACACATACACACAGACACATACATGCACACACACACACACACACACACACACACAGATACAGACCCACACACACAGAGTGAGAAGCCAGTAATAGTCAGCAGTTCCTTCCCTCTCTGCAGATGTTGCGCTGGTGTTTTATGTCAACAGAAGGTGTGATCATTACTAATCCTAACACCCACTGACTCATTACCTTTTTCCCTTCCCTCATCCAACTCTCTCTCCCACCTCCATGCCTGAAGGCACTCATTTATGTAGGCCCAAGCTCCACATTAGCTTCGTGCGAGTCAATGCTATGCGACTCTGGAAGCCGTCGCACTGCCCCAGTCACTATGTCCCAGCGCGAGTCACTGGACAGGGATGATGGGGAAATAAACAGCTGATTTGATGTGAACATAGAGAGTGTGTACAGAGCCTTGCTGTCTTCAGCAGCCAATGTAGAGCAGACAGGGATCTTACTGCAGCATGTCTGCTTGAGCACAGACTGGAGAAGTTGGGAGTGCCCTCCCTGCGGAGACAGTGGCCGACAGGAGATTTGAGAAAGGTTTGTAAAAGCATGAGCAATCCTGGGTACAGCAGATAGAGAGAGTGTGTTCCTGTGGACAAAAGGAATAAGGAGGGTCTGGGCTTAAAGTGATATGTGAAAAAATCGTTTTTACGCAGTGAGTAGTTAGGGTGTGGAACGGACTACCTAGAGATTTGCAGGTTAAATTGAAGAATAAAGGAGATCACTTGCTAGTTATTTAGGTGGAAATGGTGTGCAGGTACATAGGGAAAAGGTTAGCACTAGGTGGCAAAGCTGGTATGCACAATGGGCCGAATGGTCTCCTCTGCATTGTAACACCTCTGTTACTGTGACTCGGGGTGTCAGCCATGGCTCGGTGTCTCTCAGAGGGTCATGGATTCAGAACATGAAATCTGAAACATGACAGCTGCCATCTTTGGCGCACTACAGAGAGGGTGCTGCATTGCTGTGGGTGCCCTCACTGGAGGACATGCCAAGCTGAACCTCTGCCTACGCTCTCCGGTGACTGTAAAAGATCCCATAGCAACAGGCTGAAGAACAAAGCAGTCCGCTCCCACATTCTGGGTCAATATTTAGCCCTGACCTAGCAGCATTAAACACAACTCAGCTGGTTACTATATGTGGGATCCTGCTGTGTGCAAATCCGCATAAAATGCATGCCCCGCTCCACCTGCACCACTGGCTGCTTGGAGGTGGTGCAGGGCATGATGCTGTTCTCTCAGATCCCTCTGCTCGCTTTCACATCAGCTTGAAACGCCATGCAACTGCTCGATCACAGTCTTGCTTCTCCATTCCAACCTCCCGGCTGTCTGCCTTTGTTCTGATCGACATGTCAAAGTTACAATTCGCTCCTTCTAACTGGGAAGGACAGCAACTCCTCCCCACCTTGCAGTCACAACAACTTCCCCCCAAAACTCCCATTTCTTCTTTCCTGGGGCCTCGGTATCAGAATCTCGTCTTCTCCTCCAACTCTGCTTGGCAATACTCCTGAAAATTCCAATGCATGATTCTCCTGTCGGAGATCCAGGACATTAGGCACGTTGTAGCTGACAAAAACCTGAGTGGAATTAGTTGCTGATTAGTGTAAAGAAATAAGGGCTCTTGTGTTAAAATGGTAGCGTCCCTACCTCTGTGCTAAGGGGTCTGCGTTCAAATCCCACCTACTCCAGAGGTGTGGGATAACATTGCCAATTGACAAAAAGTCTCTTTAAAAGCATTCTAGAATATTCTTCAAAATAAGCCTGGAGGTCCTCAAACAAGTCCTGCTGTTGACCACCCAGGCCCAGTCAAATAACTCCCTCCAAATAATTAGTACAACTAACTACTCAATGCAATAAACAAAAATGTAGCTTTCCGGAGAGACCACTCTCTCCGTGACTCCCTTGTTCGCTCCACACTGCCCTCCAACCCCACCACACCCGGCACCTTCCCCTGCAACCGCAGGAAATGCTACACTTGTCCCCACACCTCCTCCCTCACCCCTATCCCAGGCCCCAAGATGACATTCCACATTAAGCAGAGGTTCACCTGCACATCTGCCAATGTGGTATACTGCGTCCACTGTACCTGGTGCGGCTTCCTCTACATTGGGGAAACCAAGCGGAGGCTTGGGGACCGCTTTGCAGAACACCTCCGCTCAGTTCGCAATAAACAACTGCACCTCCCAGTCGCAAACCATTTCCACTCCCCCTCCCATTCTCTAGATGACATGTCCATCATGGGCCTCCTGCACTGCCACAATGATGCCACCCGAAGGTTGCAGGAACAGCAACTCATATTCCACTTGGGAACCCTGCAGCCCAATGGTATCAATGTGGACTTCACCAGTTTCAAAATCTCCCCTTCCCCCACTGCATCCCTAAACCAGCCCAGTTCGTCCCCTCCCCCCACTGCACCACACAACCAGCCCAGCTCTTCCCCCCCACCCACTGCATCCCAAAACCAGTCCAACCTGTCTCTGCCTCCCTAACCGGTTCTTCCTCTCACCCATCCCTTCCTCCCACCCCAAGCCGCACCCCCAGCTACCTACTAACCTCATCCCACCTCCTTGACCTGTCCGTCTTCCCTGGACTGACCTATCCCCTCCCTACCTCCCCACCTACACTCTCTCCACCTATCTTCTTTACTCTCCATCTTCGGTCCGCCTCCCCCTCTCTCCCTATTTATTCCAGTTCCCTCTCCCCATCCCCCTCTCTGATGAAGGGTCTAGGCCCGAAACGTCAGCTTTTGTGCTCCTGAGATGCTGCTTGGCCTGCTGTGTTCATCCAGCCTCACATTTTATTATCTTGGAATTCTCCAGCATCTGCAGTTCCCATTATCTCTGTAACTTAGCCCTTCTGATTTTTCACCTGGCTTTCCCGTGGAGATTAATCTTCAATCCCTGGAATCTCTACGGCATTCCTGGAGTGCTGTCAACCACGACTTATAATCCCTCAACCTTATTTTTCTTTCTGGCTCTGTTTAGTTCATCACCCAGGCCTCCTGAGAGACTGTTTGACCCTCGTGGCAGCTGTGCTTTAAGCCACCTACACCCCCAAGCTATCAAATTCTCTTCCTAACTCTTCCTGCCTCTCCCTCCACTCCTTAAGATGCCTCTTAAAAAAAATCATAGAATCCCTACAGTGTGGAGACAGGCCCTTTGGCCCAACAAATCCACACCAAACCTCAGATCATCTCACCCAGAGATCCCATCCCCCTAATCTACGCAACCCTGAACATTATGGGTAAGTTAGTACAGCCAATCCAACTAACATGCATAACATGCATATCTTTGGACTGTGGGAGGAAACCCCCCCACCCCCGACACAGGGAGAATGTGCAAACTCCACGCAGACAGTTGCCTGAGGCTGGAGTTGAACCTGGGTCCCTGGTGCTCTGAGGCTGCTGTGCTAACCACTGAGCCACCGTGCCACCCCAAATATCCACCCCATGTTGGCCAAATGATCAATCTTTTCTAACAACTCTGTGTGGCTTGCAGCTTCCAAACTCTGATCAGAAAAGCAGTCTCACCATGTTTTATGGCATTAAATATGCTTTAGAAACCCAGCTGGCATAGGATAGATGGTGGTATGGTGGTAATGTCACTCAGCTGTTAAAGGCTGATGCTCTGGGAGACCTGAGTTCAAATCCCACCACAGCAGTTGATTGAATTTAAGTTCAATGAATAAAATCATACGTAAAGTATATCCTCAGTGTCCAAGAATTTGTTTATCTGTATCAAAAAAATTCAACACCTGCAGGTAATGCTTGTATATGTGTGATTTTTAACTCACTGTTAAAGGAGCTGCACTCTTACAAATTTCATCATTTGCAGGAGTTCCCAGGAATGGAACCCCTTGGACACAGAGGAATGACTGTAAAGCTAAAGGTGATCCTGACAGCTTTTGTAAAAACGTAATAGCCTTCAGCACAGTGGCGTGAGCGTAATGTCACTGGATGGGGAAACCTCATAGACCCCCTGTGACTGTTTCAGGGACATGTGTTCAAATCCCACATTAGCAGCTGGCAGTCATTTCAATTTAATTAATCTGAAACTGTCTCCATAGCTACAGAAATGACCATCGATTGTTTTAAAAACTACCTGGTTCATGAGCGTCCCTTAAGGAAGCAAATCTGCCATCCTTACCTGGTCTGGCCTACATTTAACTCCAATTCCACAGCATCCTTATTGAGTTATAAAGGACAGAAACAGACTCTTCAGTCCAATTCATCCGGAGGCTGAGAGGGTGAAGAGCATCAGGTTCCTCGGAGAGACTATAACTGACAACCGGTCCCGGACCTGCCACACAGATGCTGCTTGGCCTGCTGTGTTCATCCAGCCTCACATTTTATTATCCTGCCACACAGATGTGATGGTCAAGAAGGTACAACAACGTCTCTCCTTCCTCAGGGGCTCAGGAAATCTGGCATGTCCATAAGGTCCCTCACCAACTGCTACAGATGCCCCACTGAAAGCATACTGTCTGGGTGCATAACAGCCTGGTAGGGCTCAGCCCAGGACAGTAAGAAATACAGAAGGTGGTGAACACAGCCCAGACCATCACAGAAGCCAACCTCCCATCCATGGATTCCATTTACAAGGCTCGTGGCTGCAGAAAGGCTAACAGTAGCTTTAAATTGAGGGGTGAAAGATATAGGACAGATGTCAGAGGTGGTTTCTTTACTCAGAGTGTAGTAAGGGAATGGAACACTTTGCCTGCAACGGTAGTAGATTCGCCAACTTTAAGTTCATTTAAGTCGTCATTGGACAAGCATATGGACGTACATGGAATAGCATAGGTTAGATGGGCTTCAGATTGGTATGACAGGTCGGCACAACATTGAGGGCCGAAGGGCCTGTACTGTGCTGTAATGTTCTATGTTAATATCATCAAAGACCCGTCGCACCGGTAATGACCTCCCATAACCTCTCCCATTAGGCAGAAGATACAGAAGCCTGAACACACACACCAAGAGGTTCAGGAACAGCTTCTTCTCAGCCGTTATCAGACTGATGAATGGACTCTCCAGCTTCAAACAACACTGATCTTGCTCATGTTGATTTCTTCTCGTGCATGCCCTATGCAATGTAACCTGTGTGCCTCTGTCTCCGGCTTTTTGATCTGCACATCCTTTGCTTACTGTGATCTGCCTGCACCGCCAGTAAGCAAAGCTTTTCACTGCATTTTGGAACACGTGACAAAAATTAATCAATCAATCATTCGCCAGCATTGGGCCCATAACCTCTAAACCTTTCCTGTTCATGCACCCATCCAGATACCTTTTAAATGTTGTACCAACCTCCATCCCTTCCTCTGGCAGCTTGTTACATACACGCACCGCCCTCTGTTGAAAAAAGCTGTCCCTCAGGTCCCTTTTAAATCTCTCCCCTCTCACCTTAAACAAATGCCCTCTAGTTTTGGACTCCCCTAACCTGGCTACTCACCCTATCCATGCTCCTCATGATTTTATAAACCTCTAAAAGGTCATCCCTTAGCAACTGTGTTCCACCTCAGTAGTTTAGCAGGTGACACAGATTTAAGATAAAAGGGCTTAGGTTTAAGTAAGATGTGGTGGACAATTGCCACATACGGAGGGTGCCAAGTGCCGAGAATTTGCTGCCAGAGGAGGTGGTAAAGGCAGATACAATAGTAACATTTAAGGCACATCTCGACAGATATACAGATAGACAAGGAACAGAAGGATATTGACTGAGCAGAGGGAAAAGGCTTTGAGCTGAGAAAGGAATCACAGGCCAGCACAGTTGTAGGGGCCGAAAGGCCTGTTCCTCTGCTGCATTTTTTTTTTGGCTCACCGGGGCTTTTAAGAAATTCAGCCTCAGGGTAATTAGGGATTGGTCACAAATACCAGCCTTGCAGTGATGCCCACATCCCTCGGATGTCAGGGGGCACCGCCCATGCCCAGCACTTACCTGCGTGTTCTGCATCGGGATCTGCAGGAGTAGGGCAACGTCGTTGTGATCGAAGGTGTCATCCAGTGCGATGAGTGCCCCGTGAACCCCACTCTCCTGGAGGTTACTGCTGTACTCCTTCAGCCCAATGTCCTGTACCCAGCCCATCATCCGATCATTTGTCCACACCATCACGTCTGCAAAGGACAGGAAGAGAAAGGTGTGAAGCTGCCATCGCAGCTCTAACATGCCAACATCACATTCGGACTCCCAGGGAAAGCAGGGATTGGTAGAACGACGCTACTGTTTCTCGGGTGTAACCGTTCCAGTTTAGAATTTGTATCTTTGTTTCCGCTTTCGACAGCATTTCTTGCCCTCGTCCCTAGTTGCCCCCTTGAGAAGGTGGTGGTGAGCTGCCTTCTTGAGCCGCTGCAGTCCATGATGCTGTGGGTTGATCCACTATGCTGTTGGGGGAGGAATGCCCAGAATTTTGACCCAGCGACAGTGAAGAAATGGCGACGCATTTCCAAGTCAGGATGGTGAGTGGCTGTTGAAGGGGGATATGTTCCTTCTGTCCTAGTCCTTCTAGATTGTGAATTTGGAAGGTGCTGTCTAAGGAGCCTCGGTGAGTTTCTGCAGTGCATCTTGCAGATGGTACACACTGCTGCGACTGAGCATCGGTGGCAGAAGGAGTGGATACTTTTTAAGTGTGGACACCAGTTCTTGGGAATCTTTCGAACAGACCTCGGCAATAATTACATGTGAAAGATTTGGCTAAATAAGAAACAAAAGGAAAAAAGAAAATGACTGATTCCAGACCTTGATGATTCAGGGAAAATGTTACGGATCCAGAACTGACTGAGTCCCAGTCTGGAGTAGCTAGGGTATGGTGTACAGCATTTTTCACACCATAAATCATCGCAGAAAATTTCACAGGAACATAATCAAATCAAACCGAGCAACAGAAGGAGATAGTCGGGCAGTTGAGTTGGTCTGCCTCCCCCTCTCTCCCTATTTATTCCAGATTCCTCTCCCCATCCCACTCTCTGATGAAGGGTCTAGGACCGAAACGTCAGCTTTTGTGCTCCTGAGATGCTGCTTGGCCTGCTGTGTTCATCCAGCTTCACACTTTGTTATCTAGCATAGCTAAAGAGATTGATTTTAAGGATGGTCCTGAAGAGGACAGGGGTGGTAGGTATTGCCAGCTGCCAATGTTGGTTATGTATAAGAGACTACAATTGGAGGTGTAATGACCTTGGCAGGCTGTGGGGGTAGAGGAGGTGCATGAGAGCTCAGGATGTCCAAAGACACTCTAACAGCTAACGAAGTACTTTGAAGTCTAGTACCAGCTGTAGGAAACCTAGCAGCTAAAACGGCGCAAAGCAGACTCTCACAGAGTGTGACATTGACTCGTCATTTGAGGGATGCGTCACTATGAAGCTTTTCATGGCTGTGACTCCGTCCTTCTCCTCACAGTAGTGTTATACAGCAACTCCACCGGCAAGAGAGCGTAATGACAGTGTGACATGTTTACATAGGGTGCTTTCATTAAAAGCTCAGGTGCAGAAATTTAGAACTCCCCAGAAAAAGAGAAAACCCAGAATGGGTTAATAAATATTGTAAAGGGTGATGTAGAGGAGATGACTCCATTTATGTGCAAGGCAAGAGTGGGGGTCCACAGAGATATGCCAGTCCAGGGGAATATGTTGATGTAGTGGTACTGTTATTAGACTAGTAATAGAACACAGAACATAGAACATAGAACAGTACAGCACAGAACAGGCCCTTCGGCCCTCGATGTTGCGCCAACCTGTGAACTAATCTAAGCCCCATCCCTGACACTATCCCATCATCATTCATCTGCTTATCCAAGGACTGTTTAAATGCCCCTAATGTGGCTGTGTTAACTCCAATGGCAGGCAGGGCTTTCCACACCCTTACCACTCTCTGAGTAAAGAACCTGCCTCTGATATCTGTCTTAAATCTATCACCCCTCAGTTTGTAGCTATGCCCCCTTGTACAAGCTGAAGTCATCATCCTCGGAAAAAGACTCTCACTGTCCACTCTATCTAATCCTCTGATCATCTTGTATGTCTCTATTAAATCCTCTCTTAGCCTCCTTCTCTCCAGTGAGAACAGAACCAAGTCCCTCAGCCTTTCTTCATAGGGCCTGCGCTCCAGGCTAGGCAACATCCTGGTAAATCTCCTATGCACCTTTTCCAGTGCTTCCACATCCTTCCTGTTATGGGGCGACTAGAACTGCACGCAATATTCCAAGTGAGGCCGCACTAGCGTTTTGTACAGTTGTAATCAAGAGTAGTAATCAAGAGGCTCAGACTAATGGCCTGGGGACATAGCTTCAAATCTCAACTCAACAGCTGGGGAAATGTGAATTCAATTAATAAATGCAGAATATAAAAAATGGTCTCATTGATGGTCACCACTGATTTTTATTTAAAACAAAATCCCATCTGACTCATCACGACTTCCAATAGGAGGGAGGTGATAGTTTAGATCCATTATTGCCCAGAGACGCAGATAATGTCCTGAGGACAAAATCCCAAAAACAGCAGATAGCGGAAATTGAATTCAATAAAAATCTGGAATGTAGAGTCTGATGATTGTCAAGGAAAAAAATACCTTCTGGTTCACTATGGAAAGGAAATCTGTCCTTTTGACCTGGTCTGGTCTACATGTGATTCCATTCCACACTGCCACTGGGGTGGGAGTGGCACAGTGGCTCAGTGGTTAGCGCTGCTGCCTCACAGTGCCAGGAACCTGGGTTCGATCCCACCCTCGGGTGACTGTCTGTGTGGAGTTTTCACATTCTCCCCGTGTCTGCATGGGAGCTCTCTGTGTGCTCTAGTTTCCTCCCACAGTCCAAAGATGTGCAGGTTAGGGTGGATTGGCCATGCTAAATTGCCCCGTAGTGTGCAGGGATGTGTAGCTTAGGGAGGTGGATCTGGGTGGGATCCTCTGAGGGTTGATGTGGACTTGTTGGGCCAAAGGGCCTGTTTCCACACTGTAGTGGGGATTCCATGATGGGGTTGACTCTTAACTCTGGGCAATTAGATTTGGCTCAGGCAGTGACACCCACATCCTGTGAATGGATTTAAAAAAAACACTACCCTTACCCCATCTGATTTCGGACTCACAGCAATGTAGCTACACTCTGAACTGATAGAGCAAGTAACTCAGGCTGCAGACTGCCATGTAGGTGCAGCAGGCTGGGAGGGAGGCTAATGGAACACTAGCTGTCACTGCAAGAAGATTTGAGAACAGGAGCAGTGAAGCCTAGCTTCAGTTGTACAGGAGCTTTACTAGGACTGTATCTGTAATAGCGTGTGCAGTCCTTATCTCAGGAAAGGTATTGCTGCCACAGTGGGAACACAATTAAAGCCCATCAGACTTGTTCCCAGGATCGTGGGACTGTCCTATGAAGGGACAGTGGGTACACCGGGCCTGTAACTCTCTAGAGTTTGGAAGAATGAGACGGATCTCGATTAAACCTACAAAATACAGACAGGGTCAATGCAGGCAAAGATGTTTTGCCTGGCTGGGGAGTCTAGGACCAGGGGGACACAATTTAAAAATCAAGGGGAATGCCTTTTAGGTTCCTGATGAAGAGAAATTACTTACTCCGGGGATTGTTAATCTTTGGAATTCACTACCACAGTGGGCTGTCTTTGTGTATGTTTAAGGTGGCGATTGATAAGATTTCTGATTAGCACCGATGCACAGGGTTACGAGGATGGGGGTGAGTAAAACACACGGAAGGCAACTGATCAGCCTGATGATAATGAATGGCCAGGAAGGGTGGATGGGCTGAACAGCCAACTCACGCTCATATATTCTGCAGTTCAAGGACAATTAGGGACGGTCAACAAATACTGGCCCTGCCAGTGACACCACAGCCAATTATAAAGAAAAATAAATCCAATGAGCAAATTCTGGCGCAAATAGAACAGAAATTGCTGGAAAAGCTCAGCAGGTCTGGCAGCATCCGTGAAGGAAAAAACGGAGTTAATGTTAGGGTCCGAAACATTAACTCTGATTTCTCTTCACAGGTGCTGCCAGACTTGCTGAGCATTTTCAGCAGTTTCTTTTTATTGTTTCCTGATTTACAGCATCCGCAGTCCTTTCGTTTTTAAATTTAAATTCTGGAGCAAGCTGTTTACTCAGGGAGTAACGAATGTGTGAGTATGAGGGAGTAGCTGAGGTGAACAGTATCGACGCATTAAAATGGATGTTTAGATAAACAAGGGAAAATATTCACAATAACAAGGTGTGGAGCTGGATGAACACAGCAGGCCAAGCAGCATCTCAGGAGCAGGAAAGCTGACGTTTCAGGCCTAGGCCCTTCATCAGAAATATTCACAGTTATGCAGGTCGAGTGAGAATGACAGAGATTGTATTAGACTAATGAGGATTAGTAGTGTAGATGAGCAGAGAGATCTCGGTGTCTATGTACACAGATCCTTGAAAGTTGCCACCCAGGTTGACAGGGCTGTTAAGAAGGCATACAGTGTTTTAGCTTTTATTAATAGAGGGATCGAGTTCCAGAACCAAGAGGTTATGGTGAAGCTGTACATAACTCTGGTGCGGCCACACTTGGAGTATTGCGTGCAGTTCTGGTCACCGCATTATAAGAAGGATGTGGAAGCTTTGGAAAGGGTGCAGAGGAGATTTACTAGGATGTTGCCTGGTATGGAGGGAAGGTCTTACGAGGAAAGGCGGAGGGACTTGAGGCTGTTTTTATTAGAGAGAAGAAGGTTGAGAGGTGACTTAATTGAAACATATAAAATAATCAGAGGGTTAGATAGGGTGGATAGTCGGATGGTGACGGCAAGCACGAGGGGGCATAGCTTTAAATTGAGGGGTGAAAGATATAGGACAGATGTCAGAGGTAGTTTCTTTACTCAGAGAGTAGTAAGGGAATGGAACGCTTTGCCTGCAACGGTAGTAGATTCGCCAACTTTAGGTACACTTAAGTCGTCATTGGATAAGCATATGGACGTACATGGAATAGTGTAGGTTAGATGGGCTTGAGGTCGGTATGACAGGTTGGCACAACATCGAGGGCCGAAGGGCCTGTACTGTGCTGTAATGTTCTATAAGATTCTATAAGGATCAAAGACTCCTGAACCGAACGTCCCAATTCTGTGCTTTATATTTTATTTATAACAAAACAAAACTTGATAAGAAATGCGTCGAGGCATAGGTCTTTTTAATTCACTGTACATGGAGTGTACATACATTTCCCCTACTTTACAAAAGAGTGTAATTGTGTTGGAGGCAGTTCAGAGAGGATTTACCAGATTATTCCCAGAGATAATTGGTTTGTCTGATGAGGAAAGATTGAGCAGTTTAGGCCTGTGCTCCCTTGAGCTGAGGAGAATGAGAAGTGATCTAATTGAGGTATATAAGATGGCAAAGCAGACGTAGAGGGGACGTTTCCCCATGTCCCGCAATCTAGAACGAGAGGTCACAGTGTTAGAACATAGAACTGTACAGCACAGTACAGGCCCTTCGGCCCATGATGTTGTGCCGAACTTTTACCCTAAACCTAAGGTCTATGTAACCTCCATTGCTACCTTATACTGTCATCCATGTGCCTATCTAATAGCCGCTTAAATGCCCCTAATGAGGCCAACTCCACTACCCTCTCCAGCAATGCATTCCATGCCCCTACCACTCTCTGAATAAAGAACCTACCTCTGACGTCTCCTCTAAATCTACCTCCACTCACTTTTAAACAATCGACAGATTTATTAATAAGGAATTAAAGCGTTATGTTCAACGGGTAGGGAAGTGGAGTTGAATTGAGATGAGATCAGCCATGATTGTACTGAATGGCAGAGCAGACTCAAGGGGCTGAATGGCCTGCTCGTAGCTCTTAAGGTGTTTTCGCAACACCAGTTCCTCTCTCTTTGCCTTTGACACGCGGTACCATCTTGCCAAGAGATGAGGCTCTGCTGAACACCTGTCCTTGAGCTGGCTAACCTCAGCCAGTGCGTTTCAAGCCGTGACACTAGCGACACACTCACCTTTCAGCTGAATGAGACTCCCCTCCCGCTTGCTCTCCAGTTCCTTCTTGTTGTAGTTCAGCCGTTTCAGACACATGATGCCGTAGTGGAGACTGATTCTGCAACACAGAGGCATCCACATCACACAAACGGGGTGACCCACACACAACAAGCACTAACTGTGGAACCGCGGTGTCTCATAATGGAATCTGCAATTATATAGCGCCTTGCCCCACTCCTCCCTTCCTATAAAACCTTTTCAACCAGCGAGGTACTTCTGAAGTGTCGCCCAGGAAAAAGCGTGCACAGCAAGATTCCAAAAACAGCAAGGAGTCCATCAGCTTCAGTAATGTTGGTTACTGATGGGGGAGCCGGATATGTTAACGCCATTAAACAAAGCAAAAACAAAAGAACTGTGGATGCTGGAAATCAGGAGTAGAAATTGCTGGAAAATCTCAACAGGTCTGGCAGCATTTATGGAGAGAAATCAGAATCAACATTTTGGGTCCAGTGACCCATCTTCAGAATGGCCATGTTCATGGTATGTGCATCATATCGTTAAGATACAGGAGCAGAAGGCATTAACTGTGTACCCAAAGCATTTATAAAGGGAGGCTCCTGGGTCACTGGGTGGCGAGGTTGGAAATGGCATTCTGTGGTTAAGCCCAGTATCAGAACAAAATTAGTGTCCAGTTTCATACCTCACCAAAAAACCGGGAATCGTAGAATCTCAACAGTGTGGAAACAGGCCCTTCGGCCCACCAGAAGTCCACACCGACCCTCACAGCATCCCACTCAGACTCATCCCCCTATGACACACCTAACCTACACATTTCTAAATACTATGGGCAATTTAACATGGCCAATCCACCTAAACTGCACATCTTTGGACTCTGGAGCACCCAGAGGAAACCTGCACAGGTAGTGGGGAGAATGTGCAAGCTCCACACAGACAGTCATCCGAGGTGGAATCGAACCCGGGTCCCTGGCGCTGCGATGCTGCAGTGCTAACCACTGAGCCACCGTGCCACCCTAAGAGCCAGAGATAGAATAGACCTGGGGCCGGTATCCACACGAGGGTTTGCACTATGTGTCAGTTTTAAGGCAGTGTCCAATGACAGCTGTTTATATAGTAGTGGAGAATGCCAACTTTGGGGCTGCAGGGAGGCCATACCTGTGAAAACTGTCGACCATCTTCAGCTGGCCTCGAAGTTCCTTCTTGGTCAGATGGTCCAACATGCGGGCATCGACCAGTGATTCCATGAAGTAACTCCGATACTGCGGAAGTCCAAGACTGGGCAGCCAATCATTGCCCACCCACTCGTGGTTCATGTCGCCATACGCCAAGATCTGAAAGGGTCGATGTTCCAGAATTAAAGCAGCCCCCAGAGGAAATAAGCTCCATGTTTAGAGGAAGGTGCTTCTTGCAAACTTACCAAGGGTGGCCACAGATTCACTGACACCCGTGGGTAGGTCAAAGTGTTTGCTCAGGGTCAAAGGTAACATAATGCCAAAGGTATCCTGGACGAACCCCTGAAGTGAGCTGATAACCGCCATCTCTACTGCACTTACAACAGAGTAAGGCATCCTGAGAGGCTTCAAAGGTGCCTTCCTGAATTCAACACAGACACACACCAGGAGGGTTGTATTTAATTGCCCCTACGGTGGTATTTCTCCCAGCCCATCCCTCACCGAAACGTGTCAAAGTTTTGCCACTGGAGGCTCCATCGGCAATGGGTTGCAGCCTTAGGCAGTGCTCAGTGATACGGGGGCCAGCTGGGCACCCTGATGGAGACCAGTGTGACGTAGGGGTAGTATCAATGGACCAGATAAACACAAGGGCCAAGCTCATACTTTGCAAATTCCACCACAGCAACTTAAATTCAAACAAAGTCACGAATTTAAACAATGCAATTTGGAATTGGGAGCTAGTAGGCTCAGTAATCCGTGGCCCCAAAATTATCATAAAATCCCCACTGGGTTTGCTAAGGTCCTTTAGGGTAAAAATTTGCTGGCCTTGTTTTGCCTTAGCCCCAGTGATTCCAGTCCCAGGGCAATGTGGCCCCATCACTATTCTCCAGAGCAGTCAGGGATAGGCAAAAATGTGGCCCCTTTCCCACAGCAACAATTTATTCTTTCTCTAAAAGAAAACCCTTGCAGCAAGAGGCCCACAGCAACATGATTCCCTCATCCGCCTCCCCAATGTATTAAAGATGATGCTCCCCCCCAGTTCCAATCTCTCTCTGTGTTGCATCCTCATCATCTGAAGAAGTTAGCGTCCTTTTACACCATGAGGCCATTCTGGGTTTAAGGTGTAGAGGCAGGATGGCCCCTCCAGACTGAATCCCCGCCATCAGCAGACTTGAGCCCATTCTGCTGTGCACTGCACTCTCGCCTACCAAGCCAGCTTCCCCCGTCCCCCACCAAAACGAGGACACCTTAAACCAGATTTAAACTGACTGCTCAAAAAGAAAACTGGAGAACCCACCTGGTCCCAGCTGATCTCTTTAGCCTCCTACCGTCGGAGAGGTTAAAGGTTAGTGAGGCAGGAAACGAAAGGATGCAAGAAAACAGTTAGTACAGTGTTAGCATGAACATTGGTGCTACATTCCAAAGGTGTTACCGAGCGGGTTATGGGGCATGGGATCTGGAGGGAGAGTAGGGTTGAGGGAGGAGGCTGTGAACTGACCGAACGTTGCAGCAGACTTGACGCAGCGAGCAGCCTTATAGCTCCTCCTACTGTTTACGTTTAGACATGACAGGGCAAGGGAGGTGGGGCACATCAACTGATCTGTGTTTGTAAGATGCTGAACAGGCCCAGATCAATGATGCAAAAAGCAAATTAATTCTGCAGGTCTGGCAGCATCTGTGGAGAGTTAAGATTCCTAGTCCAAAAACTTTGGAATGGTTCTAAACAACAGTTCTCGCTGGACTTGGAATGTTAGACTCTGGTTCTCTCACCACAGATGCTGCCAGACCCCCAGTTTCTCCAGCAATCTCTGTATCTGCTCGAGGTCAGGAGACGCACTGTCAGGCTTCCACGGTCTTTCTGATACTCCCTTACGCCTGTCATCAACATGTGTGGGAGACTCCGGCCAGGATTACATAACACGTGGACTCAAGGTCGCGCAGGTTGGTATTTATCTGCTTTTGGGGCGATGTCAGCGTGGCATTGTTGATCTTCAGTTGAGACGGTGGGTGCTTTTTGTACACACCCCATCAGCAAATGGGCTTGCAGTTATTTAAAAATCTCTTTATCGTGAACCTCTGAAGCACCCAAGGTACTTTTCAGAGATAGTAGGAACTGCCGATGCTGGAGTCTGAGATAACAAGGTGTGGAGCTGGAGGAACACAGCAGGCCAGGCAGCATTAGAGGGGCAGGAAGGCTGACGTTTCAGACCCGAAACGTCAACTTCCCTGGTCCTCTGATCCTGCCTGGCCTGCTGTGTTCCTCCAGCTCCACACCTTGTTATCAAGGCACTTTTCAGCCAATTTTCAAAGTCTGGTCACCGTTGTGATGTAGCCAACCTGCACACAGCAAAATCCCACAAATGCGATAAGTTGCCAGAGCCCTCCCAGGCCATAGGGCCACTCTCCCATTCCACAGAGAGACATGGATACTGCTTGTTAACCTGAGGGTCACCACTTCTCTGGTGAGGGGAGAGATTGAGAAGGAGAGTCCTTCTGCTGCTGCAGGGATTTACAGGAATGCGACAAAGACCTGAGAATCCCGTTTTTCTCAAGTGAGGCGCCGTTTGAGGAATAAATTGTCAGCCAGGACACTGGGGAGAAGTCTCTTCCTGCTCTTTGAAAGAACACCGTGCGTTCATTTCCATCCACGTGAGCTGGTACAGCAGACCTCGGCTGACCCAAAAGCCAGCTCCTACAGCAGCACAGCACTCCCTTTGTACTGGGGCTGGGCTATGAGGATAGCTTCTGGTGCTCAAGACCTGGAGTGTGCTATGAAGCCAGAAACTGATGATTCCGAGGTGGGAGTACTACCCACTGAACCACAGGGGTTTGAGACACAAAGGAAGGCTGCAAGCAGTTTTGAATACCACCTCTTTTGCATCTGACAGTGAACTACATGGGTTCCATCGATACCTTCCCCTGGAGTGACAGTGCCCTCTTAGTAAGCAGCGTGATTAAGGTACAGCACGGATTACAATGTTTCCATTCAGCAGCCAGGAAATTGTCTTTTACTTGTCATAAAATAATCCACCATAACTTCAGAACAACTAAAAACTTTCCTTCCGTTATAAGCTTCTGTATTCTTCTGGAAATTAGCCATGCAATCTTGGCAACTGTGAAACAATACCATCATCAGTAAGTGGACTGAAACACTGAATGACACCTCACAACTGGATGGAGGTCATAATTACAGCATGACGTGTTTACATATGTAACTGCTATTCTAAATGTGCACAAATGACTTAAGATGAAATACGCAAAAATAGGCTCAGCACATTAAATTTTAATCTTGGTCTAATTATCCTCAGCTTCCAATTCTAATTTAGCTGAAGATTACAGTTGATTTTCACCCCAGAGAGAATGACAAAATATTTTAAAACTTTATTGAACAGAGGGGCTTAGATTTCTCATGTGGGTTTCAGGAGTTCCAATCCTGCAATTTATTTTTCCTTGTTTGGTACAGTCTTCAAGAAGTAAAGCTCAAAGCATAAAGGTTTCACTGAGAAAACAGGCCATGGGGCAGTGTTTTCTTGGAAGTATGAATGCGGGGCAGTTTACGAGAGAGGGAGGGAGGGAGGGAGAACAGAGTCTGTCGCAGACTTTTATCGAGAAAAAAGGAACTGCACGAGTTTCTGTTAGTAAAGGAGAGACAGGATTATTAGTTCCCAGATCACAGGGAGGGAAGCAATAAAGCAGTGAAAATTAATCACAATGGGCTTACATGCTTCTGCCCAAATCATTATTCTCTTACTAAGTGGAAAGCATCACAGGGGGAACGACTGAATGCCAGAGAAGCAACAGAAACAGACAAACTACTGAAAAAAAGGAGACATGCTGTCAAAGTCTTGCACACATCAGGACACAATCGCAAGAATAACAGAAAAATTTCTAGAGGGAACGACAACTTATAACGAGGAAAGGGGACTGATTAGTTGTTAACTTGACTCTGATTGGTCAAACACTGCCATGGAAAAGGTACCAGGGGTCTAATGGACAAACTTTCATCATCAGGAGGCAAAGCCTGGTTCCCGAGGAGCCAGATGGCCACTTGTGAATTAGCCATCACAACACAGCGACATTAGAATTGTCCCTTCGGGGTACTTCACAAACACAACTACAATTTAGATTTATTCCCACTGAACTGAAACACACTGAAATGAAATACTTCTGAACCCTGAAAGCAACTGAGTGCAGTGCTTGTCAGATGGAACTGATTTCTCCTTACAGTGTGAAAACAGGTTCAAAATCATCTGGGTCATGGTAAAAGTTGCAACCGCCGGAACAAATAATCAAATTCAAATTAAACACAACCGCTGAGAGGGGAGGGTCTGTCAAAGATTCAAGACAGTATTGGATGATCATTTGGATAGAAGCAACGTAAAGGATATAGGGAGAAACCAGGAGACTAGCACTTGACAATGACGCTCACTTGAAGAGCTGACCAGATGGGCTGAATGGCCTCCTCTGTGCTGTGACACTTCTGCGATTCTGAGAAACATCTTAGGAGGAAAGGTTGAAGAGGCTCTGTCTATTCTGCGTGGCTCTAGAAAAACGGGAGACGATCTTACGGTAACACAAGGCCATGAAGGGTCTTTGACCCACTGGGTGCTGGGTGCTTCCCTTTGGAGAGGACAGGGGGCAGCAGTCTAGATCTAGGGAACACAGTTTGAAAATGAGGGGTCTCTTACTTAAGATCAAAAGATACAGGAGCAGAACTAGGCTTATTCAACACAACAAGTCTGCTCTACCATTTCAGTCTAGCTGACAACCTTAAATCCATTCTCCTGCTTTCTCCCTGTAATCTTTGGTCCCCTTACCAATCACGAACCTATCTAACTCTGTCTTAAAAGCACTTAATGGCTCGGTCTCCACATCCCACTGTAGCAATGAGTTTCACAGAATCACGACCGTCTGGCTGATTAATTTCTCCTCATCTCAGTTCTAAAGGGTTGTCCCTTCACTTTAATGCTGTGCCCTTGGGTCATAGTCTCTCTTACTAATGGAAACATCCTTTCCACGTCCACTCTATCCAGGGCTCTCAGTATTCTCTAAGTTTCAATCAGCTCCCTCTCATCCTTTTAAAGTCAATCAAGTACAGAGTCCTCAACCACTCCTCTTATGACAAGCCGTTCATCCCAGGGATCATTCTTGTAAACCTCCTCTGGACTAGCCCTCCAATGCCAGCACATCCTTCCTGACAGACAGGACCCAAGACTGCTCATAATATTCCAAAAGCAATTGGACCAATGCTTACACGGCCTCAGCAGTACATCTCTGCTCTTGTATCCTCTTTTAATGAATGCTCCACAGCATTTGCCTTCCTAACTGCCAACTGAACCTGCATGTTAACCTTTAGTGAATACTGAACTAGGACCCCCAAGTCCCCTTGTGCTTCAGATTTCTGAAGCCTTTCCCCAATTAGAACATAGAACACAGACCATAGAACAGTGTAGCACAGTACAGGCCCTTCGGCCCATGAGGTTGTGCCGAAACCTCCTCCCCTACCTTATACTATCCTCCATATGCCAACTAATAGCCGCTTAAATGCCCCTAATGAGGCCAACTCCACTACCCTTTCCGGCAATGCATTCCATGCGGCGACCACTCTCTGAGGAAAGAACCTACCTCTGCTGTCTCCTCTATATCTACCTCCACTCACCTTTAAAACTACGTCCCCTCGTAATAGCTACATCCACTCTAGGAAAAAGTCTCTGGCTGTCTGCTCTATCTATACCTCTGATCATTTTGTACACCTCTGTCAAGTCACCTGTCATCCTTCATTGTTCTAAAGAGAAAAGCCCTAGCTCTCTCAACCTTTCCTCATAAGAACTTTCCTCCATTCTGTGCAACATCCTGGTAAATCTCCTCTGTACCTTTTCCAACGCTGCCTCATCTTTCCTGCAATGAGGCGACTGGACACAACACTCCCGATGCGGCCGAACCAGGGTTTTGTATAGCTGGAGCATAACTGCACAGCTCTTGAACTCGATCTCTCTATTAATGAAAGCTAACACACTATACGCCTTCTTAACAACTCTATCCAACTGGGTGGCAGAAATATTATGTACGCCTCTATTCTTTCTTCTGAAGTGAACAACCTCACGTCATCCCACACTCTATTCCATCTGCCACTTCTTCACCCACTCTAATAGCCTGACCAAGTCCTTCTGCAGCCCCCCCGCTTCTTCAACACTACCTGCCCCTCCACCTAGCTTTGTGTCATCTGCAAACTTAGCAACAATGCCCTCACTTCCTTCATCCAGATCGTTAATGAGGCTGAGACGAGAACCTCTCAGAGGGTGGTTAATCTGTGAGTTCTCTTCCTCAGAGACAGGTGGAGTTTGAATCAATGAACCTATTCCAAGTCAGAGAGATTTGCCATCGACATGGGAGTCAAGGTTTTTGGGAAGCAGGGAAAGGAAAATGGAGTTGAGACCATGATCAAATCAGCTATGATTTCATTGGAGGCCAACTCCTGCTCCCAATTCTTGCGCTGTTGTGAACGGACTCCCTGGTCCCACGTCCCCAAGGAACAAATGGTTCTTCACTTAGCACTCAGTGACATCCTCAATGGGAAACAGAAACATTGAGATGGTAGCAACGCACCGTCTTTGTCGACGTTGTCAGGGTTTCCATCTCCTCATGTGTTACCCACAC
This sequence comes from Stegostoma tigrinum, assembly GCF_030684315.1. NCBI lineage: Eukaryota > Metazoa > Chordata > Chondrichthyes > Orectolobiformes > Stegostomatidae > Stegostoma > Stegostoma tigrinum. The sequence continues at coordinate 19,650,691 of NC_081391.1, read as the reverse complement.
GTTGCCCGTGTTCTGGTCATAGGATCCAGGGACGCCCAGTCAGGTCAAAGGTCAGAGAAGGGAACAACCGAGACAGAGGGGGAAAAAAAAACAGAGACAACAGCTTCAGAAACTTCACAATATCAATCGGCTGAGGTGTACTTATAAACCTGTGTCTAAATGTGAGTTTGCTCGCTGAGCTGGAAGGTTCGTTTTCAGACGTTTCATCACCTTTCTAGATAACATCATCAGTGAACCTCCGATGAAGCGCTGGTGTTATGTCCCGCTTTCTACTTATCTGTTTAGGTTACTGTTTAACCTAAACAGATAAATAGAAAGCGGGACATAACACCAGCGCTTCACTGGAGGCTCACTAATGATGTTACCTAGAAAGGTGATGAAACGTCTGAAAACGAAGCTTCCAGCTCAGCTAGAAAACTCACATCCAGAACCTCAACCTGAGCTACAAATCTTCTCAGAACTCGCTACCTGTCTCTAAAGCCATATCTTTATTCACTGCTTTTTAAACATTGCTGAGAGAAAGAAAGAAAGAAAGTGGGAGAAAAAGAAGGAAAGAGAGATAGAAAAAGTAGGAAAGAAAGAAGGAAAGAAAGACATAAGTAAGGAATGTAAGAAATAATGAGAGGCAGAGAAAAAAATGAGAGAAGAAAGGAAGGTCAGGGTGACATAGAAGCCCAGTGACAGAGATGGGGCAAAGAGAGAGTTTGGGGGAGCAGAGAGTGAGGGGGTAACAGCAGGTATTGAACATTAATCAAAGCAGAGGATCAATGGGATGTAAAGGAAGGGTGTTGGGAAAACTATGATATTGAACCAGGAGGGACAATAATGGACCGAATGGCCTTTCCCCAATCCATAGTTAGTTTTCCATGCAAGGGCCAGAGCAGCACAACTGCAGATAACAATCGGGAACGATGCAAAGCACACTTTCCTGAGGAGCACTTGTGCATTCCCTGCTCCCACTCCCTTAGTCTCTGGGACTCTGGGAGCGATAGATGATGCCAACGAAATCCCATTACCATTCGAGAGATGGTGGGTGCCGATGGGCTGGTTAGTGACACCATCTCCTGGATGGCCAAACGCAGCTTCAATCGGTGCAGGGGGTTGCTGATTCCGATCTCACGTTGGATCTCAGTGTCGGACAAAGCTGACATGATGGCTCCACTCTTCACATTGGCGCGACAAGCTGCCACATACCACGCGGGCATCCCGACCCACAGCTAAGGAGAGAGAGTGAAACACTTTCAATAGAACATGAGCTTACACCAAACTATTTATGGACAATCCCACCGCCCCAGGCTACAGGCCCCTTCTCGCTCTGAGTTTAAAACTTACAGATTGCCCTTTTAGAACAGCATCTCCCAGTTCTGAACTCAATCACAAGAAGACGCATCGTTTCAAATCTCTGCTTTATAACCTGTCTCCTCACCTGAGCCATACTGACCCTCAGATTAAACCATCGCCACTCACCTCTCTGTAATGACACAGCTGCCCCCTGCGTACTGGTGACTTCACTTTCGCTATTTTTTAAAAAATGACATAAGTCATCATTTTGACTATCTAGGGTCTTGTAAATCAGAGTCAGGCTGTTCAAGATCAAAGTACATCTTCATATGAGAAAAACCTAGAATTCTCCCCAAAACAGGTGCTGAGACTCAAATTCAACTGAGAACGTCCAAACACAGACTGTTAGATTTTTGTCAGGCAATGTACAAGAGGTTTCAGAGTCAAAAGGCAATTAAACTGGGGTGGCACGGTGGCTCAGTGGTTAGCACTTCTGCCTCACAGCACCAGGGACCCTTGGGTGACTGTCTGTGCGGAGTTTGCACATTCTCCCAGTGTCTGCATGGGTTTTCTCCAGGGCTTTCCTCCCACAGTTCCAAGATGTGCAGGCTAGGGGGATTGGTCATGCTGAATTGCCCGTAGAATTTCAGAGATATGTAGGTTAGGTGGGTTGTAGGGGGCTGGGTCTGAGTGGGATGCTCTGAGGGTCAGTGTGGGCTTGTTGGGCTGAAGGGCCTGTTTTCACACTGGGATTCTATGATAAAGGTGAGCAATGGTCTAATTGGGTTAGCACAGGTCAAAGGGCTGAATGACCTCCTCCTGGCTTAAATGAATTGGGAATTCACCAGCAATCCGACTAGGACATGACTTGCTGTCATTTCATTGTCACGCAATCAACATCCCAAACCCCATCAGGAGCGTCTTCACCAGGCTGGTCTGCGAGGTAATTCACCAGCACCTTCCCAGGGGCAATTGGGGATGAGCAATAAACAAAGAGCTTGTCAGTGACACTCACACCCCTATAATGAACCCAGAACTCTGATTAGTGAGTTTGCAGATGTCACCAAACTTAGAGGGGTAGCGGACAGCAAAGAAGGTTACCTCAGAGTGCAACAGAATCTTGATTAGATGGGCTGAACAGCCAAGCAGTGGCAGATGGCGTTTAATTTCGATAATTGTCAGGTGCTGCACTTTGCAAAGGCAAATCAGGGCAGGAGTTAATGGTAAGGCCCTGGGGAGTGTTGCTGAACAAAGAGACCTTGGAGTGTAGGTTCATAGTTCCTTGAAAGAGGAGTCACATACAGACAGGACAGAGAAGAAGGCAGTTAGTACACTTGCCTTTATTGCTCAGCGCATTGAGTACAGGAGTTGCGGGGTTGGGGGTGGGGGGGAGGTTTGGTCATGTTGCCGCTGGTCAGGATACTGGTTAGGCCCCCTTTGGAATACTGCGTTCAATTCTGGTCTCCCTGGTACAGGAAAGATGTTGTGAAACCTTGAAAGGGCTCAGAAAAGATTCACAAGCATGTTACCAGAGTTGGAGGGTTTTGGGCTACAGGGAGAGGCTGAATAGGGTGGGGCTATCTTCCCTGGAGCATTGGATGCTGAGGGGTGACCTTATAGAGGTTTATAAAATCATGAGGGGCATGGATAGGGTGAATAGCCAAGGTCAGTATGTAGACAAGCCCACAAGGGGCGAAGCCACATTAGATTTGGTACTGGGTAATGAGCCCGGCCGGGTGTTAGATTTGGAAGTAGGTGAGCACTTTGGTGATAGCGATCACAATTTCGTTATGTTTACTTTAGTGATGGAAAGGGATAGGTGTATACCACTGGGCAAGAGTTATAGCTGGGGGAAAGGCAATTACGATGAGATTAGGCAAGATTTAGGGAGCATAGGATGGGGAAGGAAACTGCAGGGGATGGACACATTAGAAATGTGGAGCTTATTCAAGGAAAAGCTCCTGTGTGTCCGAGATAAGTATGTCCCTGTCAGGCAGGGAGGAAGCTGTAGAGCGCGGGAGCCGTGGTTTACGAAGGAAGTGGAATCTCTGGTCAAGAGGAAGAAGAAGGCTTATGTTAGGATGAGATGTGAAGGCTCAGTTCGGGTGCTTGAGGGCTGCGAGGCAGCCAGGAAAGACCTGAAGAGAGAGCTCAGAAGAGCCAGGAGGAGACATGAGAAGTTGTTGGCGGATAGGATCAGGGTAAACCCAAAGGCTTTCTATAGGTATTTAAGGAATAAAAGAATGACGAAAGTAAGATTAGAGCCAATCAAGGATAGTAGTGGGAAGCTGTGTGTGGAGTCAGAGGAGATAGGGGAAGTACTAAATGAATATTTTTCGACAGTATTCACTCTAGAAAACGACAATGTTGTCGAGGAGAATACTGAGATACAGGCTACTAGACTAGGTGGGAGTGAGGTTCACAAGGAAGAGGTATTAGAAATCCTACAGAGGGTGAAGATAGATAAGTCCCCTGGGCAGGATGGGATTTATCCTAGGATCCTCTGGGAAGCCAGGGAGGAGATCGCCGAGCCTTTGGCATTGATCTTTAACTTGTCATTGTCTACAGGAATAGTGCCAGACGACTGGTGGATAGCAAATGTGGTTCCCCTGTTCAAGAAGGGGAGTAGAGACAACCCTGGTAATTATAGACCTGTGAGCCTTACCTCAGTTGTTGGTAAAGTGTTGGAAAAGGTTATAAGGAATAGGATTTATAATCATTTAGAAAAGAATAAATTGATTAGGGATAGTCAGCACAGTTTTGTGAAGGGAAGGTTGTGCCTCATAAACCTTATTGAGTTCTTTGAGAAGGTGACCAAACAGGTAGATGAGAGTAAACCAGTTGATGTGGTGTATATGGATTTCAGCAAGGCATTCGATAAGGTAGGCTATTGTACAAAATGCGGAGGAATGGAATTGTGGGAGAGATAGCAGTTTGGATCGGAAATTGGCTTGCTGAAAGAAGACAGAGGGTGGTAGTTGAGGGAAATGTTCATCCTGGAGACCAGTTACTAGTGGTGTACCGCAAGGGTCGGTGTTGGATCCACTGCTGTTTGTCATTTTTATAAATGACCTGGATGAGGGCGTAGAAGGATGGGTTAGTAAATTTGCAGACAACACTAAGGTCGGTGGAATTGTGGATAGTGACAAAGGATGCTGTAGGTTGCAGAGAGACATAGATAAGCTGCAGAGCTGGGCTGAGAGGTGGCAAATGGAGGTTAATGCAGACAAGTGTGAAGTGATGCACTTTGGTAGGAGTAACCGGAATGCAAAGTACTGGGCTAATGGTAACATTCTTGGTAGTGTAGATGAGCAGAGAGATCTCGGTGTCCATGTACACAGATCCTTGAAAGTTGCCACCCAGGTTGACAGGGCTGTTAAGAAGGCATACAGTGTTTTAGCTTTTATTAATAGAGGGATCGAGTTCCAGAACCAAGAGGTTATGCTGCAGCTGTACAAAACTCTGGTGCGGCCGCACTTGGAGTATTGTGTACAATTCTGATCACCGCATTATAAGAAGGGTGTGGAAGCTTTGGAAAGGGTGCAGAGGAGATTTACTAGGATGTTGCCTGGTATGGAGGGAAGGTCTTACGAGGAAAGGCTGAGGGACTTGAGGCTGTTTTCATTAGAGAGAAGAAGGTTGAGAGGTGACTTAATTGAAACATATAAAATAATCAGAGGGTTAGGTAGGGTGGACAGGGAGAGCCTTTTTCCTCGGATGGTGACAGCGAGCACGAGGGAGCATAGCTTTAAATTGAGGGGTGAAAGATATAGGACAGATGTCAGAGGTAGTTTCTTTACTCAGAGAGTAGTAAGGGTATGGAACGCTTTGCCTGCAACGGTAGTAGATTCGCCAACTTTAGGTACATTTCAGTCACCATTGGACAAGCATATGGATGTACATGGACTAGTGTAGGTTAGATGGGCTTCAGATTGATATGACAGGTCGGCACAACATCGAGGGCCAAAGGGCCTGTACTGTGCTGAAATGTTCTATGTTCTATGTCTTTTCCCCAGGGGTAGGGGAGTCCAAAACGAGAGGGCATCAGTTTAATCTGAGAGGAGAACGGCTCAAAAGAGATCTAAGGGGTAACTTTTTCACACAGAGGGTGGTGCGTGGATGGAATGAGCTGTCAGTGAAGTGGTGGAGGTTGGTACAATTACAACATTTAAAAGGCATCTGGACATGAATAGGAAGGGCTTATTGGGATATGGGCCAAATCTTGGCAAATATGACTCAATTAATTCAGGATATTTGGTTGGCGTGGATGAGTTAGACCAAAGTGTCTGTTTCCACGTAGTACGGCTTGATGACTCTATGATTTAAAGACAAACACAGCAGGATGGATGGTGCACCGAATGAGGTTCCTTTCAAACGCTGAGTACTCAGTTCCTATCCTCAGCCCTCCCCTACACTTGGAGAATGGACAAAGCTAATGCCATGCTTTCACCTCTAGCCATGCTACGACAGTGGGACCATCCCAAGAAGCAAATGGAAGACCCTGACGACACGCCTCCTCCAATAGTTCATGCCTGGAAGAGAAAAAAAAATCTTCCTTTACCGAGAGTGCATCCAAAACAAAGCCATGCAGAAATAGGCCATTCAGCCCAGCTACCCTGTGCTGGCATTTCTGTTTCACATGGTCCTCCTTCCTCTATTTGATTGGCTTTGGTTAACAGAGCCTTCACTATCGTTTATGGGAAAATTTGCCCATAAATGGGAATTAATCAACTTTGGTTTGAGGATGTGGAGCTCCACTGCAACTCTATATTTTGAAAATTTAAACATTCACCTGTGGCACGTGATAAGGCAGTAGTTATCTGTGTTTATCTCGGCAGGGGGAGGAGGAAGAAACCTTGGAATCACTGGTACTTCAAAATAGTGACCACAAATCTCTTGTGTCAGACTGAGAGGGCAGATTGGAGCCCGGTTTGGCACTAAGAAAGAGTGGCATGCATGGCAGTGGGCGCTCCCGAATTATTGTGCTCAAGTCTCTGGAGCGGGAAGGCTTTTCGTTCTTTTATTTTGTCCTGGGCTGTGGGCATCAGTGGTAAGGCCAACATTTTTTGCTTGTCCCTAAATGCCTACAAACTGGGCAATGTAAGGCCAATTCAGAAAGCAATTAAAGGGGGACAACGCCATTGCTGAGAGCCTGGAGTCACTTGTAGACTGGGCCAGCTAAAGGGGCATTAGTGAACCAAAATGATACCAGCAACAACTGATGGTTGTTGTCCCTATCATTGAGATCGGATTGATTTGCCAAATTTATTAATTACACTTAAATTCTACAGAAGCCATGATGGGGACTGAACCCATTTCCCCAACCTGTAGAATCTGATTATTAGCCCAGTGACATTAGCATTCTGCCTGCATCTCTGCCTGCTGATAACCCACTAGCTTCTGACTTAGTGGCATATGTGAGCTGCTAACTGAGAACAGGCATTCTTGAAAGTAGATTAATTAAATCTGAGTCTGGGCTAGGGATGGGTCACTGAATTCTGTATCAAATATAAGAATGTGAAAAAAAGATGATTTTTATCAGTCAAAGCTTCATGGACATTTTGCCTGCGCCTCAGCATTTAACAATGACGAGGTGTGACATTATGAGCAGGTTTCATGATAGTACTAAACTCAACCATTTAGCACAGAATAGAGGAGAGAGAAGGGGGTAGGGTCTGTAATCAATGTACTGAAACAAACACAGAAGTGTATTTTAATGCGTTGAAACAGTCACAAATTCATTTTCAAAGGATACTGTCTCACAAATTGGAATAGAAATGCTGACGAACGCAAGAATTACAAACTGGAGAATCAAAGGCTTAAGGTTGCTGATTTACACATGCTGCCAGTCCCTGAGAGAAACCAGGAACAGCAGTACAACACTCCTGGTGTCATAGTGCCCACAGACCGGGTCCCTATGCACCAGGCTGCACCAGTACTAGTGTACAAAAGGAATCCAATTTCCCACCAGTATGAGTCACTTACTTTTTCTTATTTCGTCGGTCCTTGTCCACTGGACCACCCAATTTTGACAGTCCTAGGGGGTCCTGAGAGGATGTCTCTGTGTCTGGCGTTCCGGCTGAGGAAGGGGCAAAACACAATGCATTAGCCTCCTACGCTCGGGATATAGAGAGCTACCTTTAAAGCGTACACCCAGGCTGTTCCATTCTCTGTTCAGCAACTGAGAGGCTGATCCAGGCTGGAGGAGACACATCCCACAATAAACATATAGTTCCAGCTGCTTCACAGAGTGAGAAAATCACTGGAGATTACAGCACTGGTGGCCATTTGAAGCATCACATTTGTGCTAATCTGTTCACCCTTGCCCAAAGCCTGGATCTCCCTCTGCTTAGTTTGACAGCTGGACTCCAATGACCTGCGCTCTAGTCCTGGCATGTTTTTATTCCCCCTCCTCCTTCCCCCCTCGCTGGAACCCTCACTAGGACCCTTACCCCTCGTTGCTGCCTCACCTTGAGATGTGTGATCAACCTGCCCCATCAGACATCCTCTAACCTCTATAGCGCCCGCTCCCCTGTCTGTCCACTGACTGAGCCTTCAGCTCCAAAATGGCCGCTCCTGTTCAGTCTCCTCCTCTAAGGCGTTGTTTAAAACCTCTCTCTCTTTTTGACCTAGCTCTTGGTCATCTTACTCATTACATCCTGATGTGAGTTAGCATCAATGTTTGCTTGGCAAGAAAATTCATTTCTAAAATGCCACAGGTGTAACAAAATGGATGGTCCCAGGGCGATCTCGAGGGGTACTATAAACACAGAACGTCTGTGAAGCAACAATGCGTTGATTCTTTTAGTTATTCTTTCTGGGAATATGGGCATGGTGAGGTGGCTGGCATTGCTGACGAAACAAGTGGCTTGTCGAGGGATTTCAGAGAGCAGGTAAGAGTCAAACACTTTCTCAGAGTCTGGAGTCACATGTGGACCAGACTGGATAAGGATGCACAAATTGGGAGCAGCACAGTAGCTCAGTGGTTAGTATTGCTGCCTCACAGCTCCAGGGACCCGGGTTCAATTCCAGCCTCGGGCGACTGCCTGTGTGAGGTTTGCATGTTCTCCCTGTGACTGTGGGGGTTTCCCCCCACAGTCCAAAGATGTGTGGGTTAGGGTGGATTGGCCATGCTAAACTTCCCCATAGTGTCCAGGGATGTATAGATGAGGTGGGGTATAAGGGGATGAGTCTGGGTGGGATGCTCCAAGGGCCACTGTGGATGTGTTGGGCCGAAGAGATTCTACAATCTATGATAATCCATGATTCAGTTAAGGTGGAAACAAACAGAGCAACAGGAATATAAAACCCACCTTGTGAGGAAGGCTCCCGGACACCGTGCCCAATTCGTCCTTTCTCTTTTTTGCCAAACAGTCGGCCAATGGATGACTTGATGCTCTTCTTCTTGGGAACTTTGTTGAGGGAGTCTTGGCTGCTGTTACTACTGCTGTTCCCAAGACCATCCTGCAGGCCTGACAAACTGACAGAGCCACACAAATATTATCAAACTCTGCCTTTCATAGAAAACCAGGCCAGGAGCAGGCTATTTGGCCCCCTCCTGTCCGCTCTACCCTTTCAATATGATCATGGCTGATCATCCAACTCAACCCCAATTCCTACTTTCTTCCCCATACCCTTTCATCCCGTTAGCTTTAAGAACTATATCTAACTCCTTCTTGAAAACATTCACTATTTTGACCTCGCTTTTCAGTCGCAGAGAGAATTCCACAGGCTCACCACTCTCTGGGTGAAGATATTTCTCTTCATCTCAGTCCTGAACGACCTACCTGCTATCTTTAGACTGTGAGCCCTGGTTTTGGACTGAAATGGCAGCCATTGTGATCATCCATCCCAATGAAAAGAAGGTCATTTCAGTCACTGAGGGACATCCTCAATGTTCTTGGTCAGTGGGAATATCCTTCCTGCATGTATGCTGTCCAGTCCTCTTAAATTTTTATGGGTTTTTATGAGATCCCCACTCATTCTCCTAAAGTCTAGTCCTGACTGATCCAGCATCTTCATACGTCAGTCCAGGAATCTGTCTGACAAACCTCCACTGCACTTCTTCCATCGCCAGAACATCTTTCCTCAGGAAAGGAGATCACAACTGTACACAGACAGAACCACTCTGTACTAACACCATTAAGTCAGGTCCACGCTCTCCAACCCAGCAACCATAGAAACACCCAACAGCAATTCGATTTCTGCCCACCTGGCTGATATTTACCCCTCACCCAACGTCGCAGTCGCCATCACATGGGAGCTTGCTGTACACAAAGTGGCTGCCAATTTTTCCTGCAGTGACTGGACTTCAAAAACTACTTCGCTTGTCACTGCAGTGGTTGTTAAGGGCACAGTATAACTGTCAGCCCCAGACAGTCTGGTGGTGCAGTGGTAGCGTCCCTACCTCTGGGTCGGAAGCTTCATGTTCCAGCTGTTCTGGGAGGTATATTGCAGCAGGTTGATTCGAAAAGCTCGAATTGCAATTCTATCTTTACTTTCTTCCCAAAGTGTTGGGTCTTTGTTTTTATTGTCTCTCCTCCTCTCCTCCTGAAGGTTTGAGTCTTACTGAGGTTCTGTGGGGGCCTTCGGCGACGCATGCAGGAGCATCCCCACCCCCCAACTCTCTCCGACACCCCACCTCCACCTCTGCCACAAACAGACCCTCAGCCCAGTGTGAAACAGGGTGGTTAAGATGCTAAAGGCTCTCCACATCTCCCATTTACACAGGGGCGTGACACTTGGCATAGTGGACCGGAGACTGGCAAATCAGCATTGAGGTTTCAATCCTTTCTAAGCAAAGAAACAAAGAGCATTACCTCACAGAACTGCAGAAACAAGTCTCTAAAGCTCAGATCTGCGCTGTGCAAACGTGGCTCTTTTGTAAAGAAGCCAGTGTAACACATCACACGTCTGTTATCCTTCGCTCGGTAGAAAGTCACAGCGGACTGTGCATTCGCTGGAGATAGAGTCCTCAGCCATAATAACTTCAGATTCACGAGCTGGGAGACTACAGGATTTGGAGATTGATCATTCTAGCATACTTATTGCACAGAACGTACAGCTCAGAATCAGGCCATTTGGTTCAACTGGTTCATTCTGGTGTTTACAGGAGTCTCCCCCTATGCATCTTCAACTCAACCTATCCCGTACTCACACACTTCTCCAGCTTCTACGCAAATGCAACCATCCCATTCACAATTTTCAAAACTCTGACAGATCACCCTTCTGCTCCTCTCTTCCAAGGCAAAGGACCCCAGTCTACTTGGGTTTTCACGTGCAATCTTATCCTCACGTTCATATTCCTGTCCCAGGCCTGCTGCAATGCTTCAGTGAAGCCCAACACAGGCTTCAGGAACATCACCCCATTTCCTACTCAGATACTTTACCGTGTTCGAGACTCAATACTGAGTTCCACAGCTTCAAACTATGTTCTCTATGATAATTACGCCCCTCACTTCACTGTTTGTTCACATGGGTTTGCTTTCAGTAAGATTGGCCTGTTTTCTACCGTTAGCAACTCACTCCTCATCTATATCTCTTCTCTACTGTCATGAGAATTTCCTTCGCCTTGTGCTCTGAGGCCTATTTCCTACTTTCCCTCTTGCTTCCTGTCCTCCCTCCCTCTCTTCCTCCAACATGAAACCCGTCACTTTCCCCCCTTCAGTTCCGAAGAAGAGTCAGATTAGATTCTGAACATGTGAGATTTTGGGGCTTCATCATTATAGTCAACCATTCCCAAGGAATCTTCAGCTGCCTTCTTCAGTTTAATAAGAAGCAACAGTATGGTACATCAGACATTAAAAAATACGACTGTGAGAATTGGGGCTGGTTCACTGGTACCAGAGGATGAAAGGGCAGTCGGCACAGAGAGTGTTAATCTTATTAAAGTTGTGAAGGACAGTAGAAGTGTGAGAAACTCTTCCTTGGGTTTTGTCTCAATCTCTACTGGGCTACCTTCTACCGGAAGAAGACAATTCCCACACATGAACTCTGCCCGACAAGAACTGACTCCAACAAGCACTGACTGACAAAGATTCCCGAGGTGTTGTTAATATTCCTGTATCCAGAGGCTGGTCATTTATGGTGTGTCAACCACCGACTTGGATCCTTCTGGCTAATGGGCGTGGCACAACTGCTTGTAACTTCAGGATACCCCTTCCCCACTCGCCCATTTTCACCCGAAGGTCAGTTTTCACTTTTATTAAGAACAAACGCTTCCTATTTTCCCAAACATCGCATCGCCTGAGGTTTTAGTTATCAGCCATCCCTCTCAGATGAGAGGTCAGCTCTGGAAACTGGTAGGACTGTGGCGTCTCTACTTTTAAAGGGTTGGGCAGCTCAGTTGGCTGGACTGCTGGTTTGCAACACAGAGTGATGCCAACAGTGTGAGTCCAACTCAGGGGTCAACTTCAGAACATGTACGGAATGGGGTGCCAGAGAAAATGGTTGAGGCAGGTACAACAACAACATTTAGAAACCATTTGGATAGCTACGTGGATGAGAAGGGTTCAGAGGGATATGGGCCAAATGCGAGCAACTGGAACTGTCTGAGTGGGCACCATGATCAGCATAAGATAACAAGGTGCGGAGCTTGGTGAACACAGCAGGCCAAGCAGCATCAGAGGAGCAGGAAGGCTGACGTTTCTTATGAAGAAGGGTCTAGGCCCTAAATGTCAGCCTTCCTGCTCCTCTGATGCTGCTTGGCCTGCTGTGTTCATCCAGCTCCGCACTTTGTTATCTCAGATTCTCCAGCACTGGCAGGTCATACTATCTCATGATCAGCATGGACCAGTTTGGGCTGAAGGGCCTGTCTCCGTGCTGAATTACTCTAATCCCCACACCAACTGAGGTTACCATGAAGGAATACCCTTCTTAATCTCTCCCCTCATCTCGGGTGTGATGATTCTCAGGCTAAACCACCGCCAGTTATCCCTCTCCTGGAAGCCTTTTGGGACTATGGTGACTTAAACACACAGCGCCAGATAAATCTTTGGTGTCAACTCAACGGAACATCACACCCTCAGTAGTTGCTGAGCCCCTCATTTTGTCTTATTTTCGGGCAGTGTGAGCTACTGCAGGTGCAGCTAATTATACCGGGTCCCCTGGTGCACAGGACAAGTTGGGGGACTTCAGTTTTAAAGGGACCCCAATGACAAACAATTAAACTCTGATTCTACACCACCGCACACCACCCCCCACCACACTCTCCCTCCAACACCCCCAGACGCTGGCAGGCCCAGCTGAGCTCCTCCAGCCCCTTTCAATTTGTATTTCAGACTTTCACTTACTTGCGGACCTCCCGACTGTCTTCCAGAGCGCTGGCCTGCAGGGCCTGGCTGACCCGCTCCAACCGGACAGCCCGGGGGGTCAGAGGGGGGGACGTCTCGCACTGGATGGTGGGCTTGTCCTCTCGGGAATCCTCCCGGCTCAGGGAGTTCTGGCAGAGGAGAAGCTTTCATCAGGAGAACTGATCGAGAACAGAGATTCAGAAAACTGAACAACGTCTTTGTGACATATGCTAGACCTCACCGAATCGCAGAACAGCACGGAAGGATGCTATTCAGGCCGTCTGTTCAGTGCTGCCCCTTTCGAATGGCAACCCAGGCTAATCCACTATCCTCCCCCACATCCCATAACCCTGGTATTTTTTTCATCTTCTAGTATTGACTGAATAGGGATTGTAAGCACAGGCTAATGCTTCTGGAGACATGGGTTCAAAACTGCTAGAGTTTAAAAATTCAGTTAATATCATTGGAAATTTAAAGCTAATTTCAGCGACAGTAACCACAGCAACCACCAGTGACTCATCACAAACCCAGCAGGTGGCCTTTGGGGAAGGATATCCGCTGTCCTCAACTGAATCTGGCCTACATGTGACGCCTGACCCACGGCAACATGGTTGACTCTGAAATGGCCATTCAGGTCAAGGGCAATAAATGCTGGCCTCTTCAAAAACTCTCCCATCCCACAAAAGAATAAAGAAAAACAAAGACCCAGGCGTGGACATGAGGTGCAACAGCCCCCAACCTAGGTGCAGCAAAATGGGCCTGATGGGCTGAATGGCCTTCTCTTCTGCTGTCATGGCTCTACATCACACTGTTCCAAGCCAGGAACAGAATGATCCCAGGCTGTAGAGTTTTCTCATGTCAATCTCAGGAGGAGTACTCTACTCAACTGTATAGCTCCAGTTCATCCTCGCACTCCTCCAGACCAGTCAATATCATACTTACAGGAAACCCATTGAAAATGGCTAGACTGAAGCTCACCAGGGATTAATTTTACCCTATGCACAGGGCTAGAGTGCCTGGATAAAGGGCTGCTGTTTAGGATTGAGATAAGAAGTACTCTCTTCCCTTGAAGAGCTGTGAAAGTTGGGAATTCTGCATCCTAGGCCTTTAACGGTCCACAGTATATCCAAAATGGAAGATCATATACTTTTAGGGAGGTAGAAATAGAGATAAATGGGAACCCCACCACCTGGAAGATCCCCTCCAAGCCTCACGCCATCCTGACTTAGAATCATAGAATCCCTACAGTGTGGAAACAGGCCCTTCAGCCCAACAAATCCACACTGACCCTCAGAGCCACGCAGACCCATCCCTCTATTACCCACCTAACCTGCGCATCCCTGAATACTACGGGCAATTTAGCATGGCCAACACCTAACCTGCACATCTTTGGACTAGGGGAGGAAACCCACGCAGACACGGGGAGAATGTGCAAACTCCACACAGACAGTTGCCTGAGGGTGGAATCGAACCTGGGTCCGTGGTGCTGTGAGGCTGCAGTACTAGCCACTGAACCACCTTGCAAATATATTTTCGTTCCTCCAGTGTCACTGGATCAGAATCCTGGAACTCTCTCCCTGTCAGCCTTGTGGGGGTCCCCACAAGAAATGGTTCATGAAGTCAGCTCACCACCACCTTCCCCAGGGGCAGTTAGGGACAGACGACAAATGCCCACCTTACAATGGGTGTCAAAGTCAAAAGGAACAAAAAGGGAAGGAGATAGTGAAGGACGGTAGAGCTGAAGAGGGAGAGCGCACATGATCGTATGTCTACTGTTGAACTGGTCCACCGCTCTGGATTTCTCATAACTGATCTATGTTCACTGTGCTTGATGAGTTAAGCCTGGGCGTGTACTCAGAGCAAAGTGGACCACCTGGTTGGAAGATATTAGAAGTCAAGTCGTCAGCATGAATTTTGTGACTGCAGAGGTATTTGGAAACTCTTTGTAGCAAAATCATTGAGGATCCAGTGTCATCTCTACACTGTTCAAAGACCAAAGATATAAAATGTACAAGCGACAAGCAAACCTACATTCAAGTTGCACAGAGGGGCGAGCTCAAGAAGGTAAACAGCTGGCTCTAGCTCCTGCTTCTTCTCTCCTGGCTCAGTATGTAGCCTTCACAGTCTTGAAACCCTGGTACACGCAGGCTCGGCTGCCCACCTCCCTACTCACACCAGCTGCCCCACACACACTCTCCCTCCCTCCTCCCCCCATTACCCTCCAGCTCCTCCCCGCTCTGACAGACCCTCAGAGTGAACAGCTCCATTCCTTGCCTGTGGATGGGGGTGGGGGGGTGGGGGCAGGTAGATACACTTACAGCATTGCCCACACTGAGCCGATCAGAGTCTCGGGCGGGACTGTGCGGCGTCAGCCTTGGGGTGGAGTGCCCGCTGTTCGGGGGCGAGGGGCTGGCGAGGGTCGATGCAGTGACGGAGTGCGGGATAGTGGGGGCCGAGCGATACCGACCCGACTGCGGCCCCTCCAGTGTGCCGCTGCCCACTCGGCTCTCAATCTCCTCCGCTCTCAGTTCAGTCGTCTCCTTCTCCTCCTGAATCATCCTGGAACAAACAGACAGACAAGGAAGGAGGGGTGAGGGTGGAAGTGCAGGAGAGAGGGTAGGAGGGGTGGGGGTGGAAGTGCGGGAGACAGGGAAGGAGGGTGAGGGTGGAAGTGCAGGAGAGAGGGAAGGAGGGGTGAGGGTGGACGTCCGGGAGACAGGGAAGGAGGGGGAGGGCGGAAGTGCGGGAGACAGGGAAGGAGGGGTGCGGGTGGAAGAGCAGGAGACAGGGAAGGAGGGGGAGGGCAGAAGTGCGGGAGACAGGGAAGGAGGGGGAGGGCAGAAGTGCAGGAGACAGGGAAGGAGGGGTGAGGGTGGAAGTGCAAGAGACAGGGAAGGAGGGGGAGGGTGGGAGTGCAGGAGACAGGGAAGGAGGGTGAGGGTGGAAGTGCAGGAGACAGGGAAGGAGGGGTGAGGGTGGACGTGCAGGAGACAGGGAAGGAGGGGGAGGGCGGAGGTGCGGGAGACAGGGAAGGGGGGAGGGCGGAAGTGCGGGAGACAGGGAAGGAGGGGTGATGGCGTAAGTGCGGGAGTCAGGGAAGGAGGGTGAGGGTGTAAGTGCGGGAGACAGGGAAGGAGGAGTGAGGGTGGATGTGCGGGAGACAGGGAAGGAGGGGTGATGGCGGCAGTGCGGGAGTCAGGGAAGGAGGGGGAGGGCGGACGTCCGGGAGACAGGGAAGGAGGGGGAGGGCGGAAGTGCGGGAGACAGGGAAGGAGGGGGAGGGCGGAAGTGCGGGAGACAGGGAAGGAGGGGTGCGGGTGGAAGAGCAGGAGACAGGGAAGGAGGGGGAGGGCAGAAGTGCAGGAGACAGGGAAGGAGGGGTGAGGGTGGAAGTGCAAGAGACAGGGAAGGAGGGGGAGGGCGGAAGTGCAGGAGACAGGGAAGGAGGGTGAGGGTGGAAGTGCAGGAGACAGGGAAGGAGGGGTGAGGGTGGACGTGCAGGAGACAGGGAAGGAGGGGGAGGGCGAAGGTGCGGGAGACAGGGAAGGAGGGGGAGGGCGGAAGTGCGGGAGACAGGGAAGGGGGGGAGGGCGGAAGTGCGGGAGACAGGGAAGGAGGGGTGATGGCGTAAGTACGGGAGTCAGGGAAGGAGGGTGAGGGTGTAAGTGCGGGAGACAGGGAAGGAGGAGTGAGGGTGGATGTGCGGGAGACAGGGAAGGAAGGGTGAGGGTGGACGTGCGGGAGACAGGGAAGGAGGGGTGAGGGCGGAAGTGCGGGAGTCAGGGAAGGAGGGTGAGGGTGGACGTGCGGGAGACAGGGAAGGAGGGGTGAGGGTGGACGTGCGGGAGACAGGGAAGGAGGGGTGATGGCAGAAGTGCAGGAGACAGGGAAGGAGGGGTGAGGGTGGACGTGCGGGAGACAGGGAAGGAGGGGTGAGGGTGGACGTGCTGGAGACAGGGAAGGAGGGGTGAGTGTGGACGTGCGGGAGACAGGGAAGGAGGGGTGATGGCGGAAGTGCAGGAGACAGGGAAGGAGGGGGAGGGCGGAAGTGCGGGAGACAGGGAAGGAGGGGTGAGGGCGGATGTGCGGGAGACAGGGAAGGAGGATCTCCCAAGCGCGTGTGGTAAGCTGTCAATCCTCCTGCCCAGTTACCAGCAAACCCCAACAGGTGAGAGCTCGCCGTGTCACTGGCTATTAGGTAATGGATCGTAATCTCAGAGAGAGAGAGAGATTGAGAGTGGGAGACACAGAGGAGGAGAGAGAGTGAGTGGCAGAGTGTGGGAGACACAGAGAGAGAGAGAGAGTGGCAGACACAGAAGGGGAGAGACAGAGAGAGAGAGAGAGAGAGACAGAGAGTGGGGTACAGAGAGAGAGTGAGAGGCACAGAGTGAGAGCGACAGAGAGTGGGAGACACAGAGGGAGAGAGTGGGACATAGAGTGAGTGAGCAACAGAGAGTGGACGGCACTGAGAGAGACAGCGACAGAGAGTGGGAGACACAGAGAGAGAGAGTGACAGAGAGTGGGAGACAGAGAGAGAGAGAGAGAGAGTGGGAGACACAGAGAGAGAGAGAGAGAGAGTGACAGAGAGTGGGAGACACAGAGAGAGAGAGCGACAGAGAGTGGGAGACACAGAGAGAGAGAGAGAGAGAGTGACAGAGAGTGGGAGACACAGAGAGAGAGAGAGTGACAGAGAGTGGGAGACACCGAGAGAGAGAGAGAGAGAGAGAGTGACAGAGAGTGGGAGACACAGAGAGAGAGAGTGACAGAGAGTGGGAGACACAGAGAGAGAGAGAGAGTGACAGAGAGTGGGAGACACACAGAGAGAGAGAGAGAGAGAGTGACAGAGAGTGGGAGACACAGAGAGAGAGAGACACAGAGAGAGAGAGAGAGAGTGACAGAGAGTGGTAGACACAGAGAGAGAGAGAGTGACAGAGAGTGGGAGACACAGAGAGAGAGAGAGAGAGAGAGAGAGAGAGAGAGAGAGAGAGTGGGAGACACAGAGAGAGAGAGAGTGGGAGACACAGAGAGAGAGAGAGAGAGAGTGACAGAGAGTGGGAGACACAGAGAGAGAGAGACAGAGAGTGACAGAGAGTGGGAGACACAGGGAGAGAGAGCGACAGAGAGTGGGAGACACAGAGAGAGAGAGAGAGTGACAGAGAGTGGGAGACACAGAGAGAGAGAAAGAGAGAGAGAGAGAGAGAGAGAGAGAGAGAGAGCGAAAGACAGATATGGCAACAGAGAGCTCCACAGAGACAGACTCACGCAGAGTGACAAAGAGAGACAGACACAGCAACAGAGTACGAGATGCACAGACTGACAAACTCACTGAGACAGCTGGCCGACATAAGAATGCAAGAACTGGGAGTTTATGCTTCAGTTACAGGGGTTTTGGTGAGACCATGTCTGGAGTTCTGTGTACAGCACCAGTCACTTTATTTAAGGATATGTGCTGGAAACAGTTCAGAGAAGGTTTATCAGACTAGTGCCTGCGATGAGTAGGTTGCCCTATGTGGAGAGATTTGGACAGGCTGAGCTGGTATCTACTGGAGTTTACAACAGTAAAGAGGTGACCTCATTGCACCGTATAAAATCCTCAGGGGTCTTTCTCCTGTGGGAGAATCTAGAATTAGGGTGTCGCTGTTTAAAAATAAGGTGTCGTCCCTTTTTACACACACATGTAAAAGGAGAAATTTTTTCTCTCAAGAGGGTCATCAATCTTTGGAACTCTCTTCCTCAAAAGGCAGTGAAAGCAGAGATTCTGAATGTATTTAAGGCAGAGGTGGAGTGATTCTTGGTAAACAAGAAGGAGTGAAAAGGTTATCAGAGGAATGCGGGACTGGAGAGCCATGGGATCAGCCATGAATTGATTCAATGGTGGGGCAGGTTGGAGGGGCTGAGCAGCCTCCTCCTGCTCCAAGTTTATACTGCATGTGGGTTATGTTGGCCTTTTATTGCACTTATATATGCCAGGCTGTTATGTGTGGGTACAACAGTCTCTCCAGGACACAAGAGAGGATATTTCCGCTCACAAGTGAGTTCATCAGCAGGTTAGTGTGTACAAACACAAACAAACTCTCTGTCTCTCTCTCTCTCTGTGAGTCACAAACAAAACCACTAATGAATGGAAACACTACTCGCTAGTATCTAGGTGACAGGTTGGAAACGCCAAGCTTCTTTGGCTGAAGCTCTCTTACCTGATTTCCTTATTGATGGCCTCTAACTGCTCCTGAAGCATCAGAGCGAGGGTCTGGACATCAGTCTGGCCACTTGGTGAAAGGACATCGGCCGAGCTGAACATCGTCTCGCGGTCGTCATCCTCCATGTCCGAGCCATCCACGTCGCTCTCGAATGCTTGGGCGACATTGGCCAGCACATTTGCCTGTTGGGCACGTTCCCACTCCTGTTCGTTCAATGTCTGTACCTGCTCACAACGGACAACCTGTTAGCGGGAGACACAGTACTGGGCCCAGCCCTCAGGCACAGCCAACTCGCACTGGACCCGACTCTCATATAGAGGCAACTCACACTGGGCCTGACTCCCAGATACAGGCAACGTGTACTGGGCCCAGCTCTCAGGGACAGTCAACTTGCACTGGGCCCGGCTCTCAGGCACAGTCAACTCGCATTGGGCCTGACTCTCAGATACAGGCAACTTGCACTGGGCCCGACTCTCAGATACAGGCAACTTGCACTGGGCCCGACTCTCAGACACAGCCAACTCGCACTGGGCCAGACTCTCATACACAGCCAACTCACATTGGGACTGAATGTCAGATACAGGCAATGTGTACTGGGCCCAGCTCTCAGGCACAGCCAACTCGCACTGAGCCCGACTGTCAGATACAGGCAACTCACACTGGGCCCGACTCTCAGACACAGCCAACTCACACTGGGCCCGACTCTCAGACACAGGCAACGCGCACTGGGCCCCGCTCTCAGACACAGCCAACTCACATTGGGACTGACTGTCAGATACAGGCAACGTGTACTGGGCCCAGCTCCCAGGCACAGCCAACTCGCACTGGGCCCGACTGTCAGATACAGGCAACTCACACTGGGCCCGACTCTCAGACACAGGCAACTCACACTGGGCCCGACTCTCAGACACAGCCAACTCGCACTGGGCTCGGCCCTCAGGCACAGCTAACTCGCACTGGGCCCGGATCTCAGACACACACAACGCACACTGGGCCCGGCTCCGAGGCACAAGCAAGGCGCACTGGGCCCGACTCTCAGACACAGGCAACTCACATTGGGACTGACTGTCAGATACAGGCAACATGTACTGGGCCCAGCTCTCAGGCACAGCCAACTCGCACTGAGCCCGACTGTCAGATACAGGCAACTCACACTGGGCCCGACTCTCAGACACAGCCAACTCACACTGGGCCCGACTCTCAGACACAGGCAACGCGCACTGGGTCCCGCTCTCAGACACAGCCAACTCACATTGGGACTGACTGTCAGATACAGGCAACGTGTACTGGGCCCAGATCTCAGGCACAGCCAACTCACACTGGGCCCGACTGTCAGATACAGGCAACTCACACTGGGCCCGACTCTCAGATACAGGCAACTCGCACTGGGTCCGACTCTCAGACACAGGCAACTCACACTGGGCCCGGATCTCAGACACAGGCAACGCGCACTGGGCCCCGCTCTCAGACACAGCCAACTCACATTGGGACTGACTGTCAGATACAGGCAACGTGTACTGGGCCCAGCTCCCAGGCACAGCTAACTCGCACTGGGCCCGACTGTCAGATACAGGCAACTCACACTGGGCCCGACTCTCAGACACAGGCAACCCACACTGGGCCCGACTCTCAGACACAGCCAACTCGCACTGGGCCCAGCCCTCAGGCACAGCTAACTCGCACTGGGCCCGGATCTCAGACACACGCAACGCACACTGGGCCCGGCTCCCAGGCACAGCCAACTCGCATTGGGCCTGACTCCCAGGCATAGGCAACTCACACTGGGCCTGACTCCGAGGCACAAGCAAGGCGCACTGGGCCCGACTCTCAGACACAGGCAACTCACATTGGGACTGACTGTCAGATACAGGCAACATGTACTGGGCCCAGCTCTCAGGCACAGCCAACTCGCACTGAGCCCGACTGTCAGATACAGGCAACTCACACTGGGCCCGACTCTCAGACACAGCCAACTCACACTGGGCCCGACTCTCAGACACAGGCAACGCGCACTGGGCCCCGCTCTCAGACACAGCCAACTCCATTGGGACTGACTGTCAGATACAAGCAACGTGTACTGGGCCCAGCTCTCAGGCACAGCCAACTCACACTGGGCCCGACTGTCAGATACAGGCAACTCACACTGGGCCCGACTCTCAGATACAGGCAACTCGCACTGGGTCCGACTCTCAGACACAGGCAACTCACACTGGGCCCGGATCTCAGACACAGGCAACGCGCACTGGGCCCCGCTCTCAGGCACAGCCAACTCACACTGGGCCCGACTGTCAGATACAGGCAACTCACACTGGGCCCGACTCTCAGATACAGGCAACTCGCACTGGGTCCGACTCTCAGACACAGGCAACTCACACTGGGCCCGGATCTCAGACACAGGCAACGCGCACTGGGCCCCGCTCTCAGACACAGCCAACTCACATTGGGACTGACTGTCAGATACAGGCAACGTGTACTGGGCCCAGCTCCCAGGCACAGCTAATTCGCACTGGGCCCGACTGTCAGATACAGGCAACTCACACTGGGCCCGACTCTCAGACACAGGCAACCCACACTGGGCCCGACTCTCAGACACAGCCAACTCGCACTGGGCCCAGCCCTCAGGCACAGCTAACTCGCACTGGGCCCGGATCTCAGACACACGCAACGCACACTGGGCCCGGCTCCCAGGCACAGCCAACTCGCATTGGGCCTGACTCCCAGGCATAGGCAACTCACACTGGGCCTGACTCCGAGGCACAAGCAAGGCGCACTGGGCCCGACTCTCAGACACAGGCAACTCACATTGGGACTGACTGTCAGATACAGGCAACATGTACTGGGCCCAGCTCTCAGGCACAGCCAACTCGCACTGAGCCCGACTGTCAGATACAGGCAACTCACACTGGGCCCGACTCTCAGACACAGCCAACTCACACTGGGCCCGACTCTCAGACACAGGCAACGCGCACTGGGCCCCGCTCTCAGACACAGCCAACTCCATTGGGACTGACTGTCAGATACAGGCAACGTGTACTGGGCCCAGCTCTCAGGCACAGCCAACTCACACTGGGCCCGACTGTCAGATACAGGCAACTCACACTGGGCCCGACTCTCAGATACAGGCAACTCGCACTGGGTACGACTCTCAGACACAGGCAACTCACACTGGGCCCGGATCTCAGACACAGGCAACGCGCACTGGGCCCCGCTCTCAGGCACAGCCAACTCACACTGGGCCCGACTGTCAGATACAGGCAACTCACACTGGGCCCGACTCTCAGATACAGGCAACTCGCACTGGGTCCGACTCTCAGACACAGGCAACTCACACTGGGCCCGGATCTCAGACACAGGCAACGCGCACTGGGCCCCGCTCTCAGACACAGCCAACTCACATTGGGACTGACTGTCAGATACAGGCAACGTGTACTGGGCCCAGCTCCCAGGCACAGCTAACTCGCACTGGGCCCGACTGTCAGATACAGGCAACTCACACTGGGCCCGACTCTCAGACACAGGCAACCCACACTGGGCCCGACTCTCAGACACAGCCAACTCGCACTGGGCCCAGCCCTCAGGCACAGCTAACTCGCACTGGGCCCGGATCTCAGACACACGCAACGCACACTGGGCCCGGCTCCCAGGCACAGCCAACTCGCATTGGGCCTGACTCCCAGGCATAGGCAACTCACACTGGGCCTGACTCCGAGGCACAAGCAAGGCGCACTGGGCCCGACTCTCAGACACAGGCAACTCACATTGGGACTGACTGTCAGATACAGGCAACATGTACTGGGCCCAGCTCTCAGGCACAGCCAACTCGCACTGAGCCCGACTGTCAGATACAGGCAACTCACACTGGGCCCGACTCTCAGACACAGCCAACTCACACTGGGCCCGACTCTCAGACACAGGCAACGCGCACTGGGCCCCGCTCTCAGACACAGCCAACTCCATTGGGACTGACTGTCAGATACAGGCAACGTGTACTGGGCCCAGCTCTCAGGCACAGCCAACTCACACTGGGCCCGACTGTCAGATACAGGCAACTCACACTGGGCCCGACTCTCAGATACAGGCAACTTGCACTGGGCCCGACTCTCAGACACAGGCAACTCACACTGGGCCCGGATCTCAGACACAGGCAACGCGCACTGGGCCCGGCTCCCAGGCACAGCCAACTCGCATTGGGCCTGACTCCCAGGCACAGGCAACTCACACTGGGCCCGACTCTGAGGCACAAGCAAGGCGCACTGGGCCCGACTCTCAGACACAGGCAACTGACACTGGGCCTGACTCCCAGGCACAGGCAATGCACACAGTGCCCAACTCTCAGACACAGGCAACTTGTACTGAGCCTGACTCTCAGACACAAGCAACTCGCACTGGGCCCAACTCCCAGGAACAGGCAACTCGCACTGGGCCCGACTCCCAGGAACAGGCAATGCGCACTGGGCCCAACACTCAGGAACAGGCAATGCGCACTGGGCCCAACTCCCAGGAACATGCAACATGCTCTGGGCCCGACTCCCAGGAACAGGCAACGCGCATTGGGCCCAACTCCCAGGAACAGGCAACGCGCACTGGGCCTATGGTGCCAAGGGGCATGCCCTCTCCAAGATTTCTATTAAAATTGATTTATATAAACATGAGATCATCACAGGCTCTCAACCCACCTTCCCCTTAAACAACCCCATTTCCTCACAAAGCCAGGAAATCACCAGTAAGAACGAGGCACAAGAGGAAATCTATATGTAACTAAACAACAGTCAAAGGCTGCGGTGAGGCCATCCTGAGAAAGCTGGCTGTGGGTAGCCTGTGTTTCACTGGTTTTGCAAAGCAGCAAGGGGAGACATTTACTGTGGGCTCCAGCTGGCCTGAGCCTTCCTTCAAATGGCTGTGTAGTTTCACTGGCACAACAGCGTGGTCAACATCAACAAGCATGCAACCCGTCACAGAGAAATGCAATGACCTGTTTCACTTACGTGCTGCAGAATCCGAACAGAAGCAGGGAGACAGAGACAGACACATCCTGTTAGCATTTTGTAGAAATATCACTAGTAACCCAGAGGGTCAGGCTAATGGTCTAGGGATCTGGGTTCAAATCCCACCAAAGTCAACTCATTCAATGAATAATTCTATGAACCATTTAATGAATATTTCTGTAATTAGTCCCTAAGGGTGGCAATCTATCATAGATTGTTGGAAAATATTCACGCAGCTGAGTGATGTCGCTTTCGTAAAGAAATCTGTCATTCTTACCTATCCTGGCCCATATGTGACTCCAGATCCCTCAGCGATGTGGGTGATATTTAACTGCCCTCTGCAATGGGCAAGTCCACCATTTAGCTCTAGGACAACTAAGGATGGGCAACTCATGTTGGTCTTGTCAGTGTAGAGGAAAGGGTTCATTGCACTCTCACTCTAAGAACAGCTGCATAAGGAACATGAGCTAACGTGAAACTGGGACCAGAGTCCCTGGGTTCCAGTCTTACCTTCCCAACAAGATGGAATTTCTTCCCTCATAGGCTAGAGAATCGGTGAAATCCTTTAACACAGAGGGCTGTCAGGGCTGTATTGTTAAGAACATTCAAGGCTGAGATTTTTAATCCGTGAGGGATTGGAGGATTATGGGGAAAAGGCAGGAAAGTGGAGTTGAGGGTGATCAGATCAACCACGATCTCAGTGAATGGCAGAGTGGACTCGATGGGCTGAATGGCCTAATTCTGTTCCTACCTTTTGTGCTTTCACGTTTAATGAAGCTGGATAATGTTCCGGCACCAGAATGCTGACATGATCTTACTACAGCCAGTAACATCCACAAACAAGTTAGGAACAGGAGGAAATCATTCTGTCTCCTAAAACCTGGCCCAGAAATCAATCAGATCATGGCTGGTGGTTCCCCTACCTCCATATCCCCTCCATATCCCCTTCTCAACAAAAAAACCTATCAGCAAAAGCAAAATGCGGCTGAAATCTGAAACAAATACAGGGAACACTGGAGAAACTTAGCAGGTCTGGTAGCATCTGTGGAGTGAGAGAAACAGAGTTAACATTTCGGGTCTAGAATGAAAATTCTGAAGAAGCATATTGGGCTCAAAATGTTAATTCTGTGTCTCTCTCCACAGATCACAGAATCCCTACCGTGTGGAAACAGCTCATGGATCTGCCTCGACTCTCCAAAGACCACCCAACCAGACCCAAACGCCCCACTCTATCCCCAAAACTGTGCATTTCCCCATGGTTAATCCACCTGATGTACACATCCCTAGATACCATGGGGAAAATTTAGCATGGCCAATCCACCCTAACCTGCACATCTTTGGACTGTGGGGGGAAACTGGAGTAAACCCACACAAACATGGGGAGAATGTGCAAACATTGTACAGATAGCTACCTGAGGGTGGAATTGAACCCAGGGCCTTGGTGCTGTGAGGCAGCAGTACTAACCCCTGGGCCACCGCACCACCCAGCTGTTGCAAGGCCTGGCAACCTCCTTCTTTGAATCCTCAATTAACCCTCCTGCATCCTGAACCTTTTAAAGGAAGGGAGTTCCAGAGTTTCACTCCCCAACATGAGCCCAATGGTCCAGTTCCTGGGTTAAAGCTGTGTTCCTGTTTGTTCTCACCTCACTGGCCGGAGGAACACCTTTCAACAACTAGGCTGTCAAATTCCTTTTTATGTGGTGGACGCCTCGATCCGATCACTCCTCCGTCTTCGAAGCTCAAGGCTACGTTTCACAGCTTTGATTTTCTATTTTCTCCTCAATGTTTCCCACTTTTCTTACCATCGGTTCTGGAGATGCTTTGTTGTTATTAGTGGTTTTTGGAGAACATGTGCATAAAAGATGGTGCAAATTTGTTCATTTTAAAGTCTGAGCAGATGTCTGGGCTTGGTTTCATTATTAGAAACATTCACTCAAGAGGACACTTTGATTAACCCAGCATTAACATCACTAGAGATCGGATTAATTGATCACATGCATATTGCTGTTTGCTGCCTATTAGTTGCAGTGTCCCCTACATTAGAACAGGGACTACATTTGTAAAAGTACTGTAAAGTGCTTAGCGATATCTGGTGGTTGTCAAAGACACGATGTAAATGTCGGATCTTTTTGAACACAACCTGTTCAGAGGTACTACGACACAACTTCTGGAGCAGATGAGACTTGAACTCAGACCCCCTAACTCAGTGGTACGGACATTATCACGGGTGCCACAAGAGCAGCCTAAATGCATTCCTTTAATTGGGAAGCATTCGCAGGGCAATGGAGAGCTGGGGTTTGGGGCCAGTAAGCTCTTCGGGGGAGCTGGCACAAAGATGAGAGCCTGAATAGCCTCCTGCAGTTCTACTCAATGGTTCCAAGCTGAAACATTGCCACGAGTTCCTGTACATATTAAAATATTGGCAAAAAGCAGGGAATTGGGATTCAAAGGGCATTAAATTAATTTTGTTTCAATCACACGTTTGGGAGATCTGGAATCTGTTGCCTGAAAGTGAGTGGATGCAGACGTAACATGAATATTCAAAAAAAGAACTGGATATAGACGTGAACCAGAAGAATTTGATGGGCTAAGGGGCAAAACACAGGTGGGCATGATGAAACGGCAGTTCTTTCAATAGGTTAACTCAATAGGCTAAACCACATCTCCCTTGTTCCTATCTTTGTTCAGAGGATATGGACCTTGCTGGCAAGTTCAGTATTTATTGTCGATCCTTAATTGCCCTTGGGAATGGTGGTGAGCTGCCTTCTTTATCCACTGCAGTCCATGTGTTGTAGGAACTTTTAGGGAAGGAATTCCAGGATTTTGAGCCAGTGACACTGAAGGAATGGTGATATATCGCCAAGGCAGGATGGGTGAGTGGCTCGAGGGGCACTTGTGCCCAGGTATCTGCCGTGCGTGGAGAAAGCAAGATCTGCAGATGCTGGAGTCACAGAAAAGAAGGGTCCCAGCCCGAAATGTCAGCTTTGCTGCTCCTCTGGTGCAGCCTGGCCTGCAGTGTTCCTCCAGCTCCCACACTGTGTTGGACCTGCTGCCCCTGTCTTTCTAGGTGACAGTGGGCATGGGTTTGGAATGTGCTGTCTGAAGAGCCTCGGTGAGTTGCCGCGTTGCATCTTGCAGATGGTACACACTGCTGCGACGGAGCGCCAGCGGCAGGGGGAGTGAACGTTTAAGGTGGTGGATCAGGTGCTGAGGAAGTCGGATGGTTTCGAGTTGGTCGCTGGAACCGCGCCCATCCAGGCAGGTGGAGAGCACCCCCACCAAACTCCCGAGGATGGCGGACCGGCTTCGGGTGAGGACTGCTGCGTCATTCTGTTTCGAACTATGTGCCAAAAACAGAATGGTCCGTGTTAATTGGGCAGCTCCAACAGACAGGAATTGATTCGCCGTCTTGTTGCACACTTGCAACAAACCTGCAACAATGCAGAGCGACCTATGTGAACTGGTACTCAACAGATTTAGACAAGTAGTTCGAATCGAAAAATTGCTGATCGAGCGAGTCGCCTTCAGCTTCAGAAAGTCGCTGACATTCAGAATCATTTGAGCCAATTTGACAGAGTGCTCTGATACGCAGTACTCCTATCACCAGCTTATCACAGAACCTCACTGCGCAGGAGATGATAATTTGACCAAATGTGTCTCCCTGTCACTCTCCTCCTCTGAGAAAGAGCTTCTGCTCCCCTCTCTATCTCCATGATTCTGCAATTTCTGGCTTTTTGAAGTACTTATCCAATTTCCTTTTGACAATGCCGAGTAAATCTGCTTCCATGCCCTTTCAGTCACTGCATTCCAGATCTTAGCTCACTGTATACAACAGCTCTCATCGCTCCTGTAGATGTTTTGCTAGTTATCTTCAATCTGCTTTGTCTGGCTGCCAATTTTGTTGCCAGTGGCAACGGTTTCTCCTAGTCTATTCTGTTGAAATGTTCATTATAGTAGAAAACACCTCTGTCAAATGCCCCCACTATTAACATTCCCTGTTAAATCCTCATCTTAACCTTCCCCATTTTCAGGTTATTAATGGCATTCCAAAAAGAAGCTCATTGTCATCATTAATACATACAGCTCATGAGCAACATTGAGATGCTCAATTAATGGGCTAGTGCGGGCATAACAGGCCAAATGGCCTTTTCTCTGTGTCATAACACATCTGAGATTCTGAGGCAGTGCTGTCCAACACTCATTGATAACAGGTTGGAACCAGGCTTCAGGAACTGAAAGTTTACCTTCGATGGGTCATCCTTCAGCGCTGCCCACCGTCCTTTGTGGGGTCTTCGAAGGACCCCTGTGGTGCTATAGATGTCCATGTGGCTGCCCACAGGAATGCCGGAACTGTGAGAGTATCTGAGCTCTGAAGCACTCCCTGGCAGTGACCTGTTGTACCAAAAAAGGCAAGCAATAAACAGCAGTGCAACTGACGAAACAAAGCTAAGAAAACTCGTTGTACCTTTCAAAATGAATTTACTGAGGGAGTGTACACCTGTTGTGGCGGGTTTGCCTGTTTTCAAGAAGGAGTTACATATAATTCCTGGGGCTAAAGGGATCAGAAGGGTGTGGGGGAAGAAAGCAGGAACAAGGAGACTCAGTTGGATGAGCAGTCATGTTTAAATTGAAAGGCGGAGCAAGTTCGAAGGGCTGAATGGCCTACTCCTGCTCCCATTCTCTGTAGAGTCTTCAGAGTTACCTGGAGGTGGCCAAGAGATATCCCAATGAGAATCCTATGCTGGAAGAGTCTCTGGTCTTAGCTGCCAGTGAGACTGGTCCCCATCAACACATGCCCCATTCTGAGCCTCAACAAACAGGTACTCAGCCCAGGGAATCCCTGGAGAGTGCACTGGGATGAGAGAGTGTAGCAAAGACTTTTATGTACTCTCATCAACTACAACATACATTTAGATGGTTGCTTGAACGCAAGGAAGTGCTCAGCTGGACCAAAGTCAAATGAAAACTGACACTGTTTTGATACAGAGACATGCTTTTAAAATATTTATGCCTCGTCCTCATCAGGGCAGATACATGAATTCTAAATTTCAAAGGGAACAACAATTTATAATGCACGAGAAAAGGGCGCTGATTGGATGACAGTTGGAGGCCATTCATCCCATCAAATGTTTTGTTAAAAGATTATTCTTTCATGGGCTGTAAGTGTCACTGGCAGGGCCAGAATTTGTTTCCCATCTTGGACTGGATAACGACAAAGGGCGATTAAGAGGAAGCCATGGGAATTGATTTGCTCCGTGTGTGGAATGACTCATTGGATGCTGAGGAGTACCAACAGCATGGGCTCAATTCTCATCATGGATGAGGTCCAACATCCAGAAGAAAATTACAGCGATGTAATAAATATTTTATTTTTGCATTTTTAATATTTTACTCCCTTTCAATTATGAGCAAATAAAATATCAGAGATGGGTCAGGGCAAAATCCGGTTTCGTTAACCATCACAGTTAATCGGTTAATAAAGTGTCTGTTTATTTTCCAATTCTTGTGCAGGAGGGACCAATGGTGGGGCGGGGAGGAGGGGGTGTGGAGTGGGGGGGGCAGTCCAAGTTGAGAGGTCATGAGACGGCACCTCTAGGAGTGTTCCCATCCACGAGTGAGAAGTGCAGTTGTCTTGGGTTTGGGGTGGTTGACCTCGGATGGAGCTCAGGGAAATGTTTCACTGGTCACTACTGGCAACGCCAGGGCTTTGCAATTCATGGCTCCCAAGCGAACCTGACTTTTGCTCTGTTTACCTCGAGTAAGCATCCCGAATGCCCGTCTTTGCTCTCAACTGCTCCAGTTCCGTCTGCATCCTCTCCACTTCGGCCATCAACTGCTCCTGTGAGGAGATAAAGTCGGCCAATCATCCCAATGCCAGACCAGCCAATCCCACTGGCTCTGCAACGTTCGAACCACCTCTCATTTCGTCAAGGTCCCTGGTGACCCGTGGCAGAAGTGCCAGCGATCGGTCAGAATTGGCACCTTTGTCCCAGGGCGTCACATGTCCTACAGAGACGTGATTACAGCAGTGCAGTGCCGAGGGGGTGCTGCATTGTTGCAGATGTCTTATTTGCATTACCAGCCAAGGTTCAGACTGAGAAAAACAATAATGTTGAAGGCTGGGTCAGGGATTCTCCACAGGTATATTCTACCGTTCATACCCCACCCAACAACAACAGGAACTGAGATAACAAGGTGAAGAGCTGGATGAACACAGCAGGCCTAGCAGCATCAGAGGAGCAGGAAGGCTGGCGTTTCGGGCCTAGACCCTTCTTCAGAAAACCTGCTCCTCTGATGCTGTCTGGCCTGCTGTGTTCATCCAGCTCTACACCTTCTCATCTCGGATTCTCCAGCATCTGCAGTTCCTGCTATCCCTGAAACAACAGGAACTGGTTATTTATCCCACAACCGTTTGTCGGATCCTGCTGTGCACAAATTAGCTGCCAGATCTGCCTGCAAATCCTAAATCCAGAGACACATCTACATAAAGCAGACTGGCACTGCGGTACTGAGGGAGAGTCAAACTCTACAAGATACCATTTTCCCAATGCTCACCCAAGATAGGCAAAATCCTGTCAGAAGGAGGCAAAAGATCCCCAGACACCACTTCCAAGTCGATAGGGGAGAGACCCCAATGTCCTGTCTGATATTTATCCCTCAACCAACATCAGTAAAGACTAATTGTCTGGTCATTATCTCATTGTTGCTTGCTGACAGTAAATTGGTTTCCTGTGCTTTGCTCCAATCTACAACAGTGCACACACTTCAAAATGCATTTTCTAGGCTGTAAAATGACTATCATAGCCTCCAGAGATAATGGGAACTGCAGATGCTGGAGAATTCCAAGACAATAAAATGTGAGGCTGGACGAACACAGCAGGCCAAGCAGCATCTCAGGAGCACAAAAGCTGACGTTTCGGGCCTAGACCCTTCATCAGACCCTCTGATGAAGGGTCTAGGCCCGAAACGTCAGCTTTTGTGCTCCTGAGATGCTGCTTGGCCTGCTGTGTTCATCCAGCCTCACATTTTATTTTCATAGCCTCCAGATGCCTAAGAGTCCTTCCAGTTCTTTATTTTGTTGTGAATTGTACAGTGCAACCTGCACTCCTTTGTGTAGCAGCCGTGAACATATCTATACATTACACAGGGAAGGCAAATGGAGCAAACATTCAGTCAGTTAAATAAAATATGTCAAACGGCACCAACCACACAATTTATTCAACATTGAACTCCAAACAATTCAGAGTCATCCAGTCCCAGTGACCTGCATAGCAGCAATCTACAGTCAGCAACATAAAGAGGCCATTCTGCCCCAATCAAACTGTTCTATCATTCAATTAGACCATGACCGAGCTGTAAGTCAACTCCATTGACTCCTATTTCCTTTATATTCTTTCAGACTGTTGAAGGTTTCAAATCCCCAGTTGACAGCAGGGGAAGCTTCTTTGGGGGGGCGGGTTTTGGGAGGGAGATGGAAGGGTTTGCTCAATACACATGACCCTCTGAGTTCCCGAATGTCCCAGCTCAAATTTCATGATCTGTCCCAACGTTCATGGTTTGCCAATCAGAGGAAAGCGTGTCTCCATAAAGGATTCAGACTGTGTTCAGGAGGGGGTTTATGAGTGAAATATCCTGAAAAGCCTGAATATTGGAACAAACAGCCTGCTCTTTTCATCACCATTTACTGGAACATCGGAACGGGGGAGGCCAATCAGCCCCTTGAGCCTGTTATAAGATCATGGCTGATGTGTGATTGACAGATCTCTAAATATCATTGGTTAACAAATAAAACCTATTAATCTGAGATTTAAACTAACCCAATTGAGCATCAATTGCAATTTGAGGAAGATAATTCCAATTTTTTCTACCATCCTTTTGTGTGCGGTAATATTTCCTGAGGGTCTGATTTCCATATTGTCTTAGTGGATGGTTACTGAGTTAAAATCACCCCCATCATGCCATTTCAGAAAAACCTGGCTCAAACTCTAGCCTCAAGATCTCACTCCCAAAGAAATAATTTGTAAACGGTTTGTATTTGTGAATGTGGTTTGGCAGCTCTATACAATCCAGCAGCATTAAAATAAAACACCGCATGCATATCGTGCATCGTTACTGAAGGAAGGAGAGAGTTCACTCGCACATAAACCCACATCCTCACCCACAGTATTGCCATGGAGCCTGCGGATACCAGTTCCTTCTCTGTCTCTTTTCCCCCCTCACCACCTCCCCCTGAACCCAGGGATAATGCCATCTGTAGTGATGCCACCCCCACTGTTGTGGTCAGCTCACTCAGCACCAGCCATGAAGGAAACCCGGTGCCTCCAGCTCTGTGTGTTTTGTAGTGACACTGAGTTGTGCCTTCGTCTGCTTGAAGGACCTTAGCGATGCTGCTTTCTAATCGTTCACTACCTTCATCTTTAAAATGTTAATATATATTTAAAAGTAAGTGTGTTGTATAATTAAATCAATAAAGAAATATTTACAATGCAGACCTCATGCTTGATTATATTGGAAACTGATCATTCGTTATCTGTATGTTAAAAGACAGAAGGGCAACTAAATGTTGTCTCATTGTTTACCTGACTGACCAGTACGGATTTGGTGTTTCTCTTCAATTTCTGCTGCTAACCAGAATCTTCAGTGGCTGGCCCTAGTATAAACCAGGAGAGGAGCAGCTGTGGCACTGGTGGAGATGTTTACTGGGCAAAGGTACATTTTTCCACCCAGAGGATGGTGCAGGGTCTGGATTGCACCTGCCTGGGAGGGTGATAGAGGCAGGTAACCTCGAACCTCTTTAAAAAAGGTACTTGGGTGAGCACTTGAGATGTCACAACATTCAAGGCCAGAGGTCAAGTGGGCTAGTGGTAGGTTTGGCATAGTTTTGGTTCATTGGGTTTCCTCCATGTTGAGTGATTCTCTGGTCAACTCACTGAACCTTTTTAACATTTTAGACATGAGGGCATACTCAGTGGAGTTGTATTAACCGATGGAAAGACAGTGGGTCAGAGACTGGGAATTCTGCAGTGAGTAACCCAACTCCAGGCTTCCCCACAGCCTGCCCACCCACTGCGAGGTACAAGCCAGCCCAGCGATGTAACAAAACCTAAGAAACAGAAGCAGGTTCAGGCCATTTGTTCCCACAAGACTATCTGCCATTCCTCAAAGTCGCAGCTTATCTGACCAGGCCTCACCTCCCTGGTGCCAGCTCCTCACTACCCTCCCTGTTACTTCAACATCCAATCTGCCTCCTGTTTAAATACTTCTGGTCATCTGGGCTCCCTCATTCTCACAACATCCATTCTGGAGTCCGACTTTCACAGATGTGTGTTGGAGTTGAGCGTTACAATCGCTCAAAGAGCAGTGTTGCTCCCATAGTCGCTTTAAGGGGTCAGAGGTATCACACTGAAAGGTCGGCATTCAGCCCTTGTAGATATCCTCGAGTTCTGGAGGGGAGGGGGTATACACACAAGCCCCTGACCCCTCCTTCCATCCTATCAGCTTGCCATCCATTGGCCACCCTTGAAAGCTCAGAGGTCTGAACTGCAAAAGCCTCTGTCCAGTTGTCCAGAAGCTGATTTCCAGTTGCGCACACCACTAAGTTCCTCCTCCCACACTTCTTCCCGCTCCCAGGTGCGAAGAGCGATTCTGGCCAATAAGTCCCTTCACTTCCGAGATCGGTTGTGGGAAACTGACCCAGTGATCCATTCAGGATTGGAGCCCCCTTGGCTCTTGGCCCAGCGCTGAAGGATTTTTGAGCAACCCCATTTAGCCCAAGCGGAGAAGATACCTTGTTGAGTAGCACTTCCTCCTGCACCTTTTTGATGTTAGAGAGCTCCTGACTTAGTGCGTTCTACGAGGCGAGGCGTTAAAAACGGAAAAGAAAGAGACAGAAAAGGAAAGACAGAGGTTAGATTTTCTTAGCTGTCAGGCTAAGAGGAACGGAGAAGTTGTCACACAAAATGCACAGCAGACAAAAACATGACAGAAATTGCTCCCATCATAGAGGTGTAAAGCAAGTACAGTAACAAGAATGTCCTGCGGTACAGCAGGTAGTGTCCTGTCTCTGAGCTAGGGCTGCTGGGTTCAAATGTCACTCCTGGCCTCAATGGCCAAGCAAGGTGGGTTTATAATGCCACTGAATGGATCGTGTATTAACACACAAATCCTTCCAAGAGGCCACCAACAAACAAGTGGTAGAATCAGAAGAGATTTCCGGTCATCCCAGCGAGGGAGAGAAATCCAGACCTCTCCCAGTGGCCTGCTGGTTGCCACAGCAACGTACCCTTCCCAAATGAACTGGAGCACACCGCCAATGAAATACATCATGGGTGTGAATGTTCAAACACATTCCTGTTGTTCATTAGGTACACCTCAACAGCGACATCCCTAAATATCTCCTATCGCAGAAATCCCTGAAGGGGGCTAACCTGCGAGCTGATAGTGTAAACCTGCTGGACTATCTAGGGCAGCCCTTTCGCTGAATGTGAAGGGCCAAATGGCCTCTTCCCGAGCTGCAGAATTCAACACCCATCACATCTCCCCAGGCAGCCACACCTCAGTCACAAGTTCAGGGCCCAGCGACTCCAGCACAAACTCTACACTGACACTCCCAGTGCCCAGGGCTGCGGGAATGCCGCACTGGTCCTCTTCGCTGGATGTGAAGAACACCTTGGCGCTGTTGTGAAACAAGTGAGGGGATTCCTGACAGGGGCCCTGGACAATATTTATCAATTAACTAACTTTATTCAAATATTGATGGACAACTTCACAATCACATCGCTTTTTGTGGGATCTTGCTATGTGTGCAAGCTGACTGCACGTTCCCATTCCGTTAACACGATGGGATGACATTATTGAACATAAAGAAGACTTCGCTGGCTGTGAACCCCGATGTGATGCGGAAGGCTCTACATAAATGCAACCATCTGCTTCACTCAGCCTGTAATCTGTGTGGGCCATTATTCCCCCTGAGTTATTCTGCACGCTTGGTGATTATGTTCATCGTCTGAACTGATGCTGCTTCTTCAACCCTGTCCATCAGCAACGTTCCCGTTCATTCGGTTTTGGATGTTGGAAGGTGGCGTAGATCAGTCGGCCAACCACCAACCCCCATCCCCAACCACAGCCAATCAACTATCAATCCCTTACCTCAATCTCATCTTCCCATACAGTACCCATCTCCCTCGATGTCTTCCTATCGATCTCTGTCATTCCTGTCGAGTGAGAGGTGCGTGGCCTCCCCCCCAGTTCACCGCCTCTCCGCACCACACATTTCCAGTTAAGAGGTGGATTCTCACCTTCTCCTCCAGGGCTGCCATCCTCTCCTTCAGGTGGAGCTGTAGCCGCTCATTGGATTCAGAGAGGAGCCTGTCGACAGTCTCCGATAGGCGCTTATTATGTTCATCGTTCATCTTCTCCCGCTGCCGGGCCTGCGCACGAGAACAACACAGGCTTTAGACCCCCAGCCTGCACAGGCTCACAACGTGCTGGGGCAGAACATCAATGACACAAGTCTCCACCACCTCTCCCTCCCTCTCCCCTTCTTGTGGCTGGAGAAGCTCAGCAGGTCTGGCAGCATCTATGCAAACACTGGAACGGGGTTAAATGTTTCCAGTCTGATGTGACCCTTCTGCAATTCAATCCTGATGAAGATTAATTAGGAATTAGAAATGTTAGCTCTTGTTTCTCTCTCCAGAGGTGCTGCCAGACCTGCAGAGTTTCTCCAGCATTCTGTGTTTGTTTCGGATTTCCAGCATCTGCAATATTTTGCTTTTATTCAAGTGTTTAAGATCTGCTAGGTTTCCTCCCAGGAGGTCCTTGTGCATGGAAGCCGGGATGAGTTCGGCGATAAATGTTACTGGGCTAGGATTCCAGAGGCCCAGGATAATGCCCTGTGAGGACCTGGTTACAAATCCCACCACAACAACTGAGGATATCAGGAATCAGCTCCATGCAGTTTTCATTGATTTCAAAGGATCTTACAATTGGGAAAGTCAGGTGCCAACTGGAATTGAATTTCAACTAAACATAATGTGATCCTAGGGAGGTGTCTCCACCTCTGGGCCAGAGCCTCCAGGGTTCAAGATCTGCATTAGGAGTTTCAAGGAAGGAGTGTTCATGATCCAGCCCCACATCCTGATAACCAGGTCAGGAAACCTTCTGCCACATTCCCAAATGGGCGTGTGTGTGTGTGTGTGTGTGTGTGTGTGTATGTGTGTGTGTGTGTGTGTGTGTGTGTGTGTGTGTGTGTGTGTGTGTGTGTGTGTATGTCTGTGTGTGCATGTGTGTCTGTGTGCATGTGTGCGTTTGTGTGTGTGTCTGAGTGCGTGTGTGTCTGCGTGAATGTGTGTGTGTGTCTGCGTGAATGTGTGTGTGTGCATGTGTGTGTTTGTGTGTCTGCGTCTGTGTGTGTGTATGCGCATGTGTAAGTGTGCGTGTGTCTGTGTGTGAATGTGAGCGTGTGTGTTTGTCTGTGCGCATGTGTGTGTGTGACTGTGTGTGAACGTGTGTGTGTGTGTCTGTGTGCATGTGTGTGTTTGTATGTGTGTCTGAGTGTGTGTATGCGCATGTGTAAGTGTGCGTGTGTCTGTGTGTGAATGTGAGCGTGTGTGTTTGTCTGTGCGCATGTGTGTGTGTGACTGTGTGTGAACGTGTGTGTGTGTGTCTGTGTGCATGTGTGTGTTTGTGTGTGTGTCTGAGTGCATGTGTGTCTGCGTGAATGTGTGTGTGTGTCTGTGTGTTTGTGTGTCTGTGTCTGTGTGTGTGTATGCGCACGTGTAAGTGTGCGTGTGTCTGTGTGTGAATGTGAGCGTGTGTGTTTGTCTGTGCGCATGTGTGTGTGTGACTGTGTGTGAACGGGTGTGTGTGTGTCTGAGTGCGTGTGTGTCTGCGTGAATGTGTGTGTGTGTCTGTGTGCATGTGTGTGTTTGTGCGTGTGTCTGTGTGTGTGTATGCGCATGTGTAAGTGTGCGTGTGTCTGTGTGTGAATGTGAGCGTGTGTGTTTGTCTGTGCGCATGTGTGTGTGTGACTGTGTGTGAACGTGTGTGTGTGTCTGTGTGCATGCGTGCGTTTGTGTGTGTGTCTGCGTGAATGTGTGTGTGTCTGAGTGTGTGTGTGTCTGCGTGAATGTGTGTGTGTGTCTGTGTCTGTGTGTGTGTATGCACACGTGTAAGTGTGCGTGTGTCTGTGTGTGAATGTGAGCGTGTGTGTTTGTCTGTGCGCATGTGTGTGTGTGACTGTGTGTGAACGTATGTGTGTGTGTGTGTGTGTGTGTGAAGGTACGGGAATGGGTCTGGGTGAGATGCTCTTCAGAGGGTCGGTGTGGACTTCTTGGGCCGAATGGCCTATTTTCACACTGTGGGGATTCTACTCTAATCTATTCTAACACAATGTAAAATGTGATCCTTTATATTTAATTTCTGGATTTGTTTGAATGAGTCCGCGGTATTTGCAAGCAATTGAGCTCCTTCTGTGTTTGTGGCAGATATCTCAGCTGATCAGGGATAGAAAGTGTTCCTGCTTTAGGATGTTAGGAGTCTTTACCCTTTGCAGTTCCTGGTTTTTCTCTTCCAGCTCTGTCTCCAGTTGGCACAGCCGTTCCTCGATATTCCCGTGCCTCTCTTCTGCCTGCATCAGAAAGATTCCCATGTCAATCCGAGCCGGTTAATCCTGCAGTATGGAGAGCAGGTCTGGTCTCCTGGCTCTGCCCAGACCGCAGTGCGGTGGCACCCATCCTGAACCAGGCCTCGTGTGATGTTGTAATGTTACCACACAAATAACCCAGAGACCTGGACTTACACTCTGGGGTGCAAGTTCAAATCTCAACACAGATCATGGAGAATCTAGATGAAGGGGATTCATAAATCCAGATTGAAACGCTGTTCACATTAATAATAGTAACAGGGAAAATAGAAGCATGGGTAGGACATTTGGCCCTCTGAGCATGCTACACTATTCATTATGATCACGGCAGATCATCCAACTCAGTCCCCTGTTCTCGTTTTCTCACTTTTTAATCCCTTTAGCCATAAGGACTATATCTAACTCCTTCTTGAAAACATTCAATGTTTTGGCCTCAATCGCTTTCTGCGGCAGAGAATTCCACAGGCCCCCCAACTCCCTGGGCGAAGACATTTCTCTCCATCTCTGTCCTAAAGGGCCTACCCCATTCCTTAGACTGTGCCCCCACCCCGGTTCTGGACCTCCCCAGTCATCAGGGAAATCCCTCTTATTTTTACCCTGTCCAGTCCTGTTCGAATTTTATAGGTTTCTGTGAGATCCTGCCTCATTCTTGTAAACTCCAGTGAATGCAGTTCTGACCAAATCCAGTCTCTCTTCACATGTCAGTCCTGCCATCCCAGAATGGTCGCAAAAGGACTGGATTATCATAAAAACCCAACTAATATCCAGCAGGGCCCATGAATCTGCCTTCCTTACACAGTCCCGGCCTACACACCAGATCCCCTCCAAAATGATTGGTTATTCACACCCCCCCCCATTTGGCCAGGAAGGCACTGAGTTGTCACTGCCTCTCGTTGAGCTTCTTGCGGGGCAATCAGGGACAGGAAGTCACTGCTGGCCTTGCTGGTCATGTTAACTGAAGAAAAAAATTTCACAAGAATAGGAAACGACTTCCAACTGAGGGTCAGGAGGTTGTGGAGCAGAATCCCACTCTGGGTGACCTGAGGACTCATTCCAGGCTGGCACTCCCGGCGCTGGACTGAGGGTGGGCTGCATTGTCAGAGGAGCATCTTTCAAATGAGCTATTTAACCGAGGTCCCGTTGGGGAGGGCATCAAAGCTCCTGTGTGGCGATTGCAAAAACCAGGAATGGTCTTGTTTGTCCATGTCCTGGGCCTGTAGTAACCACCTCCTCCTCCCTCTCCCCACCCCCAACTAAGAGCAATCATGCCAATGGCCGGTCATAATCTGATCTGTTGTGTGCGGTGGAGATAGAAACAGAAGGAAGTCATTTAATCTCTCAAG
Source organism: Stegostoma tigrinum (assembly GCF_030684315.1). Taxonomy (NCBI): domain Eukaryota; kingdom Metazoa; phylum Chordata; class Chondrichthyes; order Orectolobiformes; family Stegostomatidae; genus Stegostoma; species Stegostoma tigrinum. The sequence continues at coordinate 19,611,952 of NC_081391.1, read as the reverse complement.
GCTGTCCCACCATTCTATAATCCTGGGCCTAATTTCATATACCCAGCTAAATAAAAACCGAAAGAACTGCGGATACTATAAATCAGGAACAAAAACAGAAGTTGCTGGAAAAGCTCAGCAGGTCTGGCAGTATCTGTGAAGAAAAATATCAGAGTCAACGTTTCAGGTCCGGTGACCATTCCTCAGAACATGTGCACACATCTGTGTGTGTGCGCGTGTATGTATGTTCTGAGGAAGGGTCACCGGACCTGAAACGTTGACTCTGATATTTTTCTTCACAGATGCTGCCAGACCTGCTGAGCTTTTCCAGCAACTTCTGTTTTTGTTCCACAGACCCAGCCTTTGGCAATATCCCTTAAAATCTTTACTTAACAAGAATGTATCTACAATTAATGAGTCATCCTGCATTCACTGCCGTTCAGTCCCTATGGTTCAACATTTCAACATCAACTGGGTGGGAAGGGTCTCCAAGCTGACTCAAGTGGGGGGGTCGTGCTGAGGTGGGGGTGAAGGGACCCAGCGTGGAGCCTGGAAGGACCTGGAGGAGCCCCCCATGTGGAACGCACCTTGTTCAGAGCAGCCACTCGCTGGGCCAGCTCGGCCTCCACCTCTGGCAGAGTCTCGGCCTTCCTCATGGTCTGCTGCAGCTTCTGTTTGGAGGAGTCCAGCCATTCCTGGAGCTGCCGGCTCTTCTCCTCACTCTGGAAGGGAAATCACACACACACACACACACACACACACACACACACACACACACACACACACACACACACACACACACACACACACACGTATCTCTGGTGAGACTGGGTGGTACAGGACTGATCCCAGCATTTACCCACACAATGTACAGGGCTCTATTCTGACAGGAGCTTATTCCAATCCTTTATAAACCCTGCCTGGGTCTCACTGGGACTATGGCAGCCAATCCTCCCCAGAATGAGGAGAGGTTGAACTGGTTGAGGAGAAGTTGGGGATGTGAGGTTGGGGGGAGGTGTAGGGGGAAGTGAGGTTTGGGGTAGGTGAAGGGGGAAGTGAGGTTCGGGGTAGGTGAAGGGGGATGTGAGGTTTGGGGGAAGTGGGGGGGAAGTGAAGTTGGGGGAGGTGAGGGAGGTGAGGAGAAAATGGGAGGTGAAGGTGGGGAGGTGAAGGAGGAGCTGAGGTTGGGACGAAGCGAAGGGGAAATTTGGGGAGGAGGTGAAATAGGGTAGGTGAGGGGTAGATGACGAGGGGGGTGATGAGGGATGGGAAGTGGGAGGTAGATATGGAGGGGAACAATGAGGGATGGGATGTGGGAGGTAGATACGGAGGGGAACGATAAGGGATGGGATGTGGGAGGTAGATATGGAGGGGAACGATAAAGGATGGGATGTGAAAGGAGAAGGGTAGATGAGGAGGAGGATGATGAGGGATGGGATGTGGGAGGTAGATACGGAGGGGAACGATAAGGGACGGGATGTGGGAGGTAGATATGGAGGGGAACGATAAGGTATGGGATGTGAAAGGAGAAGGGTAGATGAGGAGGAGGATGATGAGGGATGGGATGTGGGAGGTGAGGAGAGGGTGAGGAGGGGTTGATGAGGGATGGGATGTGGGACGTGGGTGAGGAGGTGGTTGATGAGGGATGGGAGGTGAGGGGTGGGTGAGGAGGAGGGTGATGAGGGATGGGAGGTGAGGGGTGGGTGAGGAGGGGGGTGATGAGGGATGGGAGGTGAGGGATGGGTGAGGAGGGGGGTGGTGAGGGGTGAGTGAGGGTGAGGAGTGGGGTGATGAGGGATGGGAGGTGAGGGGTGGGTGAGGAGGAGGGTGATGAGGGATGGAGGTGAGGGGTGGGTGAGGAGGAGGGTGATGAGGGATGGGAGGTGAGGGGTGGGTGAGGAGGTGGGTGATGAGGGATGGGAGGTGAGGGGTGGGTGAGGAGGGGGGTGATGAGGGATGGGAGGTGAGGGGTGGGTGAGGAGGGGGGTGATGAGGGGTGGGAGGTGAGGGGTGGTTGAGGAGGGGGCTGATGAGGGGTGGGAGGTCTGGGGTGAGGAGAGGATGAGGAAGGAGGTGAAGAGGTTCATAATCATGAAGGGTTTTGCTACAGACATGAGGAGACAGCGATTCCACAAACAGAAACTAGAGGATGGGTGAATTCCGACAATTGGAAAAGAACCAGAAGAGAGAGGATGAAACATTTCCCTGTACACGGAGCGAGTGTGCCACCTGGAATGCACCAATTAAAAGGAATAATGGAAGCTGTTTCAACAATAGCCATTGGAAGGGGGTTGGGTAAATTCTCAAAAGGAAAATGTCTGCACAGCTGTGGGGCTAGAGCAAATGGTTAGTCCTTACATACAGAGCCAATCACACAGAAATGGGCTGAATGGTCTGTAAGATTCGACACACTGGCAAGGACCACCTGAGTGTTTAAAAAGTCCTGCCTCACCTACCAGGCAAGGAGCAGATCAAAGTTTGAGAGAGATAATAGGAACTGCAGGTGCTGGAGAATCCGAGATAACAAGGTGTGGAGCTGGATGAACACAACAGGCCAAGCAGCATCAGAGGAGCAGGAAAGCTGACGTTTTGGGCCGGGACCCTTGTTTGACTTTCCGGCAATTTGATTTTGCGACTGATGACTGAATTTTATGCAGCAGACGGGTTCCCTATCCATCCGCAAATCCTTCCGACAGGTGCTAATGCCGGCCAGTGACAGCAAGAGAGAGATTCCCGGTCAGCTGTGTGAGGGAGCCAACAGTGGAACCTCCGCCATCATTATTCACAGCTCCAGGCTGCAAAGTGCTAGTAAAACTGTGCATTGCCACAGCAACCCAGACACGGAGTGAGCAATAACAGTGAGAAAAAGAGAGAGAGGCAGGTAGCGCCGGTCATTGCTTTCGTGTGCAGACTGAAATCCATGACCTTCACAGTCAGCAGCAATTCAACAATTTACAGCCTCGTTCGATATTCGATTCCTGCCGTGACCGTTTCAGTTGGGCCGAAAGGATTACCAGCGAGTTTTGAGAAGATTTGTAGCTCAGGTTAAGGTTCTGGATGTGAGTTTGCTCGCTGAGCTGGAAGGTTAGTTTTCAGACGTTTCGTCACCATTCTAGGTAACATCATCAGTGAGCCTCCGACGAAGCGCTGGTATTATGTCCGGCTTTCTATTTACCTTGTATTAGGATTACCTTGTGGGAACGCATCCAACAGCCGCGTAATTCACTGATGGCCAAAGTGAAACAAAGTCCAGTAGTTCCATTAACTGAGGAACTGTGATAAGGGAACTCATCTGTTGGCTGAAGGCTAGGACCAGGGCCCTTGCCCTAAGGCTTTGGATGGAGCACAGTGTTCTGTTCTGTCTGCGTTATCCTGCCGCTGTGCAGACCCTCCCAGGGGCCATGCAGCAGACACTGGGGCAGAGGGGGAGTAACCCAAATGGGATCAGGGGATGTGGGGCTTCAGTTCTGTGGAAAGGGCGGCACGGTGGCTCAGTGGTTAGCACTGCAACCTCACAGTGCCAGGGGCCCATGTTCGATTCCAGCCTCAGTCAACTGTCTGCGCAGAGTTTGCGCATTCTCCCCGCGTCTGCGTGGGTTTCCTCCGGGTGCTCCAGTTTCCTCCCACAGTCCAAAGATGTGCAGGCTAGGTGGATTGGCCATGCTAAATTGCCTGTAGTGTTCAGGAGGGTGGATTTGGGGTGGGATGCTCCAAAGGGTGGTGTGGACTTGTTGGGCCGAAGGGCCTGTTTCCACACTGTAGGGAATCTAATTGAAAAAAAGAGCAGAGGGGATGGGGGCTCATTGTCAATGGAGGCTGAATGGAGCTACCCAAAGGTTGGAGGGATTTTGACAGAATTGATAAGGAGAGGGAAGGTCTAGTGGCGTAGTGAGTAGCATCCTTGCCTGTCAGCCAGGGTCTCTGATTTCGGCTCCCACTCAACAATATGTTGGACAAGGTGGGTGTGTTCACAATGTGGTCAACAGTGCATTTTGCCACAGGAATGGAAATTCCCTGGTTGGGGAGGGAGGGTGCACAAGTGGAGACTGGATTGCTTTGTTTATGTTGTTGGGGGGGGGGAGGGGGCAGGGTGGTGGAGAAGGAGGGTATGGTGTAAGGAGATCTGCTGTCCTTACCCAGTTCGGCCTACATGTGACTCCAGACCCACACCAGCATGACCGCCTCCTAATCAATCTCTGGGCAACAAGTGCTGGGCACTAAATGCCACTCTAGGCAGCAATGTGCAGACCCCGTGAACAAATTTGTACAAACGTAAGGACAAAGGGCAGTAGGACCAGTGGGTACAGATGAGGCTGTGAACGGTGAGCTGTTAAAACAGTGAGTTCAGGAATGCATTGCTCAAAAAGGCCAATGGGAACAGTTTTAATAACTTGGAAGCAATGTATTCTTGAAAAGGGACACATTTACAGAGCTGTGGGGAAGGGGTTGGACCAACTCAACTCCCAAGGGCAAGAAGGGGAATGACGGCTGAGTGGCCTCCCTTTTTTTGCTGTTGGGTGTTAAGAAGAAAAAGTGAGCACATAGTAGGCACCTTCTCGCGCAGGTGACACCCTGCAGAGCACCAAGAGGTAGGAGAGGAGCATTCAAACACGCAGTAAGGCAGGTTGCTCTCAGATGCCTCCCCACACTGTCATGCCCAATGAACACATGCCCCTCCTGGCGATCAACAATAAACTGGAGGATGATTGGGCGGGTGGGGTCGACCAATGAGGCGGGTTTTGACAAGGGTTTTTAAAGTAGAGTTTGCAGCAGTTTGGAGCAAGAGCACAATGGGATGGTGGGAAAACGGGAATATAGGGAGTGGAGCTGGGGCTGGAGCTGGGCCTGGGGCGGGGTAACTGGAAGAGTTTGGGATCCCACAGGCATGGGATACCTGCTGGGCTGGAGGGGGTTGCAGAGACCTTGGAAGGACTTGCTAATGATTTCAATGCATCAGGTCCTGAAGCTTAGGGAGATTGTCAAGAATTGCAAATGTGCAAGGCAACTGAAATTCATTGCGTGACAGTGTGTGAACTATTCAGTCATTTGGAGATTATTACATAGGCATGGAACAAGGGTGGGGGATGGGTGTACATTAAGGACGTACAAGAACTTTTCCAGGGATGAGGAATGTCACCCATGAAGACTGATTGGAGAAGTCAAGAAGTTTTCCTTCCTTGGAGAAGAGATCAGTTCAAATGTCCAAAATTCTGAAAGCTCTGGACAGAGTCAACAGGAAGAAAGCAAATCCCACTTATGAAAGGGCTGAATGGCCTCACACAAAACCGAATGGAAATCTGGAACTTTGTCCCGTAAAATAAAGCAGGTCAAGGATGGGAGTCGCCTGAAAATTAAGATTGAAATTGTTAAGAATTTTTTTTTGTTCATTACAGAACCACTAAATCGGACCAGCTTGGCATAAAGCAGATTCAGAGCAGCTCAGAGTGGGGCCAGTGGGACAGGTTTGAGAGGTTGAATGGCCTCCACCTCCTTGTGCAAATTCCAGTGGGAGTCAGTTTTACAAGAAAGGTGAGAAAAATATTAAGCACTGGAGAAACTCAGCAGGTCTGGCAGGTGCTATGGAGAGAGGAAGAGAGTTAACACTGAGTCCAAATTGACATTTCTTCGTAACTTCAGAATCATATTTGACTCGAAATGTTAACTCTGTCAGATCCGCTGTGTTTCTCTGGAGTTTAGCATTTAAATTTCAAACTTCTAGAGTCTGCCATACTTTTGCATTTATTTAAAACCTCCTGTTCAGTTCTCTGTGTGACCCAGATTCAAGAGAAAATGAGAACAGTTACCTGCTTGAGGAGGGACTCCTTACTTGCCAACTCATTCTCCAGTTTATCATTCGCATCATGAAGCGACGTAGCTTCTCGCTGGGCGCTGAGGTAGCGTTTCTCCAGTGTCGTGATTCTCTCTTCCATGTCTTCCCTTTGTGCTAAAGCCTGCACGGGGAAAAAAAACAAAGAGGGGAAAACTGGAAAACAGATCCAAAGTGATCCCCATATCCCACCCCGGATGCACAGAACTCGAACAGTGACAGCAACAGCAGCAGCTTGAATATACGATACCCCGACATAGGAGAAATCTCCCAAGGCACTTCACCAGGACATTATCAAACAAAATCACAACATTCCAATGGAGAAAAGTAACTAGTCCAAAGAAGCCCAAAGATGTGCAGGTTAGATGGATTAGCCATAGTGTTCGGGAAGTGTAGCTTAAAGGGAGATGGGTCTGGGTGGGATGCACTGAGGTTCGGTGTGGACTTGTTGGGCCAAAGGGCCTGTTTCCACACTGTAGGGATTCTATGATAGCCAGCAGACTGAAGGCTTAGTCAAAGGAGTAGATTTCAGGATGGTTTTAAGGGGAAGGTCGTGGGAGAAAGGTTTAGTAATGGATTCTCATAACTTTGGGATTCGGCAAAGAAAATCAGGAATGCCTAGTTCTCTGCCATCTAGAAGGACAAGAGCAGCAGATACGTGGGAACGCCACCCCCTTCAAGTTCCCCTTCAAGCCATTCACTATCCTGACTTGGAAATATATTGCCATTCCTTTAGAGACGTTGGGTCAAAATCCTGGAATTCCCTCCCTCAGACAGAAGCCACATGACTCCTAGTTGTGGTCCAACAAATTTATTTCAAATCTCACGCTTTCAGACCAGAGTTCTTGATGAAGAAGCAATTCTCGCAGAGCTTGTGATTTGGAATAAACCTGTTGGGCTATAACCTGGTTCAGAGATAGTAGGAACTGCAGATGCTGGAGAATCTGAGATAACAAGGTGTGGAGCTGGATGAACACAGCAGGCCAAGCAGCATCTTAGGAGCAGGAAGGCTGATGTTTCAGGCCTAGACCTTTTCTTCAGAAATTTTTGTTGGAACCAAAACATATTTCGTTGGTTGTTAAGCACTTTGGTGTCTTCTCCAAGTAGTTCAAGGCATTATATAAATGCAGGCTAGCGTACAAAACAATGACCAATTTCCCAAGCGAAGCTACAAGTGATAGAACGCAGCTAGTCCAGAAGGAAGCAGAACCACCATGGGCCCACCCCACAGCCCCTCCACCACTCCCCCACCAACCCTCCCCTCTCCACCTAGCGCCCTCCCTTCCCCATACCTTTCCCTCTCTGCTACTGCGCTCCTCCCGCCACAGCCCTGCCTGTCCTCGCCCTGTCAGTCCCTCCAGCTCCTATACCCCTGTGCGATGCCCCTCAAGCTCCACCCGCAACTCCACTCCTCCCCTCATCCCTGTTACAGCCTGGCCAGATGCCAGTCCACTACACCCCACTAAAGTCCCTCTGCTACCCCCTCTCTCTCTCCTTCCCTACCCGTGCCTCCACCCCCTCCACAACCCTTCCCTTTCTCCTCCCTCTCCCTCTCCCCTCAGCCTTGCTCCCCACATAGCCCCCACCCCAGCCCCACACTCCACAATGTCACTGGACTATGAATCTGGAGGCTCAGGCTGAAGATCTAGGCTCGAATCCCACCAGGACAACTGGGGCCAGGGTGGGGGGAAGAGATTTAAATTTAATTCGTAACGTTTTGAATATTCCCTTGCTGTCAGTGTGACAAATGCTGTCAGCGGTGCAGGACTCCTCTCGGTCCACCATGAACTGTAGGTGGGAAATCCTACCCAATCTGGCCTCCGCGTGACGCCAGACCCACAGCGAAGGGGCTACCCAGCTCATGGGGCATTAGTGATGGGCAGGAGCTTGCCAGCACCCCATGTTAGAAAGTGTTCATCCACCTGTAAGAAACAAGAGAGGGCCTCCCCGTCCCGTTCGCCGCCAATTGGTAAACAGAGAGGTGACTGCAACAAAACCCCGAGTAAAATCAATAGCATTGAACCAGTGTTGACGTTACTCAGCCAACATTCAGTTCATATTACATTCGTTTGCACAATGTTTGGAAGCAATTGTTTAAACATCTTAATTGTTTTCTGTTAAAACAGGGAACAATGGAGCTGCCCGACAAAGGTATCATTAACATTCCTTACTCAGTTATTAATTAATTCACTCATTCATTCTTTGTTGCTGCCTAAAATGATTTGCCATGAGTACCCAACGAGAGGCTTGTTTAATCTGATGTGTTACGATGCCAACATTTTGACTCAAAGCTGCCCACATCCCCCACAAACCCCCCGATGTGCCGTTATCATTGGCAACACTCCTTCCACTCCGGATCAGAAACCTGCCAACGTCCCTGCGGATGATTCGGTTCCACCGCACAGTCCCTCCGGCCATGCCCATTGCCAACACTCACCTCTTTCAAATCCCGCTGGAGCTTGGCGTTCACCTCCTCAGATTTGGTGAGGTCCTTGTGCGCCGTGCTCAGCTCCTCCTCCACCTCCGCCACCTTGCGGCACAGCATGGCCAAGCGCTCCTTCATCTGGAGAAGCTCGGCGCTCTGCCGCTCGATCAGCTCTGAGTCCCCGTTGCCAGTCAGCGCTGTGCCATTGGTCAGCCTCTGTGGGCAGGACAGTGGCAACTGCGTTAATCATCCACGGGCACAGCCCCCTCCCCCTCCTTTACAAAACATAAAACCGCCACAATACCGCTCCTTCCCTCCTCAGGCCGTGACCAGCGCGCAGTGTGTCAGACTGATCCAGAGTCAGTGCCAGCACAATCCCGAACATCAAAGCCAACGATCGCCAGCCGTCACGATGGCACTGGTCCCTCTGAAGGCAAGCTCAGGGATTGTTAATTTACCACCACTCTTAAAACAGAATCGTGAGGTTGGGGGCAGTTGGCTGGGCACCTGGTTTGCGATACAACATGATGCCAACAATGCAGATTTAACTCCTGTGTTAGCTAAGGTCACCACTTGTAACCTTCACCACCATCTCTCTCTCTCCTTGTCTCTCTCTCTCTCCCCGTCTCTCTCCCTGTCTCTATCTCTCTCTGTCTCTCTATCTCTCTCTGTGTCTCTGTCTCTCTCTGTCTCTCTCTCTGTCTCTCTCCCTGTCTCTATCTCTCTCTGTGTCTCTGTCTCTATCTCTCTCTGTCTCTCTCCTTGTCTCTCTCTCTCTCCCTGTCTCTCTCCCTGTCTCTATCTCTCTCTGTCTCTCTATCTCTCTCTGTGTCTCTGTCTCTCTCTGTCTCTGACTGTCTCTCTCTCTCTGTCTCTCTCCCTGTCTATATCTCTCTCTGTGTCTCTGTCTCTATCTCTCTCTCTCTGTTTCTCTCCTTGTCTCTCTCTCTCTCCCCCCCGTCTCTCTCCCTGTCTCTATCTCTCTCTGTCTCTCTATCTCTTTCTGTGTCTCTGTCTCTCTCTCTGTCTCTGACTGTCTCTGTCTCTCTCTCTCTATCTGTCTGTCTCTCTCTCTCTCTCTCACTGTCTGTCTCTATCTCTATTTCTCTCTCTATCTAAGTCTCTATCTCTCGCTCTCTCTTTCTCTGTCTCTCTCTCTATCTCTCTCCCTATCTCTCTCTCTCTCTCTTTCTCCTGCTCTCCTATGGTCCTGTGGGACGACGGCAACTTTATTCAAAACAGGGGGTGGGAAATCAGGCCAATTAACACTATAATGACAAGAATACTTCCCAAGATTCGGATCACTTCGTCACTCAGGTCATTTGCTAATTTCTTTCTAATATAAAATGATACCGTGGGATGCGGGCTGCATAGGCTGGGTCGACATTTATTGCCTCACACCCCCCGAATTGCCCTCGAGAAGGTGGGGACGAGCCGCCTTCCTGAAGCACTCCAGCCTCTGGGGGGTAAAGGAGACCCTCAATTCTGTTTGGGACTGCTTCTGGGGATGGCGGGACTGGTGTAAGAAGAGAGACTGGATCGGCTAGAGCTCTACTCACTGGTGTTTAGAAGGACGTGGGTGGGGGTTGTCACAGAAAATTCTAACAGGACTAGACGAGATGAATGCTGGAAGGGCATTCCTGATATCCAGGGATTTCAGAACCAGGGCTAACAGATTAAGGATTAAGGGGTCGGTAGACCATTTAGGACTGAGATGAGGAGAAATTTCTTCACCCAAGCAGTGGGGAGCCTGTGGAATTCTCTGCCACAGAAAAAGTGTTGGAGGCCAAAGTTTTGATTGTTAAATGATCAAATCGAGTGGTGGAGCAGGTTACACCAGCTGCTTTGTTTCAATAGATTCCAGGGTTTTGGCCCAATGGCACCGAAGGAACGCTGATAATATTTCCGAGTCAGGATGGCATATGGCTGGGAGATGGGAATTTGCAGGGGGTGGCGTTCTTAGGCATCTGCTGCCCTCGTCCTCCTGAGCGGTACAGGTTGTGGGTCTGTGAGATGCTGCCGAAGGAGCTTTGATGAACATCTGCAATGCGTCTTACAGATGGTGCAAAGCTTCTGGAATGTTGCTGAGGCTGCAACCCCCCCCACCAATCTAGGCAAGTCGGGGGGGTATTCCTTCACACTCCTGGCTTGTGCCTTGTAGATGGTGGACAGGCTTTTGGTGGGTCAGTGAGTAATTTACTTGCCTCAGTATTCGACTTTTGTAGCCCACTGGCTAGTTCTGTTCAGTTTGTGGTTAATGGTGATCCCACCCGGACTTGTTGGCGAGCTATTTAACCTTGAAAATGTCAATAAATATCAAGGCGAGATGGTTAGAATCTCTACTGTTGCCTGGCACTTGTGTGGTGCAAATGTTATTTGCTTTACCAGCCCATGAAATGAAATTATCCCAAATTTGAAATGATTAATTATTTTTCCGAAACTACCGTCTGGGGAGTGGGCCTCAGCCTGTGACAGAGCTTGTTCAGCCTCGAATCTAGACAACAGCCCAGGAAGTGGGGGGGTTAGGCCCACCCCAGCTCTGGGCAGCAATTCATCCCGCAACAAACTCCTGGACTGTCAAACGCGCAGCACTCACGTCCTGGGCTGTCGTTTCCAGCTCTTCTTCCAGTATCGAGACTCTCTCCAAAGCAACTCGCAACCTCTCCCGCACCTGCCACACAAAGAGGATTAGCTCGGGTCGGGAATCACACGGACTTCCAGCTGAACATTTCGCACGACCTGACTTGGATAAGAAATGGTAACCGAATAACCAAAAACAAGGCGGTTTCTCTCAATCTTTGCAAAATCACCGGTTAGACCTCAGTCGGAGCACTGCATCCAGCTCTGGAGTGCCACACTTTGGGGAACGATGTTAGGGCCTTTCGGGGGGGCACCAGGTTTGGCGGAAGAGTGCCAGGGGATGGGAGTGGAGAGATGGCAGCGACTGGGATCTCAGACCTAAGAGAAAGGTTTCCAATTATTGATCAGGGAGACGACTGAAACTGTTCCTGACCGCAGGACGGTCAAGAAGCCGAGGGTACGGCCCATATACATACAAATCAGAAGTAGGCCACTTGGCCCCTTGAGTCCGCTCTGCCGTTCGATAAAATCGCGGCTGAGCCCCCCTGTTCCTGAAAGAAAGGCACAGGAGGAACAAGATAACAAAGTGTAGAGCTGGATGAACACAGCAGGCCAAGCAGCATCTTAGGAGCAGAAAAGCTGACGTTTCGACCCGAAATGTCAGCTTTTGTGCTCCTAAGATGCTGCTTGGCCTGCTGTGTTCATCCAGCTCTACACTTTGTTATCTCGGATTCTCCAGCATCGGCAGTTCCCAATATCACAGAGCAATGAGAGTTCCTTTTCTCAAATCATGACCACGCGGAAACGCATTCAATTGTTAACTTGCAAAAGGGATGAAATACTCGAAACGGAAAGCCAACAATGGCTCTGAACTGATGGAGCGGAAAAAATTGAGCAACCCTTCGAAAGTGCCAGCACATGCATAATGGGCCAAATGGTCTCCCACTGTACTGTAATACTTGACGATAACCACGTCCCGCACCACCCCCCACCCCCAACAACCCGACACGTTCACAAAGACATCCAACCGTTCAGTGCAAGGGCCCGGACGCAGCGAGAGACTGAGAAAGAAGGGGAGCTGGCACCTTTTCATCTAAAGCTTTGTGGTGTTCGAAGAGTGATTTCAAGGCCTTCAGCACCTCGACCTCACTAGAGACGCCAGCAGGAGACTGGGCTTGACGTTTCACCACTGTCATCCTGAGGGAACGCTCGTGACGCGACACCAGGCACTCCAAATGTTCCAACAGCAGCTGTGGCAGACGACAATTTGCATTTATATAGGCACTTCACCGGGCCTTAGCAACCAGTTCATCTTCAGGTCACCGGCGCAGCTGATGTTTCTGACAATGACTGCTCTGGCTGCTGCTTCAGCCCAGTGAAAATCTGAGGTGGTCACGGAAGCAAGCAAATCCAAAACTGGTCTCGTTGGAAGGCCCATCCCGGACCCCGGGTTTCTACCCACTTCAGTAGAGGCCTGTCAGATACTCCAACCCGCACACCAAAGTTCCTGCCCCACCAACAACCACTCATTATCTACCCCAATGTTACCTCCATGCCCTAGTGTCACCTAATACCACTTCCAGGCCCCTCATACTCATGCTACCCCAAGTCTATCCTCACAATGATACTGTCCCAGGTCCTCCCATATACAATGCCACCCTGATGCCTTATCCATATCCCTCAAAACCTCCACATCCCCACATCCCCCCATCTCCCATGTTCTTATCCCCCCATGTTCCCGTCCCATGCCCCTGGTTACCCAACAACCCCTCTACCATGTCCTCTCATCCAAGTCCCCCCATTCCTCCTCTCCACATGTCCCCATCCCCCCCATGTTCCTTCATCGTCCATCCCCCACGTCCCCACCTGCCCCATGTCCCCACCACCCCCATGTCCCCCCATCGTCCATCTCCCCATGTCCTTATTCTCCCTACATTTCCTCACTGTCCATGATGCCCACATGGTCCCCCATAACACCTCCATGTAAGTCCCGTGCCCCTCCACGCTGCATGCACCCTTGCCACATTCATACCCCTGCAAACTGCCCACCACTCATATTCAACCTCCTGGCTTGGCAAACCTAATGTCAACTCCAGTGCCACTCACTAAGTATCCACTATCGGTAGACCTTAGAGACCATGTGGAGTGAAAGGAAGCTCCCACTCGCATGCACTTGATACAGAAAAGATCTTATAAATGAAATTCATTCAAAAATTTGTAATAAAGACAAACAAGCCTTTATTCACTAAACACATCAAAGCCAGCTAATCCTTTAAGTGCCCCTTAAAATCTATCAAGCAAAATGTGAACTTAGTCTCGTGCTGATCGTGGATGGGTTTTGCTGCTTCTGAAACTCAGTTACACACTCATAATGGGATCTGCTGGGGTAAAAGCCCTTTGGAAACTTTAATAATGAATCATACTAAAACTGCAGGAATGAATGACTAGTGATTTACTCCATGCTACACCAGATGGCCTGTCACTTATTCAAGCCTTTGTACTCTGAAAACTGCAGCTTCTCACTGTAACCGAAAGCTACAACCTTTTCCTCTATTTTGAAATGTGCAGGGATTCAAATATATTTCATGTTATGACACCTGAACATAACTTATCTGCCACTGAAATGTATTTACTCTTCCTCATAAAATTACGATTTCTATGGGTTAAGGTCCTTAAAACAGCAAAGTGGGGCTGTGTGAACTTGGTACTAATTTTGAACAAGTTTGGTTTCCCACCATGCTTCGCTACTTCCTCCGCTGCTAAAAATGGCATCTGATGGCTGTGGTCCAGGTGCTTCTACATTGAGGCCCTGTTTGCCACAATGAAAGCCTCCAAATTAGGTCTGACCCCCCAATACAACTGGCCAGGTTCCGCCAGCTGGTTCTGTTTGAACCATATTCTAGGCAGACAACTGCATATAGTGATGGCTGTTGTGGACATACATGTTTTGAACAACTTTACCCTCATGGACTCTATGTGTCATGTGTGTATATAAAATGCTGCGACTCTGCCTGGCAGTTAGCCTGCAAGCTGCACACACAGAGAAATCAGGTGGTTTGTTCCGATGTTTATTTCATAACTTATGATGTGTTTTATTGCTTTAAATAAACTGACCCAATGAGTTAATCAAATCCTTATGAGTGATTAATCATTCGACCATTATCATGACAACAGACACTAAATGAATAATTCAGACCAGGCTAATACCCAGGGGACTACGTTCATGTCTGAGTGTCCTTGTCCAATGATGTTCCCAATAACTATACTGCAGTGAGCACTGCAGGTGGTATAGTGAATTAGTTCCCCCAACTTCATTTTGATTTAGTCCCTTCCTGCTCTCCCTATTCCCGTCCGCAGAAGTGCCCGACTTTGATGGAAAATGCAAATATTCTGGGGACAACTCTGATGGTTTGCATTATCCAAAATGGGTTTAGCTTGAAAATACTCAACTGGATACATGGGCATTCTTACAAATGGTGATTACTGGTTAAAAGAAGATGGAAATACTGTGGGGACATTGGTTCAAATCCCACCAGTGCAGTTGATGGAATCTAAATTCAACGAATGAAATCTGGAATTAAAAGCTATTTTCAGGATTAGGGACCATGGTAGCTATCATCCATTGTCACGAAAACTCATCTGGTTCACTGATGTCATTTAGGGAAGGAAATCTGCTGTACTTACCCGGTCTGGCCTGCATGTGTCTCAGGGATCCATTTTTGTTGGATCACCGTGAGTCGCTTCTTCAAACAATTCCCATTTTGCTCCTTCATGGAAGGGATGAGGTTCCAGAAAGTCTAGGGCATGGGCAAGGGGATGGTAATGAGAAGATTCCTCAACGCATCACACTTCTAGCTCACTGCAGCCTCTACTCACCCGTGTGTTGTTCCTCTCAGCTTTCAGCTCCGCGATCTCTTCCTCCCGCTCCAGCAACTGCTCCCGGCACAGATTCAGCTCCTTTGTCAGTACCGCAAATTCCTGCACGAGAGTAAGATTACTTTGAAAGCAAGGTGCCTCGCAGTGATGGTGGTATTGTGCTGCAGTTCAGTCAGGGAGCCAAGAGTTGCTGTGGTCAGATGTTCTCTATACAACCTGCACATTGCCATTCTGGAAGCTCCAATGTTCTCCTCATCCCATAACCAGCCAGGAATCTCTCCTATTCTTACCATTACCCTCTGAAGCTGAAGGGAGGTTTTAAAACTCAATAATCAACCTGTTTGGCTGCTTTTATCATCTCACCTCCCTCCACAAAGTTCTGGAGTGGGACTCGAACATGGAGCTTCTGGTTCAGAAACAGGGACACTAGCCTCTGTGCCACTGGAGGTGCAGATTACAATTCTCACCAGTGAGGCTAGAGAAACGGGCATCATTATCAGAATGCAAGCTCATGATATGCTGGGGAGAAATCTGGAGAGAACTTAAGGAATGATAGAATGTGCAGCACAAAAGGAGGCCATTCAGCCCATCGTGCCTATGCTGGCTATTTGATCTAGCTATCCAGGTCATCCCACAATCTTCTCCTTTCCAGGTACGCCTGCAAATATTTCCCATTCAAGGCTTTATCCAATTCCCTTCTGACAGGTGCCTGCTTCCACTGCCTTTGCAAGTGGCATATTCCACATCATTTTTGCCAAATGAAATCTCATCTGGTCAGTCTTGCCAATTTGCTTACTGTGCTGTCGTCACAGTGCAAAGTCGCTGGAAAAGCTCAGCAGGTCTGGCAGCATCTGCGAAGGAGAAAACAGAGATAACGTTTCAGGTCCGGTGCCCGTTCTTCAGAACCCCGTCAACGGGAAACAGTTTCTCACATTTTACTCGGCCAAAAGCTCCCTTAGCTTTGGACATCTCAATTAATTTTCTCCTTAATGTTCTCTTTGCTCAGTTTCTGCAGTCTCCCTTGTTGTGCAAGGTGTGAGATTCATATATATTTTACTAGCATTTATTTTTGACTTTGGAGTTTTGAACTTGAACTAGTGGCATATGGGTTTTCAGTAACAAAAACAGAAGTGGCCAGAAATGCTCAGCAGATCTGACTGCATCTGTGAAGAAACAAAACTCATACAGTAATGTTTCAGGTTCAGTGACCGTTCCTCAGAATGGTTTCTTTGGTTTTTATGGATTTTTAGTATTTGACTGAATGGGTATAGTGATTAACTTACACGGAGCGGCACGGTGGCTCAGTGGTTACACTGCTGCCTCACAGCGCCAGGGACCTGGGTTCATTCCCAGCCTCGGGTGACTGTCTGTTGTCAGGTTTGCACATTCTCCCCATGTCTGTGTGGATTTCCTCCAGGTGCTCCGGTTTCCTCTCACAGTCCAAAGATGTGCAGGTTAGGGTGGACTGGCCATGGGAAATTGCCTTTAGGTATTCAGGGATATGTAGCTTAAGTGGGTTATAGGGTGGTGGGTCTGGGTGGGATGCTCCAAGGGTCAGTGTGGACTTGTTGGGCCGAAGGGCCTGTTTCGACACTGAAGGGATCTATGATAATTCTGTAGCCGTGGTGATATATTTAAAAGAATATGAGAGAAATACTTTTTGGACAGTAATGGGTTTTCATTTACATTGGCAGAATTTTATAAGCCATTTGAAAAGTTGTGCATCAGGCTCAGCCAAAGTGTCAGGGACTGATTCTTTTCTTCCTTTCAATTCATGGAAATGCACACAAAGAAAAACAAGAAGATGTTTTCATTTCAGTTTGCACAGTTCTTCGCCGAGACTGGTTTTATAAAGTAGCTGCTGCTGAGAAAGGCTGAAGTAGTTTAGAATTAATGTCAGCAGTTTAGTTTAAATGTTCCAGGCCAGAAGTCTTTGATAAAACACTGGAAGAGGTGGTCATGAGAAGCTGAAAAAAGTCTAGGCTTGGTAATTTGCCAAATCAGAGGTGATCAGTTCTCATGACTAGGAACTGAAGCCATAGCTTAGACAAACTGATGTGAGATAAAGAAATGATTTCTCTCTGGTGTCTGCGTACTGTAATGGAATGCTCTTGGGGTTAATGGGATGATACTTTTGACGTGTTCAAAATCTTTCAATGTGTTACAAAGAGTTTGGTTTATCCTATTACATCTTCAGTTTATTTGTGTAATAAACTTCTGTTTTCATGTTAAAACCAACCTGCAACATTGCATGCTCGTAGTCATGAAAATTAATCAAGCCAATTAAAACATAACATTCTATGTGACAAAGATCCCTCATCGCTGGTAATCCGTCTCCACCAGGAGGAGTTCAACAGTTTTCCTCAAATGTAGTGCGCTGTGCTCAAAATATACAGTTTTTACAAAAACAGGGCCCTCTTGAGGTTTCTCAGGGGCTACAATTTGATTTGCATGGGTTAATTTTTCATAGAACCCCTACAGTGTGGAAGCAGGCTATTCGGCCTATCAAGTCAACACCAACCATTCAAAGAGCATCCCACCCAGACCCACGCCACTACCCTATCCCTGTAACCTTGCACGGTCAATCCACAAAGCCTACACATTCCTCAACACCTCTGGGCAATTTAGCATGGCCGATCCATCTAACCTGTACATCTTTGGGCTGTGGGAGGAAAACAGAGCACCTGGAGGAAACCCACGCAGACATGGGGAGAATGTGCAAACTCCACACTGACAGTCACCCGAGGGTGGAAGTGAACATAGGTCCCTGATGCCGTGAGGCTGCAGTGCTAACCACTGAGCCACCGTGCCCTTCTACCTGTAAAAGCGCCCAAGGAACTTTCTCTGGTTTACTGTCAATTGTCCTTCATCTGGCTAACTTTCACATTCTCTCTCTCTTTCTGGCCTCTGTCTCCACCTACCCTTCCAACCCCCTCCCGCCAAACTGTCATCAGCATAAATACCACTTTTTTCCTAGCTTCTATCAATGCTGAAGAAGGCTCACTGAACTCAAAATGTTAACACTGCTTTCTCCAGACCTGCAGAGATTTTCAGGCCATTTCTGGTTTAGTTTCAGGTTTCCAGCAGGCGTCTTTGTTTGGTTTAGTCCCCGGCCATCTCTGTGACTTGCTGAACTGGATGCTAGCCTTTTACCATTCGTAGAAAGAAGGAAACAACTTTAAGTTTGTTTAAGTTTAAGTTTACATCCATTTAAAAAGAGATGGCATCACAGGATGACCTTAGGAGATATGGGGAAGAAAGAGACAAGGGAAGAGCAGGGGAAAGAGGCAGAGAGAGAGAGAGAGAGAGAGGGTGTAGAGAGAAGGAGAGAGAGAGGGCGGGGGTGGGAGAGAGAGAGGAAAGGAGAGAGGGAAGGGGTAGGGAGACCAAGAGAGAGAGTGGTGGGGGGGAGGGGTAAGAGATAGAGGGAGGGAGGGAGAGAGAGCAGGGGTAGGAAGAGCAAAAGACAGAGGTGGGGGTGAGAGAGAGTGGGGGGAAGAGAGAGAGTGAGAGAAAGAGAGAGAGGGAGAGAGAAAAAGAGAGAGAGAGAGAAAAAGAGAGAGAGGGAGAGAGAAAGAGATTGAGGGAGAGAGAAAGAAAGAGAGAGAGAGGGAGAGTGCACTTTAAGGCAAGGCAAAGCGATTCCCCGCATGAAATCCGACTGCTTGTGACGGGGGCCTGTCTGGGCGTTCTGCATTTGGACATTTAGGAGTCTGAAGCTACGTACAACTATGGTATTTTAATTTCCCAAGTCAGAACAAGACACGTTCTGTATTGAACAAAACACAACACATGAGGTTTTGAGATCTGAATGTTATTACGTCCTACATGGTTTGTCAGGCTGTGGCAATGTTTCATCGTGGGCTCCTGGGGCTAATGCTCAGTCTCAAACCGCAAAATGTGGTTCGTATCCCGTCAGCAGTGAAAACAGGATTCCCTGAGGTATTAGCTCAGGTCGGGAATACACACGCGCAACACGCGCACACTCAAAACAGGAGCAGACCATTCGGCCCTTCAAGTCTGCTCCACCATTCAATATGATCATGGCTGATCCAAGGTGGATGGGCCGAGGAGTGGCAGAGGGAGTTTAATCTAGAGAAATGTGAGGTGCTGCATTTTGGTCAAGCAAATCAGAGCAGGGCTTAATGGTAAAGTCCTGCCAACCACAGAGAACTTGGAGTGCAGGTTCGCAGCTCCTTGAAACGGAGTTGTAAGTAGACAGGGGAGTGAATGAAGAAGGTGTTTGGTACGCTTGCCTTTATAGGTCAGTGCATTGAGTACAGCAATTGGGAGGGTCATGCTGAGGCTGCAAAAGACATTGGTGAGGGTACTTCTGGAATGGTGCATTCAATTCTGGTCTCCCTGCTACAGGAAGGATGTTGTGAAACTTGAAAAGTATGAAAAAAAAGAATTTACAAGGTTGTTGCCAGGGTTGGAGGGTTTGAGCGACAGGAAGAGGCTGAATAGACTGGGGCTAATTTCCCTGGAGTGTCAGAGGCTGAGGAGTGACCTTATTGAGGTTTATAAAATCATGAGGAGCATGGACAGGGTGAATAGACAAGGTCTTTTGTCTTTGTCGTTTATCTCAAGAGGGTTGGAATATAAAAGCAGCGATAAGCTTCTGAGGCTTTATAAAGCTCTAGTTAGGCCCCATTTGGAATACTGTGTCCAATTTTGGGCCCCACACCTCAGGAAGGACATACTAGCCCTGGAGACGGTCTAAGAGAGATTCACACGGATGATCCCTGGAATGGTAGGTTTAACATATGATGAACGGCTAAGGATCCTGGGATTGTACTCATCAGAGTTTAGAAGGTTGAGGGGAGATCTAATAGAAACTTACAAGATAATGTATGGTTTAGAAAGGGTGGACGCTAGGAAGTTGTTTCCGTTAGGCAGGGAGACTAGGACCTGTGGGCACAGCCTTAAAATTAGAGGGGGTAAATTTAAAACTGAAATGAGACGACATTTCTTCAGCCAGAGACTGGTGGGCTTGTGGAATTCATTGCCACGGAGTGCAGTGGAGGCCAGGACGTTGGATGCCTTCAAGGCAGAGATCGACAAATTCTTGATCTCAAAAGGAATCAAGGGCTATGGGGAGAGTGCAGGGGAGAGGTGTTGAAACGCCCATCAGCCATGATTTAAATGGCAGAGTGGACTTGATGGGCCGAATGGCCTTACTTCCATTCCTATGTCTTATGGTCTTTATGGTCTTTTCCCCAGGGGAGGGAAGTCCAAAACTAGAGGGGCATAGGTTTAAAGGTGGGAGGGAAAAGATTTAAAACGGGTCTAAGGGATACTGTTTTAACACAGGGGGTGGTGCGTGTATGGAACGAGCTGCCAGAGGAGGCCGTGCTAACTGGTACAATTACAACATTTAAAAGGCATCGAAAGGTGGGAAACTGTTTCCTGTTGAAGGAGAGTTATTGGCTAGAGCTCGGTCAACATGGATGAGTTAGGCTGAAGGGTCTGTTTCCGCGCTGTACAGCCCCATGACTTGACCTCAATACCATATTCTTGTTCTCTCCTCATACCCCTGCGACTTCAAAATCTGAAATTTCTTTCCTGAATACATTCAGTGACTTGTCCTCCACAGTCTTCAGCGGAAGAGAATTCCACAGTTCTTTTATCAATTGAGGGAAGACGCTTTTCCCTCATCTTAGGTGCAAATGGCCAACCCCTTGGCCTGAGACAATGATTCCACAGTTCTGGGCTCTCAGCAGCACCTTATCAAGCCATCGTTAAACCCTGGGTATTTCAATGAGACCATGTCCCTTTCTTCTAAACTCCTGAAACACAGACCCGGTCTACCCAAACCCTCTTCATTGGGGAACCTTCTCATCTGGAATTAACCTAAACTGGGCAGATGATGGCATCGCTGTAGCGTCACTGGATTACTAATCCAGTGGAACGAGCTCCAGGGATAGGGGTTCAAATCCCACCAGGGCACTTGGTGCAATTTTCATTCAAATAAAAAGACCCGGAATTAAAAGCTCGATTCAGTCATTGAGACCACACCTACCATCAGCAATTGTCATAAAAATCCACGTGGTTCACTAATGCACTGCAGGGAAGGAAATATGCCATCCTTATGCAGCCTGGTCTACACATGGCTTCAGACCCACAGTGATGTTGACATTTCTATAACACAGGGTAGAGCTGGAGCGAACACAGCAGGCCAGGCAGCGTCAGAGGAGCAGGAAACGCTTTCAGAAGGCATTTCTGAGGAAGGGTCTAGGCCCGAAACATCAGGTTTCCTGCTGCTCTGATGCTGCCTGGCCTGCTGCATTCCTCCAGCTCCACACTGCGTTATCTCAGACTCCATCAGCAGTAGTTCTTACTACCTCTAATGTTGACTCTTAAGCTCCCTCTGAAATAGACCTAGCAAAATACTCAACTAACAGGCAATTAGTCTACATTTGAATTAAAGTTGGAGGGCTCTGACTAATTTGGCTGAATAGTCACCCAGAAAATGTCTGAAGCTTTAAAAGCTACTCCAATACCAAATAAGCTGACACCAAATCGCACTCATAACCTGCTGTTCCCATAACTGGCTAGCCAGCCCAAACCCCATCCTGCACCCTCCCCACCCCAATACGTCAACACCCTCCGCACTCCTGGAGACCAGCCTGATCCCCATGTTGCCCAGGCACCCGGCCACCACCACTTCACCCACCTGGCCCTTCTCGCCAGCTGTACCCCATCACATTCTGCCGCCACTCCTCATTCTACCCCTTACCCATCTGATACTGCAACCCCCACACCCGCCTGCCTCCCAGTCCTGCACCTACCCCTCCCCAACCCTGCCAAGCAGCCACACGCACCCCCTGACCCTGACTCTGCCTGATCACTGTATGAAAATGTTTCACATTTGGCAGCATTTCCAACACCAACTCCCCACTGGCTGCCAGATTCCACCCACCAAACCCCACCATGCCCACTCTGCCACACACTCTCTCTCTCTCTCTCCCCCTCTCTCTCAGTTCTGCGTGTCACACACCAGCTGCTGCTTGTGTGGGAGACTTCCAACACAGTGACACCAGTATCTATTCAGGGCCTTCATTCAGCGAGATCTGGGAGAAGTGTGAGAAGGCTTCAAGTTAACAGAGCGACGAGAATCTCCCTTCCTCCCAGGCTTGTTACAGTCTCCCCACTCCAGCCGATCCTGGCAAACTGGACGGCTCAGAGATTGGTCGGGTCACTTACTGGCTCCTGCCAGTCGGTCCAGGGGTGGGGGGGACAGAAGAGCAGCTGGGAAAGTGAGCAGGGGGAGGGGGATGTTCCGAGTTTGGGCAGAAGGCTGCATATCTTTGGATTGTCCAGCCCAGAGTAATGTGGAGCACATTGTTTTGTCCCTAAGGGGCAGGCTAGTGACACCGCAAGCCCGAGATCTGCTCTGATTGTTTTATAGGGTAACACTGGCCAAATAGGTCACAGTCCCTCCTCTACACTGGGCTCTTCACAATCAGGAGGAGGATGGAAGGGGAGAGCAATTACACACCGTTTATGAGACCAAAGCAAACAAAAAATCCAAATTAAAGAGAAGTTAACACTGATCTCCCTAAATTCCGAATAGTTACACTGGAACCCGCAAACTGGGAAGTAGACTTAAAAAAGGGCAGAGCTCCAGTGAAAATATTGGGATTACCGATTTGCATCTGTCAACAGGAGTTCCATTCCAAGGAGGAGTCGGGTAAAGTTTTTGGAGCTAAAGGGTTCAGAAAGGGTACAGGGAGAAAGCAGGAACAAGGTAGTGCATTGGATGTGTGGCCATGATCACATAATGACAGAACAGGCTCAAAGGGTCGAATGGCCTACTCCCGCTCAGTCTATCGATGGGCACCATCTGACAACTGGACCCTTAGCTGCTCAGCAATAGCCAGCTCAGTGACACCCAGCTTGAGGTTTGCCAGGGCACTGGCTCAAACATGGGCAAAAGAGCTGAATTCCAGAGGTGAAGCGACAGTGAGAGTGGCAGCCCTTGACATCTTTATTCATTCGACTAAATGTGGCATCAAGGATCCCTGGCAAAACTGGAACCAATGGGTATCGGGGCAAACTCTCCACTGTTTAGAGTCATATCTGGCACAGAGGAAGGTGGTTGTGGTTTTTGGAGGTTAATCATTTCAACTCCAGGACATGTCTGCAGGAGATCCTTAGGGTAGTGCTCTCGGCCCAACCATCTTCAGCTGCTTCAGTAATTACTTTCCTCCATCATAAGGTCAAATGTGGGAATGTTCACACTGTTTACGAGTGCTCAGATACTGAAGCAGTCCGTATTCAAATGCAGCAAGATCTGGTCAATATCCAAGCTTGGGCTGACAAGTGGTAAGTGACATTCATGCCACACAAATGCCAGGCTATGACCATCTTCAATAAGAGACAATCTAACCAAACCCCTTGACATTCAACGGTGTTACCATCACTGAATCCACCACTATAAATATCAAGGAGGCTTAGCATTAATCAAAAACTCATCTGAACTCACCACAAATACAGTGGATACTACAGCAGGTCAGGGGGCACCAACATTGCACCAAGTAACTCCCCTCTTGATTCTCCAAAACCCATCTATCAGTAGATTGTATCAGAGATAATGGGAACTGCAGATGCTGGAGAATCCAAGATAATAAAATGTGAGGCTGGATGAACACAGCAGGACCAGCAGCATCTCAGGAGCACAAAAGCTGACGTTTCGGGCCTAGACCCTTCATCAGAGAGGGGGATGGGGGGAGGGAACTGGAATAAATAGGGAGAGAGGGGGAGGCGGACCAAAGATGGAGAGAAAAGAAGATAGGTGGAGAGAGTATAGGTGGGGAGGTAGGGAGGGGATAGGTCAGTCCAGGGAAGACAGACAGGTCAAGGAGGTGGGATGAGGTTAGTAGGTAGGAGATGGTGTGGCTTGGGGTGGGAGGAAGTGATGGGTGAGAGGAAGAACAGGTTAGGGAGGCAGAGACAGGTTGGACTGGTTTTGGGATGCAGTGGGTGGGGGGGAAGAGCTGGGCTGGTTGTGTGGTGCAGTGGGGGGAGGGGACGAACTGGGCTGGTTTAGGGATGCAGTAGGGGAAGGGGAGATTTTGAAACTGGTGAAGTCCACATTGATACCATTAGGCTGCAGGGTTCCCAGGCGGAATATGAGTTGCTGTTCCTGCAACCTTCGGGTGGCATCATTGTGGCAGTGCAGGAGGCCCATGATGGCCATGTCATCTAGAGAATGGGAGGGGGAGTGGAAATGGTTTGCGACTGGGAGGTGCAGTTGTTTATTGCGAAGTAGTTTGCTTAAGTGCAGCTCCAACAACATTCATCAGATGGACACCATTCAGGACAAACTAGCCTGCTTGACTGACACCACATCCACAAATACTGACTCCCTCCACCAGCAACGCTCAGTACACACTGCTCCTCCTATCCACAAGATGTACTGCAGAAACTCACCAAGATGATCCTCAGACAGCACCTTCCAAAGCCATGACCACTTCCGTCTAGAAGACGAAGTGCAGTAGACACAGGGGAACACCAGCCCCTGCAAGTTGCCCTCCAACGATCTGTTCACAATCTTGACTTCAATCATTGAATCATAGAATCCCTACAGTTTGGAAACAGGCCGGTCGGCCCAACAAGTCCATACCGACCCTTGAAGCATCCTAACCAGACCCATCCCCCTTTTTCCAACCTAATCTACACATCCTTGAACACTGCAGGCAATTTAGCACGGCCAATCCACCTAGCCTGCACATCTTTGGACTGTGGGAGGAAACCGGAGCACCCGGAGGAAACCCACGCAGATACAGGGAGAATGTGCAAACCGCACACAGACAGTCGCCCGAGGGTGGGATTGAACCCGGGTTCCTGGTGCTGTGAGGCTGCGGTGCTAACCACTGAGCCACTCAACTTGGGAATATATTGCCTTTCCTTCACTAACACTGGGTCAAAATCCTGGAATTCCCTCCCTAAAGGAATTGTGGATTCTCCCGAGAACATGTGGGCTACAGCAATTGAAGAAGACAGCTCACTAGCACCTTCTCTAGGACAACCAAGGACAGGCAATAAATGCTGGGCCAGCCAGTGATGCCCACGTCCCATGAGCAAATTTAAGAAAAATAATTATTCATTAGTTCTCAAAATGTAGACAGAGACAAAGTGACATTAACGGGGAGGCGATGGTGGTATTATTGCTGAACGGTTAATCCAGAGATCCAGGTAACACTCAGGGGAACAGGGTTTTGAATCCTGCCACTGCAGACGGTGGGATTTGACTTCAATAGAAGTACGTAGAATTAAGAATCTCATGGTGACCATGAATCTATTGCCAGGAAAACCCATCTGGTTCGCCAATATCTTTTAGGGAAGGAAAGTGCCATCCTTACCTGGTCGGGCCTACACGTGACTCCAGACCCACAGCAATGTGGTTGACTCTGAACCGCCCTCTGGGCAATTAGGGAATAAATGGACAATAAACAGTGGGCCTAGCCAGCGACATCCTTGTCCCATGAACGATTAAAAGAATAAAAATTGTTGTTTCCCAAGGAACCAAATGAATAAACCTTGGCTGACCTGTCTTCAAGGTTAGTATATGCAGCCTCAAATATAGAGACCCCTGACTGTGCTTTGGATCCCAGGTCCAGTCCAACCAAAGCCCTGTACAATTGTAGCCTTTTCATTCTTCAATGGGATCTTGATGCCATTGAAATGTTGGCTTTGGCTGCCTTAACCCAACTCCCCTTGGACTTATAGCCTGGGGAACCAATTCCAGGGGGCAGGTAAACGTCAAACACATTTCGGTGGTGTGGAGTCACGCGTAGCCAGATTATTAGCTTGGAGCCCAAAGGAAATATGAGTTTGATGAAATATGGAATTAGAAGCTAAATGGTGACGGTGTAACCACTGTCAATGATCAAAAAAACCTATTATTGTCGTTTTACAGAAGAAAATCTGCCAGTCTCAGCTGGTCCAGGCCGTGTGATTCCAGATCCACATCTCAGTAAAGATGGCAAATTTCCTTCCCTAAAAGGGACATTAGTGAATCAGATGGGTTCTTACAATGATTGCCACTCGACCAGCTTTTACTCAAATTTTCTGTGATTATTCAACCGCACCAGCCACCACGATAGGATTCAAACCCCACACTCCCTCGGAACATTAGGTTCTGATGAAGGGTCGCTGGACTCAAAACATTAGCTCTGTCTCTCTCTCTCTCCACAGATGCTGCCAGACCTGCTGAGTTTCTCCAACAGTTTCAGATTTCCCCAGAACATTAACCAGGGCAGCTCTGGATGACAGGTCCAGTGATATTATCACGTCACCCTCGTGTACAATAAGGTAAGTCAAATCGTTTGCAGAACCTCTTGGGGGTCAGACCGCAGTCACTCAGGGAAGGGGGGTGGGGGCAGGGGTAACATTCACAAGGCACAACACCATGCCTCTTGGTCTCACCAGCCAAGCAGGCTCTACTATTAGTTATGTGGCAGCTTAGAGGGGAGAAGCGGGGGGGGGGGGGGGGTGCTACTAGGGGTTACGTACAGGACAAGACAAGCAGTGTCACAGAATTAGTGACAGGAGCTGTGTGGGCAGCAAGGTACAACCGCTGATTCCATGGAGCTCATTCCCTCAAGAGGGGTGTGTGTGTATGTATATGTGTGTGTGTGTATATGTATATGTGCGTATGTGTGTGTGTATATGCATGTGTGTATGTATACGTACGTGTGTGTGTGTGCATATGTGTGTATATGTATATGTGCGTGCGTGTGCATATGCATGTGTATGTATACGTACATGTACGTATGTGTATATGTGTGTGTATGTGTATATGTGTGTGTATGTATGTATACGTACATGTATGTATGTGTGTGTGTTGTGTATGTGTGTGCGTGCATGTGCTTGTGCACGTGTATATGTGTGTGTGCGTGTGCATGTGTGTGTACATGTATATGTGTGCGTGCATGTGTGTGTACGTGTGCATGTGTGTGTACGTGTATATGTGTGCGTGCGTATGGACATGCGTGTGTGTGCGTTTTACTTCCCTGCACCGAAAGCACCAATGGGAGTTGGAAAATAAAACACCAACAGAAACTGCAACCCCTTGTGAAACACGCAAGCTGGCGCGAATCCAAGCGAGTGTTACCAATCTGATAGGCCCAAAAATAAAAGCCATTTGGCCTTTTAATGAGCATAATGAATGCAAATAAAACAAGAGTGGGGCCCCAGAATATTGCAGTCATTGAGATTCTGGAGCAAAAGGGTGAAGTGCTGCAGGCAAACGCTTACTAGACTGGCATAAGGCCAAAGTACACCATCCTGGAAGGACAGAGGGAAACTATGAGCATAGTTCCTACACGTACAGGTTGTTTCCCATCATGGCACAACTGTGTTGACAAAAGGAGGCTGTTCATTCCATCGTATCCATGCCACTACCCACCTCGCTCTTTTCCTCATAGCCTGGAAGTTTAGATACTTTCAAATCAGCTTGTTCAGAGATGCCACCACCAGCTGCCATTACCCCTGACCATCAACAGCCCAGCCAGCTATACCCACGTCCCATGCATGGATAAAGAAAACACTCATCTGCACCATGTGGATCTTGAATCCGGACCTCCTGGCTACGAGACAGGGACACAACCTTGAATTTTATTGCATCTTTTAAGGACAGGTCCAATTGCCTTTGGAAACTTACCGTTAGATCTGCATCAGCTCAAACTCAATTGGTAGCATCGTGCTGCCAAGTCCCAGACCAGGAATGGAGCCCGAAGCTCCAAGCCTGGCATTCCCAGCGCACTGCTGAAGGAATGCTGTTGGAACAGAGATACTGCATTTTGGAGAAGATCCACAACCCCAATGTTAAAGGCCGCTGTCCCCCCAGCAGAAGTCCCATTCGCCGTCCATATTCGCCCCTCCATCGACATGACTAAAACAGGTGATCAGTTACATCGCTGCTGGCGGGAGTTTGCTGTGAGCAGCCGCAGTTCTGACATTCCAACGGTCAGCATGCTTCGAAAGTTCTTCACTAGCTGTAAAGCGCCTCAAGGCATCAGGTGTCAAGAATGGCGCTAGACAAATGCAATTGTGTTTCTCTACCTTATTCAGGCACTGTGTTCTGAATTATGGCAACTCAGTGGGTAAAAAGTAAGGTCCCAAACCCACCTTCGTGAATTTTTCACCTAAAATTTAACAATCCACACCCTCATCCAAACACCTCCCCACCATGTCAGCAAAAAATGTCTCACACCACTCCCTCCTCCCAAAAGCTGAACTCATCTGAAACCTTTCAACCTCCCATTCCCTTTATTCCTTAACAGAGGGGAAGCTGTGGGAGAGCAGCATTTATTGCCCATCCTGAATTGCTCTGAACAGAGTGCCCTGCTCAATCACTTCACAAAGAAAGTTAAGAATCAATCACATTTCAGTGGGTCTGAAGTCACGTGTTATCCTTCCCTGAAGGGGAATCAGGCAAGTTTTCCTCATGTATAAATAAATCAATGATGGTTGTCATGGACAACGTTAGTTAACATAGCTGGAATGGAAAGCTAAATTCAGAGACAAATTCCACAAGCCAGGGAGACCACATGGATATCAGTCACAGAATCCCTACAGTGTGGAAACACACCCTTCGGCCCAACAAGTCCACACTGATCCTCGGAGCATCCCACCCAGACCCATTCCCCTAATCTGCACCTCCCTGAACACTATGGGGCAATTTAGCATGGCCAGTCCACCCTAGCCTGCACATCTTTGGACTGTGGGAGGAAACTGGAGCACCCGGAGGAAACCCACGCAGACACAGGGAGAACGTGCAAACTCCACACAGACAGTCGCCCGAGGCTGGAATTGAACCAGGGTCCCTGGTGCTGTGAGGCAGCAGTGCTAACCATTGAGCCACCCTGCGGCCCAACTGGACCAGATTAACAGCCTCGATCAGGGAGCCCTGACTGACACATAGAAACGGGAGTGGCAGAGGTTCTGTTCAGTCTGAGAGCTGGCTCTGAGGGAGCTGGATCAGTGTCAAGGACTCTCCATGTGTCAAGGTTTTTAAGCTTCCTGGTGCATCCGGAACTTTCTGGTGAGCTGGAAGCCATGACAAATAAAACAGGATGCCCGAACAGCAGTTTGAACCCACCTATGAGCTAACCCCAATAATGTGACATGCTGGTAAGGCACTCAAGCAGTCTGCCCACCACTGGGACCTACTGAGACCCTCATCCCCCACCTCTCATAAGGATGGCTCAGTGGTTAGCACTGCTGCCTCACAGTGCCAGGGAGCTGGGTTCAGTTGCAGGCTTGGGTGACTGTGTGGAGTTTGCTCATTCTCCGAGTCTGCGTGGGTTTCCTCCGGGAGCTCTGGATTCCTCTCACAGTCCAAAGATGTGCAGGTTAGGCTGGGTTGGCCATGCTAAATTGCCCATAGTGTCCAGGGATATGTGGATGAGATGGATTAGCCATGATAAGTGCAGAGTTATAAGGTAGGGGCTGGGTCTGGGTGGGATACTCTTCAGAGGGTCAGTGAAGACTGTAGCTTTTCTACGATCTGTCCAATTAATAGTCATCCATTAATGAATGGCCATTCATATAATACAGGAGACAATGCTACTAAGTTCACCATCTTGGGCAAAAGGCAGGAAGGAGCAGGGCACCCCTTCAGCTCATCAGAGGATCGTCCCTTGCTGCCTTTGTGCCTCCTCATCCCCAGCTCGATGAGGTCCCCATACTTATACACATATAGTGGCAGTATTCACATCTGCCTGGGACTCCCTGAAGTACCAGCACTGGCCACAGCCGACCCCTGGCACTGCTGAGACCACTGCAGACCCAGCTCATGGATGGGATGCCCCATCTCTCTCTCCTGGAAGCCATCACAAGCAAATTCTCGCTCCAGAGTAGCCCTTTGCTTTAAAGGGAAGACAGAGAGCGGCCTGACCAATGCTTCTGCTGGGTTGGAGTTCCATCTCAGAGTATCCACTTCCATACTTCTATATGTACAGCCATGGATTCCAGATCATTAACTTTTATCCCATGTATAATCTTGATAAAACTTTCAGAAATACCAATGCATTCATTTAAAAAATACTTTCCAGTCACTTGCAAATTTATGTTCAATGCCAGTTAAGAAACAAACTCACGTTCCAAGTCTCAGGAGCTTCTGTTGCTGCGATTGTAAAGGGCTGTGATGAGACCACACCCAGGAGTACTGTGTACACTTCTATCACAGAATCCCTACAGTGTGCAAACAGGCCCTTCAGCCCAACAAGTCCACACCGACCCCCACGGCATCATCCTCAGACCCATCCCACTCTAACCAGGCTAACCTACACATACCGGCAGTGGTAGTGGAGTCAGATACTTTAGAGACTTTTAAGCGACTCTTGGACAGGCACATGGAGGATAGTAAAATGTAGCGTATGCACAGCAGACTGACCTTAGTAGGATAATAGGTCAGCACAACATTGTGGGCTGAAGGGCCATACTGTTTTATGTTCTATAACTGAACATTATGGGGCAATTTAGCACAGCCAATCCATATAACCTGCACACTTTTGGACTGTGGGAGGAAATGAGCGCTTCCAGAGGAAACCCACGCAGACACAGGGAGAATGTGCAAACTCCACACAGACAGTCGCCCGAGGGTGGAATTGAACTCAGGCCCCTGGTGCTGTGAGGCTGCTGTGCTAACCACTGAGGCACCGTGCCGCCCTGGTCTGCTCATACGAGGAAAGATGTTGCGACTATAGAGGAAATCCCACAAAGGTTCACCAGACTGAGTCGTGGAAGCCCTATCGAATGGAGAGCCTGGATCGGTTAGGATTTTGTTCCCTTGAGTTTAGAAGAATGAGGGTCAGGGGACAGCTCCTGTAAACCTATAAAATTCCAACAGGACCAGACAAGGCATTCTCAATGACCAAGAAATCCAGATCCAGGGGTTACAGCCTAAGAATACAGGGTACACCACTGAGAGAAGGTAATAGGAGAAAAAACATTTTCAAGGTTGCTATGGCAGGAGGGTTTGAGTGACAGGGAGAGGCTGAGCGGGCTGGGGCTATTTTCCCCTGGAGCGTCGGAGGCTGAGGGGTGACCTTATAGAGATTTATAAAATAATGAGGGGCATGGATAGGGTGAATAGACAAGGTCCTTTTCCCAGGGGTAGAGGAGTCCAAAACTAGAGGGACACAGGTTTAAGGTGAGAGGGGTAAGATTTAAATGGGACCTAAGGGGTGACTTTTTCCACACAGAGGGTGGTGCGTGTATGGAATGAGCTGCCAGAGGAAGTGGTGGAGGCTGATACAATTACAACATTTAAAAGGAACCTGGATGGGGACGTGAATAGGAAGGGTTCAGAGGGATATGGGCCACATGCTGACAAATGGGACTAAATTAATGTAGGATATCTGGTTGGCACGGATCGGTTGGATTGAAGGATCTGTTTCTGTGCTGTACATCTCTATGACACTCAGTGAAGAGTTGAGGCATGGAATACACTGCCTGGAAATACAGTTGGGGCAAGTTCCACTGAGACGTTCAACAGCACAATGGGTGGTTATTTTGGACCGAAATAGTGCGCAGGCATATGGAGAATAGAGCTGAAATATATAATAGAGCTGGAGCAAGCGTGATGGGCCTAATGGCCTCCTGCTGTACTGTATCAAATCTGTGATTTTAGACTGCAAATATGAGGAAAAATGTCTTCACCCAGAGAGTGGGGAGGCTGTGGAATGCTCTGCCACAGATTGGGGCCAAAACATTGAACATTTTGAAGGAGCTGGATACAGTTCATTGGGCTACAGGGATTGAAAAGGTCTGGGGACGAAAACGGGAACAGGAGACTGACTTGGATGATCCACCACAATAACAAAACGAATGGTAGAGCAGTTTCAAACGGCAGAAGGGCCTAGTCCTATCATTTATGTTTCTGTGTTTCCGTTGCAATCAGCAGCTGATAAAGGGAGGGCCAGCATCCGTACAGCTGGAAGCAGTACTCCTCTAGGTCCGATGGTTGAGGGCTCAGGACTACTGTAGACACAGGGGTACAAAGTCTTGCCTGACATTCCCAGTGTGCCCCTGACGGAACATGGCACTAACGGCGCAGATGAGAACAGCAAGTGAGCGACCTGCCCTTCCAGAGAGTCAGGAAAAGATCGTGTGGCATTATTTTGGGGAAAAGCTCCCGCTCGCCTGACCAACTTATTCTTCAATATGTAGAGGTGGTTTGAGAGATTTTCAAAAATCAGGAGGCTATCAGGACAGAGGGGGTAGAGAGAAACTGTTCCCACCTGTAAATGGGTTAAGAACTGGGGGGCACAGTTTTAAAAAGTCTTGTAGAAGAAGTGTGAGGCCAGAATATACTTCTTGTCCCAGCACATCACGTGGACCTGGTATACAGTGTCTGGAAGCACAATGGAAGCCAGCTCAATTGGTGCATTGAAGGGTGCAGTGGGGGTGTAGTTAAATAGAAACAACGCGCAGAGATTCAGGGAAAGGCAAGGGATTGGTGTGAAGTTAAAATGTGCAGAACACTAATGATGAACTGAATGTCCTCCTCTGGCACCGGCATAATCCTGTGTTAGCACAAAAAGGATGCGTTCCAGTGATTCACTCTTGTGGGAGCTTGCAGTGCACAAATGGATTGCTGCCTCACGTGAGTGACGACATTGCAAAACAGAAAAAAAACCACTTCATCGGCTGGAAAGCACTTGGGCAGGTGCTACATGAATGCAGCTGGACGGCACCTTACACTAGGGTCCAGATGGAGTTGCTGCGACCCCGTCCTCAAGATGGTGTGCGCGCGGCGGTGTGTGTGTGGCGATGTGTGTGTGGGTGGGTGGGTCTGTGTGGGGGTGCGTGTGTGGGTGGGGATATGGGTGGGGTGAGTGCGTGCGGGTGGGGATGTGTAGAGGTATGTGTGTGGGGGTGCGGATAGGTGTGGGTGGGGGTACGTGTGTGAGGGTGTGGGTATAGGTGGGGATGTGTAGAGGTATGTGTGGGTGGGGGTGTGTGTGGGGGTATGTGGGTGCGGGTCCAGGTGTGGGTGAGGGTGTGTGTGTGTGGATGGGGGTATGTGTGTATGGAGGGGGTGTGTGTGTGGGCGGGGGTGTGCGTGGGGGGGTGCGGGTGTTTGTGGATGAGGGTATGTGTGTGTGGGTGCGGGTGTGTGCCTGTGGCTGGTGGCTTGGGTTTTGCCATGGGCTGACCTTGCCTGTGCCATGCGAGTGCCCGCTCAGAGCCCGGTGCCTTGTGTTTCTAACATGTTGCAGCCAGCTGGAGGGAGCTGCAGGTGGTCTTTTTGCTCTTTTCACAAAGTTCAGCAAATGACAGATCAAATCACCATCAAAAAAAACCCCACAAAACAGCACAATCTGTTACTAACGTCACTGCTCACTCCACACTGCCAATGCTGGGAAAACTGTCCTCGCATTCTCAAAGAAACGCACATGCACTGGAGCTCGAATAGTTCATTCACTTCACCAACACCTTCCACCCCAACCTCAAGTTCACCTGGGCCATCCCCAACACATCCCTCACCTTCCTGGACCTCTCAGTCTCCATCTCAGGTAACCAGCTAGAAACTGATGTCCATTTCAAGCCCACTGACGCCCACAGCTACCTAGAATACACCACCCACCCACCTTCCTGCAAAAATTCCATCCCCTATTCCCAATTCCTCCATCTCCACCGCATCTGCTCCCAGGATGAGGCATTCCACTCCCGCACAGCCCAGATGTCCACATTCTTCCAGGACCGCAACATCCCCCCCCACAGAGGTCGAGAACGCCCTTGACCGCGTCTCCCGCAAGACATCCCTCACACCCCGCCCCCGCCACAACTGCCCCCAGAGGATCCCACCAACCTCCGGATACTACGCATCATCCTCCGACAGTTCCGCCATCTACAATCCGACCCAACCACCCAAGCTATTTTTCCATCCCCACCCTTGTCTGCTTTCCGGAGAGACCACTCTCTCCGCGAATCCCTTGTCCGCTCCACACTCCCCTCCAACTCCACCACACCCGGCACCATCCCCTGCAACCGCAGGAAGTGCTACACTCGCCCCCACACCTCCTCCCTCACCCCTATCCCATGCCCCAAGATGACCTTTCATATTAAGCAGATGTTCACCTGCACATCTGCCAATGTGGTATATTGTATCCAGTGTACTCAGTGTGGCTTCCTCTACATTGGGGAAATCAAGCGGATGCTTGGGGATCGCTTTCCAGAACACCTCCGCTCGGTTTGCAACAAACAACTGCACCTCCCAGTCGCGAACCATTTCAACTCCTCCTCCCATTCCTCAGACGACATGTACATCATGGGCCTCCTGCAGTGCCAGAATGATGCCACCCGAAGGTTGCAGGAACAGCAACTCATATTCCACTTGGGAACCCTGCAGCCCAATGGTATCAATGTGGACTTCACCAGCTTCAAAATCTCCCCTTCCCCCACCGCATCCCAAACCAGCCCAGCTCGTCCCCTGCCCCCAATGCATCCCAAAACCAGCCCAGTTCTTCCCCTCCCACCTCTGCATCCCAAAACCAGCCCAGCTCGTCCCCGCCTCCATAACCAGTTCTTCCTGTCACCCATCCCCTCCTCCCACCTCAAGCCGCACCTCCATTTCCTACCTACTAACCTCATCGCGCCCCCTTGACCTGTCCGTCCTCCCCAGACTGACCTATCCCCTCCACACCTCCCCACCTATACTCTCCTCTCTACCTATCTTCTTTTCTCTCCATCTTCGGTCCACCTCCCCTTCTCTCCCTATTTATTCCAGTTCCCTCTCCCCATCCCCCTCTCTGATGAAGGGTCTGGGCCTGAAACGTCAGCTTTTGTGCTCCTGAGATGCTGCTTGGCCTGCTGTGTTCATCCAGCCCCACACTTTGTTATCTTGGATTCTCCAGCATCTGCAGTTCCCATTATCACTCACACATGCACTCTCTCTCTCTCTCTCACACACACATGCACAGACACACACACAAATGACTTTCAACACAAAGCCTCCACATAATTACATACCTCCAAACAGGTCACTGGAACAGATTCTCTGCGTGCTCTAATCAAAGCCTTGCTGTTAATTTCTAATTGTACATACATTGCCTGTTGTCAAAGATGCACACACAACAACAGGAAATAAGTCTTCCCAAAAAGTAAACATCAACATTTAAACTCAGGAGAGGGATTAATGTTGCTTCTTGTTGTGGCTGAG
The DNA here is from genome assembly GCF_030684315.1 of Stegostoma tigrinum. Lineage (NCBI taxonomy): Eukaryota > Metazoa > Chordata > Chondrichthyes > Orectolobiformes > Stegostomatidae > Stegostoma > Stegostoma tigrinum. Next base: position 19,577,086 of record NC_081391.1, on the reverse strand, counting down.
GTCAGAGAAGTTTCCTTTATGGCTTGCTTATCCTTGTCTGTGCAGACTCCTTCCCCAAATGAGGCTTCAGGGTCGGGACAGCAGCTTTGTCACATTCCCTGGCTACTTGCACAATGCAAGCCATGCTGAGTTTGTTCGCTGGTCCAACACCAGATTTAGCAGTTGGTGGGCGTGAGGGGGTTGGGGATAATCAGTCGCGTCAGACTTGCTGCCAGGAATGTGACGGAAGAAGGGATGAGCATCACAGTATTGAAGGGTTTGCTGGAGCCTGATCCACATGACGTTCCGCAAGCCCCAGCGCTCTGGCGTGACACAGCTTTAGGGGATTCGCTTTCCAAGAGCTCTTTCGGCCGCTCTCCCATTTTGCATCTGCGTTGGGGCAGAGGTGCTGAAATCAGCGTGTTGTTCTCATCCTGGAGTGGCGACCAAGAGGCTGTAAGTTCAAATCCCACCCCTGAAGTTCTCCCATTTTCGCGCCCACCCCCATCAACAGTGTCGCATGGAGGTCAGCGAGTTTGGCTGAAGAGGAGGCTAAGACCTCATCAGGAAAACTGCCCCCCTATCACAAAAAACCTGACCACTTCACTTGAGCCCTTGATAAACGTAACCCATCCCCATGTGCACTTCTAGGTCCATTTGCTGGTTGACTCCTGAATAAACTTTCCCTCGAAGGAGTTCGGAAAGCAGAAAGTGACAAAGTCACGCCATAAACGTGGCTCATGTGAAGTAAACCACCAGAGAAAGGAGAAGTGGGACAACAACAGGTGGCCAGTGCTTAGCACTGCTGCCTCACAGTGCCAAGGACCCAGGTTCAATCCCATCCTCGGGCAACTGTCTGTGTGGAGTTTGCACATTCTCCCTGGGTGCTCCGGTTTCCTACCACAGCCCAAAGGTGTGCAGGTTAGGGTGGGTTGGCCATGGGAAATTGCCCATAGTGCTCAGGGAGGTGTAGATTAGGTGGGTTATAGGGGGATGGGTCTGGGTGGGATGCTCCAAGGGTTGGTGTGGACTTGTTGGGCCAAAGGGCCTGTTTCCACATTGTAGGGATTCTATGAAACAAGGTGCCAAACACATCTCAGAAAAGCTTGCTCACCTAGAGAGATAGTTGAGCCACAAAGAGGTCATTTCCTACACCAGTCAGGAGATGAGACAAATGAAGAGTCTGAAATTCCCAGTGCAACAGAATCCTAAAAGTATCAATCATGAACCAACTTCATTCCTTTCAAATACTGGGCTCTCAGGGTGCTGCACCGTTTGTAACAACTTTTGAAGAGCAGAGTGAGACGGTTTCTTTTTATTTCACTCAAGGAATATGGATGTCTCTGGCTGGGTCAGCATTTATTGCCCATATTTGTCTGCCCTCAAAAGGTGGTGGTGAGCTGCCGTCTTTAAATGCAGCAGTGCACGTGGTTGCAGCCAGACCCTTGAGACTGGGAGGGAGGGAATTCCAGGATTTGCCCCAACATCACTGAAGGAACGGTGATATTTTTATTAAATCACTGTTGGAAAGATAAGTTCTGAAAAGTTATATCAGAGCCAAACATTAACGATTCTGCCCTGACCTGCTGAGTTTGTCTGGCACTTTCCGCTTTTAGTTGAGATTAAAGATGTCCCAGTAGATTCTGGGCCACAGGCTCTGGTCATTTATTGGTCAACATCTCCCTTTCTGTAAAGCTCTGACTTTCAGCTCAAATTGGAAAACACGAAAGATTTGCAAGCTCTCTGATGAAGGGTCTAGTCCCGAAACGTCAGCTTTTGTGCTCCTGAGATGCTGCTTGACCTGCTGTGTTCATCCAGCTTCACACTTTGTTATCTTGGATTCTCCAGCATCTGCAGTTCCCATTATCTCTGACCACAAGGGCTGTCAGATGAACATCCAAATCTGCCATCTTCAATTTTTTTTTAAAACACGAGGGAAAGAAAAACCTCAAAGAAAATGACGAAAAAAAACTTTATTTTTAAAACTATGGCCCCATGATTTCTTCTTTCCAGGGTTGTGCATAGCAATATTGTGTGGAGGAATCTTCAATGCCTGGCCAGTAACAGAGGGTAATCCACCCTTACATAAGCTGAAATCAGACTCCATCCACCTCATTTCTCAGCGATCTCTGCACTTCCCAGTTTTGGTGCCATTCCCATCCCTCCCACCTACTGGAAGCTGTGCCTTCAGCTGCATAGGTTCCAAATTCTGGGAGACGCCCCCTTGCCCCGACCAACCTTAAACCTGTCCAGTAGCAATTTGTTTACATCTAAAGCTTGTCCCTTTAACCAAGGCTTCGGTCCTATGTCCTCTTCGCTCTGTCATCTGACAACGTTCTTATGAAACACTTCAAGGATGGTTCACTTAGTTACACGCTGTTATACAAATGCAGAATCATTGCTAATCAAACCACCAGAACAGCTTCTCAGCATCTTCCCCCCCACTTTCCCTGGCAGTGAAAAATCACCCAGCAATCATGTATTATTCATGATTTATAATCATTCACGCTCTGGAATACCAGTGAAAATAAGAAAAAAAGGTTTCCATAGCAATGAGGCGACTGCACCGAATTAAAACATCCAGCTCATTCCTGCTACTGGGATTGAACGCCAGAGTTTCTCCTGCGAGAACAGAGTAAGGAGTCAGCGTCATCTGATCATACAATGAGATAAAGTCCTCTTCAAGCGAGGCCTCCCATAGCCCACTTACTGATACCTTCATGAGGATGTTCATGAGGATGTTCTTGTTCTAAAATCTCATGCAAAAAAAAGTGTCCAGAACTCAAATTGGTGGCAGCTCCTAGGGACCAATACTCCAATAATTTTGCTATAAGCTGTACTGAAATGTTAAAATTAAGACTAAGCCATTGAGGGGCATTAGGGGGCACTTTGTCACACGAAGGGTGGTGGAAATCTGGGACATCATCCCCCATAGATAACAAAGTGCGGAGCTGGATGAACACAGCAGGCCAGGCAGCATCTCAGGAGCACAAAAGCTGACGTTTCGGACCTAGACCCTTCATCAGAAAAGGGGGATTCTCCAGCATCCGCAATTCCCATTATCTCTGATACAATTTTAACCTCACTGCGAAGCCTCTTCCAGGGATGCCTAACCTGAAGAAGTTACCCTCCTCCCTGGGTCTAGGCCCGAAATGTCAGCTTTTGTGCTCCTGAGATGCTGCTTGGCCTGCTGTGTTCATCCAGCTCCACACTTTGTTATCTTGGATTCGCCAGCATCTGCAGCTCCTATTATCTCTGATCACATCCTCCCCCATAGTTGCTGCAGCACTGAGAATCAATAACTCCTCATCAGGCAAGGGGCAGAACAGAACACAAACATGGCTCAATGCTTCAAGGGTCAGCCACGCCCAAAGCCAAAATGGCAAGGCAAGGGCCGTGGAGGTGACATAGCAGATCGCTGCCCCCCAACCTCGGAGCTACAAGCTACAGGTTCGCGTCCTACTTTGGGGCACTACGTCCAAGGTCGGTGCCTCATAAAGTGGTCAAACAGGTCAGGGATCAACTTCAAAATCTTTCCCAACCTGAGCTGATGGCAGGCAGTGAGGAGGGGAGAGGCTCCCGCTCAGCCACATAGTGACAAATAAATTCGAAACCGCCACAATTGCCACGTGCTGCTCCAGCCTACGGCACGCAGGTCAAAGCAGATACTGCCAAAGCAACCCAGATTCAGAGTGATAGTAGGAACTGCCAATGGTGGAGTCTGAGTCTTAACAACTTCATAGAATTCTTTCAGGACGTGACAAAGTTGATAGATGAGGGAAAGGCTGTAGATGTAATATACATGGACTTCAGTAAGGCGTTTGATAAGGTTCCCCATGGCAGGCTGATGGAGAAAGTGAAGTCACATGGGGTCCAGGGTGTGCTAGCTAGATGGATTAAAAAACTGGCTAGGCAACAGGATTCAGAGGGTAGTAGTTGAAAGGAGTTTCTCAAATTGGAGACCTGTGACCAGTGGTGTTCCACAGGGATCTGTGCTGGGACCACTCTTGTTTGTCACATATGTAAATGACTTGGAGGAAGGTGTAGGTGGTCTGATCAGCAAGTTTGCTGATGACACTAAGATTGGTGGAGTAGCTGATTGTGAAGGGGACTGTAAGAGATTACAGCAGAATATAGATAGGCTGGAGAGTTGGGCAGATAAATGGCAGATGGAGTTCAATCCGGGCAAATGCGAGGTGATGCATTTTGGAAGATCAAATTCAAAGGTGAACTATAGAGTAAATAGAAAAGTCCTCGGGGAAAATTGATGATCAGAGAGATCTGGGTGTTCAGGTCCATTGTTCCCTGAAGGTGGCAACGCAGGTCAATAGAGTGGTCAAGAAGGCATGTGGCATTCTTTCCTTCATTGGGCAGGGTATTGAGTACAAGAGTTGGCAGGTCATGTTGCAGTTGTATAGGACTTTGGTTCGGCCACATTTGGAGTACGGTGTACAGTTCTCGTCGCCACATTACCAAAAGGATGTGGATGCTTTGGAGAGGGTGCAGAGGAGGTTCACCAGGATGTTGCCTGGTACGGAGGGTGCTAGCTATGAAGAGAGGTTGAATAGATTAGGATTATTTTCATTAGAAAGACAGATTGAGGGGGGACCTGATTGAGGGCTACAAAATCATGAGGGGTATAGACAGGGTGGATAGCAAAAAGCTTTTTCCCCCAGAGTGGGGGACTCAATTACTAGGGATCATGAGTTCAAAGTGAGAGGAGGAAAGTTTAGGGGAGATATGCGTGGCAAGTTCTTTACACAGAGGGTGGTCGGTGCCTGGAACGTGTTGCCAGCGGAGGTGGTAGTCGCAGACACGTTAGCGTCTTTTAAGATATATTTGGACAGGTACATGGATGGGCAGGGAGCAAATGGACACAGGCCGTTAGAAAATAGATGACAGGTTAGACAGAGGATCTTGATCGGCGCAGGCTTGGAGGGCCGAAGGGCCTGTTCCTGTGCTGTAGGTTTCTTTGTTCTTTGTAACAAGGGGTAGAGCTGGGTGAACACTGCAGGCCAGGCAGCAACAGAGCAGGAAAGCTGACGTTTCAGGCCTAAACCCTTCTTCAGAAATGGGGTCCCTAGCCAAAACGTCAGCTTTGCTGCTCCTCTGATGCTGCCCGGCCTGCTGTGCCCATCCAGCTCGACACCAGATTCAGAGTGAGCCGGAACATACGATGGCACCCTCAAAAGGGCTGAATGGCCCCTTCCTAGTGCTTCGGCCATCATCGTTACTTGAAAAAAGATATACTTTACTCATAAACAAACCTTTGTCTGTATACAGCAGTACTAAAGCAGTTCTGTACAGTCTTTGCATATCCTTCTACATATCAAATAAAAAACAAAACGTTAGTATTTGACATTGCAAAATCAAAGGCATTTCTCACTGACGCTGAACACTATTTACAAACATAGCGGTCCCGTTGATATACGTCGAGAACTGAACAGGCCCTGGGTAAACTTCAGCAGAAAGGCCTCGGATAGTGGTCTTTCCACACTGTGCCTTGGTGGAGCTGCCCCAAAGTTTTAGTGCCTCCCTCAGCACACTGCCCCACTCCAAGTTCCAGGGCTGTCTGCAACACACTATCAGGGTCAACTCCAAGCAATGGAAGACCAACAAGTTTCAGGCAGGCCAAAGAGCTGATGATTGTCTCGGCGCACCTCGTGGGGAACCACACGTACAGCACAGAGTCCTGCATCATGGAACTGTTTGGGATGAACTTCGACAAATAAACAAACCCAGTCCACCTCTCTCCAGGCCTTATCCATTTATAATCGATTCAGCTATGTTTCCAAACCCAAGAAAGAATTTCCCAATGGTAGCCTCTGTTCTGACAGGAGAGCCACTGCAACGTCAGTGCCTAGCTCACATACAGAAGTCCCACTTGATTTCTCTACGTTCATGACTGACCAGAAGATAGAGAGACAGAAAGATGAGGTGTACTAAAAAAATCTTCAGAAATATCCCTCCATTCAGGTGAAATTCCATAATTTTGCAGACACTCAGAAGAGAGAGCAAGGCACACGAAGAGAGAAATACAAGCTGAAGAGAGGCAGACTCAAAAGAATCTAGCCTTTGATTTTTCCATCCATTGTAAAATTAATGCAAATAAAAATCATTTGAAATTATTTCAATTGTTTAATCATAAAATTAATTATTAAATGTCATAGTTAAATGTAAGAGGGTCAGCAAGTCTGGGCGCTCTCATTCCCGCCCATATCCTAGTGTCCCAGTGCACACTCCCTTACTGGCACCATTCCTAATGGGAATTCAAGTCCCCTGTAAGGGAGCTGGATCCCACTGCACTTGCCCTTAGCAGGGCTAAGAGAGCACTCCATTGTCTCAGATACCATTCTCTGGGCGAGAACTCAAACCAAAATTACCCCCGGCCTCGCAAATTCCACTCTACCATATTACAATTTGCCTAAAATCAGTCATAATCTTAAGACTGCTTTGAGTTAATGAATTACATCACAAATGCACATTAATGAGCACGATCTTATAACCAATGACACAGGCATGGTTAGAAGGAGACTGAAGCTGAGAATCAAATATTCAGCAACGTGTGACCTTTCAAGAAGACCAGCCGTAAGGGAAGGGTGGTGGTGTGGCTTTGTTAGTATGAGATGGAATAAATGATAACAAGAAATGACCTTGGATCAGAAAATGTAGAATCTGTGCGTGTACAAGCAAGAAATAACAAAAGGGCGATGACAAAAATGGAGTAGTCTATAGGGCCCCTAACAGTTACTGCCCAGTAGATAAGCATAGATAAGCATAAATCAGGAAATAATGAGGGCATACTAAAAAAAGACTGTACAATAATCATGGGTGACTCTACATAGATTGGGAAAAACTAAATTGGCAGAGGAAGCCACAAGGAAGAATTCATAAAATGCAGTGGAATAGTTTTTGAAGGAATACATTGGTGGGCCCAATCAAGGATAGGCTATTTTAGATCTGATATTATAAATGGAGGTAGGTGTTAGTATAAAAGATCCTCTAGAAGAGAGTGACCATATTAGAGTTTACTGATCAGTTTGAGTGTGAGAAACTTGGGTCAGAGACAACTATGCTAAACTTAATTCCCTGGCGATGAGGGTATAGTTGATGAGATTGGATTGGGAAAGGATCGCTAAACAAGTGGTAGAAGTTTAAAAATGTTCGTGACTCACAACAACGATATATCCACGTGAGGAAGTAAGATTCAGGGAAGGGGATAAATTGCTGAGAGGTTGAAGACAGTATTAATTTGAAAGAAAAAAAAATGTAATGTGCCAAATGTTAATGGTAAACCAGGAAATTAGGAAAAAGTTTTAAGCCACAAAAGATAAACCAATAAAATAAGAAAGGAGGAGAAATACACTGAGAATGAGCTAGTAAGTAACATAAAATGATGTAGCAAGAGCTTCATTATTAAATATGTGAAAGAAAGGTATGAGGCGACAGTGGTCACAGGCCCTTCAGTCATTGAGGCTGGGGAAATAACAGATGGGGAGCCAGGAAATGGCAGAAGAATTTTGCATTTGTTCTTCACAGTAATGATTTTCTGGAGGGTGGGGGAGTTCCAAACTCGGGGGCACATTTTTTAAAAAAGGTGAGAGGAGAAAGTTTTAGAAAGGACATGAGGGGAATCTTTTAAAAACACAGAGCGTGGTTCATGCTGCCAGAGGAAATGGTGGAGCCGGTACAGTTACAACATTTAAAAGACATTTGGATAGTTACATGAAAAAGCAACGTTGGCAGGGATATGGGCCAAATGCAGATAAACGGGATGAGTTTAGTTTGGGGGGATGGCCAGCAGGGACGGGCTGGACCGAAGGGTATGTTTCCAAGCTGTATGACTCTATAACATTAACAGCATGCCAAAAGTGCTAAACAATCAGGGGCAAAATGTGGTTAGGAAATGAACATAAATGACTATCACCAAAGAAAAGGGTACTCCGGAAACTACAGTAATGGGGCTAAAAGTCAATGTGTACCCTGGAAATGATGAGCTGCATCCTAGGATCTTAAAGGAAGAAACTTTAGAGAAAATAGATGCACAGGTATTAATCTTCCTGAAATCCATAGATTCTAGAGGGTCCCAGAGAAAAGCTGCCAATGAACCACCTTTGAGTAAAAAGGTAGCGAGACTAAGATGAGGTAATTATGAAGGGTCTAGGCCCGAAACGTCAGCTTTTGTGCTCCTGAGATGCTGCTTGGCCTGCTGTGTTCATCCAGCCTCACATTTTATTATCTTGGAATTCTCCAACATCTGCAGTTTCCATTATCTCTAATTATAAGCCCGTTAGTTTAACATTAGTCTTTGGGAAACTGGTAGATTCTGTTATGAATGGCCTAGCAACAGAGCTTTCGGAAATCAGTAACATGATCAGGCAAAGCCAATATGGTTTCATGAAGGGGACAAATTTATTTTAGTTCTTCAAAGAGGTAACAAGTGGTGTAGATAAATGCAAACCTGTGAATATAACTTCTTACATTTTGTTTTCAAACGACACTTGTGAAAGAACAGAACACAAGACTAATTAATCAGATAACAGTCCACGGTAACAAGTGCCCTATATTAGCATGAAAGAGGAGCAGCTAAGTGAAGACAGAGTTGGCAAAAAGGGGCACTTTTAGGCAGGCAGTGCGTAACTAGTGGAGAGCCACAGGAACCCAATGATGGGGCCACAATTATTTATAATATCTATCAACAATATGGCTAACAAAGTGAAATGCAGCATTGCCAAGTGTGTGGTTGACACAAAAATATAGGTGGGAAGGCAGGTGGTGAGAATGACATCAATGGTCTGCTCAAGGATATAGACAGCTGAAGTGGATGGGCAAAAATTTGGCAGATGGAATAATTCTGCTAGAAAATGCAAGCTCCTGCACTTTAGCGGAAGAACAGAGGAAGTGTATATCCTGGAAGGAGGAAAGACAACAGAATATTGCAGCACAGAATGATCTGAGGCATCCACGTTCAGCAGAGATTCAGGAAAGTAAATGAAACGTTGACCTTTATTTTGAAACTCCATTCCCTTTGAAGTAGAAAGGTCTTGCCACCGTACAAGGTACTCGTCATATCACAACTAGAACACTGTGAAGGCATTGGCCAAGTGGTATTATCAACTAGAAATCAGAACTCAATTCAGAAACTCAGCTAATGCTCTGGGCTTGAATCCCGTCACTGCAGATGGTGGAAAATATTTTTTTAAAATCTGGAATTCAGAATCTAATGACGGCCATGAAACCATTGTCAGAAAAACCCATCTGGTTCACTAATGCCCTTCAGGGAAGACAATATGCCATCCTCAGCTTACAGGTGACTCCAGAGCAATGTGGTTGACTCTCAGTTACCCTCTGAAAGGGCCTAGCAAACCACTCAGTTGTGTTAATCACTACGATGTCTCAACTAAAAGGAATGAAACCAGGTGGACCACCTGGCATCCACTTGGGCACATAACAATGGCAGAGACACCCTGTTGATCCTGCAGAGTCCTCCTTATATAACAGCTGGGGGCTAGTGCTAGAACTGGGAGAGCGGTCTCACAGCTGATCAAGTAACAGCCTGCCATAGAGAGACAAAGGGTTTCGGTCCAAAATAGTGACTTAATTGCTCCCCAGATACTGTCTGGCATGCTATACTTTTCCAGGCTTACACCTATAAACAGCCTGACGTAGTCATACTCACAAAATCATATCTGATAATGTTCCAGACGCCATCACCTTCCCTGGATATGTCCCGTCCCACCAGCAAGACAGACCCAGCTGCCGTGGCAGCACAGTTGGAGAGTATTGCTCTGGGAGTCCTCAACATTGGCTCCAAACTCGCTAAGATCTCATGGCTTCAGCTGGAACACAGGCAAGGAAACCTCCTGCTGACTACCATGTACTGTCTTCCCATCAGTGAAGAATCAGTCCTCCATGCTGGTTAACATTTGGAGGAAGGGCTCACAGTAGAAAGGGTGCAAGAGAGGGGGATGTCAATGGTCATCACCAAGACTGGCTCAACAGCAGCATTTCAGCTTGGGCTAGTCAGGTCCTAAATGACGTAGTTGCTACGCTGGGTCTGCAGGAACCAACAAGAGGGTGAAACATTCCTGATTTCATCCTTGCCAATCTGCCAGCTGCAGATGCATCTGTCCATGACAGTATCAGTAACAGTGACTAGCGCACAGTCCTTGTGGAGATGAGGTCCCACTTTCACATTGAGAACAACCTCCATCGTGTGGTGCGGCACTAAATGGGACAGACTTTGCGCAGAGCTATCAACACAAGACTGGGCATCCATGAGGCGCTGTAGGCCATCAACAGCAGCAGAATTATACTCCAGTACAGTCAGTAACCTCATGGTCTAGCACATCCCCCACTCAACCATTACCATCAAGCCAGAGGATCAAACCTGGTTCAATAGAGAGGGCAGGAGGGCATGCCAGCAGCAGCTCCCGGCATAGCCGAAGGAGAGGTATCGACCTGGTGAAGTTACCAAACAGGACTACTTGCTCGCCAAACAGTGAAAGCAGCAAGTGACAGAGCTAAGTGATCCCACTAGCAACGAATCATATCTAAGCGCTGCAGTCCTGCCACATCCAGTTGTGAACGGTGGTGGACAATTAAATAACTCACTGGAGGAGGAGGCTCCACAAATATCCCCATCCTCAATGATGGAAGACCCCAGCACATCAGTGCAAAAGATAAGGCTGAAGCAGAAATGCCGAGTGGATGATCCATCTCGGCCTCCTCCAGTGGTCCCCAGCATTACAGCCAATTCAATTCACTCCATGTGATTTCAAGAAACGGGTGGAGACACTGGATACCACAAAGGCTATGGGCCCTGACAACCTTCCAGCAATAATACTGAAGACTTGTGCTCCAGAACTTCTTGTTCCCGCAGCCAGGCTGTTCCAGTACAGTTAGAGCACTGGGATCTACTCAGCAATGTGGAAAATTGCCCAAGCACGTCCTGTACATAAAAAGCAGGACAAATCCATCCCGGCCAATTACCGCCCCATCGGTCTACTCTCAACCATCAGTAAAGTGATGGAAGGTGTCAGTAACAGCGTTATCAAGCAGCACTGGCTCAGCAAAAACTGCTCAGTGACGCCCAGCTTGGGTTCCGCCAGGGCCACTCAGCTCCTGTCCTCATTACAGCCTTGGTTCAAACATGGGCAAAAGAGGTGAATTCTAGAGGTGAGGTCAGAGTGACAGGCCTTGACATCATTCGAGTGAGTGTGGCATCAAGGAGTCAGAGAATAACTAGAATCAACGGATATTAGTTGCGCAAAATCTCCACTGGTTGGAGTCATACATGGCATATCAGAATATGGTCACCATTGTTGGAGGTCAGTCATCTTAGTTCCAGGACATCTCTGCAGGAGTTCCTCAGGGTAGTGTCTTAGGCCCAACCGTCTTCAGCTGCTTCACCAATGACCTTCCCTCCATCATAAGGTCAGAAGTGGGGATGTTCACGGCTGATTGTGTAATGTTCAGCACTGTTCACTACTCCTTAGATACTGAAGCAGTCCATGTTCAATTGAAACAAGATCTGGACAATATGAAAAGTGGCAAGTAACAAATGCACCACACAAAAGCCAGGAATATCATAACTGAAACCCCCAGGGTCAACATCCTGGAGGTTACCACTGATCAGAAACTCAAGAAGCTGGGAATAGTGCAGCGAGTAACTCACCTCCTAAATCCCCAAAGCCTGTCCAAGGTACAAGTCTGCAGTGCGATCGAATACTCCCCACTTGCCGGGATGGGTGCAGCCCCAACAACACTCGAGAAGCCGGACACCATCCAGGACAAAGCAACTGCTTGATCGGCACCGCATCCACGAGCATTCATTCCCTCCACCACAGACACTCTAGTAGCAGCAGAGTGTACCATCTACAAGATGCTCTGCAGAGGTTCGCCAAAGATCCTCAGACAGCACCTTCCAAACCCACAACCACTTCCATCTAGAAGGACAAGGGCAGCAGATACATGGAATCACCACCTCCAGCAAGGTTTCAAACCACTTAGCATCCTGACTTGGAAATATACTGACAATTCCTTCAGTGTCACCGGGTCAAAATCCTGGAATTCCCTCCTCAAGTGCTTTGGTGGTCTATCTGCAGCACATGGATGGTAGTGGTTCAAAGCGGCAGCTCACTACCACCTTCCCAAGGGCTAACTAAGGACGGGCAATAAATGCTGGGCCCAGCCAGCGATGCTCACATCCCATGAATGAATACAAAACAGTTCTGCTCCCCTTAACCAAGGGGAGACACCCTGGAATTGGAGGCAACCCAGAGAAGGTGCACTAGGTTGATTCTGGGTATAGAGGGACCGTGTTTTGAGGAAAAGTTAAGTAGGTCAAGTCTGTACTCATGGGGATTTGGAATGCAAGGCAACCTGAATGAAACACATGGAACTTTTTGGGACAAAAACAGAAGCTGCTGGCGAAACTCAGCAGGTCAGGCAGTGCCTGTAAGAAGAAAGCGGAGTTAATGTCGCATCCAATGGCTCCTCAGAGTTTCCAGCAGTTTCTGTTTTTGCATCCAATCTCTAGCTTCTGTGGTTCTTTGTTTTATTTTTGAGATTCTTAGGGAACTTGACAGAGTAGAAGTAGAAGAGATAATGGGAACTGCAAATGCTGGAGAATCCAAGATAACAAAGTGTGAAGCTGGATGAACACAGCAGCTCTGACGAAGGGTCGAGGCCCAAAACATCAGCTTTTGTGCTCCTGAGATGCTGCTTGGCCTGCTGTGTTCATCCAGCTTCACACTTTGTTACCTAGGGTAGAAATAGAAAGTTGGTTTCTCCTTGTGGGAGATCCTAGGACCAAAGTGTATGGTCTCAGAATAAGGGGTTGCACATTTAAGACGGAACTGAGGAGAACTTTCATTCTCCCCCCTCTCAGAGCTGCTGATTCTTTACCACAGAGGGCTGTCAAGGCTGGAACGTTAAGTATATTCAAGCCTGAGCTGGACAGGAGGCTTCTAATCAGGAAGGGAATCCAGGGTCACAGGGCAAAAGTCAGGAAAGTGGAGTGGAGGATCATCCGATCAGCCACGACCTGACTGAATGGTAAAGCAGGCTTGATGGACTGAATGGCCTACTTCTGCTCCTACATATTAAGGTGGCCAACTGTAGCAACATCAGTGGACTATGCCTTTCCGAGGCTCAGTCCTGCATGGTTGCCCCATCGCAGATTCTAGCTTCTCTTGGGCTTAGCTTGTTTGCCCTGTACTCTGGTTTCACTGCCTTTCAGAGACCCTTGCATCTCCAGCTTGTTCTTACCCCTCACTCTCTGCGACTCCTGCAAACTCTGCAATGTATGTAATTGTTTGGTGGCACAGGCTCAAAGGAGACAAGAAGTTAAGGCTTTTGTTTTGCACTCATCCAGATTAGAACTGATTTCTTGTCCCCGTTTTAGCGCTGTTTAAGATTTGTTTAGAAGGATATGGGCCAAACGCAGGGACATGGGAGTAGCTTAGTTTAGGAAGCTTGGTCAGAATGGGGGAGTTGGGCCAAAGGGCTTGTTTCCGTACATGTACACCTCTACAACTCTAGAACTCCAACTGCAATATGAACTGAATACTGCCGTCTGGTAGTGTGTTCATTTCCAGAGTCTTGAACATGCCGCTCCCACTGTTCATGTGATATCAGAGTCCTATCATTTATTTCCTTAACTTATCCATTTCTTGTTTTACCACAAGTGGCTCGATCAAATCTTCCCTTAATCTCCTGAGCCCTGAGCAAAACAACCCCAAACTCTCCTACGTAACCTAAACACCAAACATCTCCTGGAACTAATCTGGCAAAGATCCCCCAAATCTTTTCTCAATACACAAGCTGCCTGTTGTGTCTTGGCTCACTTTCAGTTTCTTTCTTTGTTACATTTCATATCAAACTTTTCTCTGCCAACCTTGAACTGGCAGCTCAATTTACTGAACCGTGACAGCACTGTACTTGGGGCTGCGTCAACGAGCTTCTGTCTGTCGGCTGACCAGCAACTTCCAAATGGGAAGCAAATTCTATCACAGCAATGGCAACACAGGCTTCCATCGGAATTTACAAACCTCCAACTCCCAGGATTCTGTACGAGAGGAAGAGACGAGCGTTTACCTAGCACCTTTCACAAATCCCAGGACCTCCCCAAAGCCCTGTACAGCCGAATGCGATGCTCCTTGAAACAGCCACTCTTGCAGCCTGGAAAATGGGTCAGTCAGTGCTTGCACAGGAAGATCCCACATACAGCAATTGCATTTATTTTGTTGAAAGGGTCAGGAGCATCTGCATTGTCACCAGTGTCGACTGAAGGGTAAATACTGAGCAGGATACCTGCGCATTTGCCCCCCCCCCCCCCGCTCCCCCACATAAAATACCTACAGTGTGGAAGCAGACCCTTCAGCCCAACAAGACCACACCAACCCTCAGAGCATCCACCCAGACCTACACATCCCTGGACATTACAGGGTAATTTAACATGGCCAATCCACCCAAAGCTGCACATCTTTGGGCTGTGGGAGGAAACCCACGCAGACACAGGGAGAACTTGCAAACTCCACACAGACAGTGGCCCGGGGGTGGAATCGAACCTGGGTCCCTGCTGCCTTGAGGCCCCTGAGCCACCGTGCCGCCCCAAAAAGTGTTGGCGGCTGCTCTCACTTTTCTCCCCCAAAGTCGTCACCCTGGGACCTTGGACACCCACAAAAGGATCGGAGCATGGCAACCAGCTGACACACCTCTGCCAGTGCTGCACCCCGAGTTGATTCTGCGTCCGTTTCTGGACTTTAAATTGATGTCTACCTGCTGCAGCATTACCTTACTGCGTTCCGAAACACAGGACTACCGCCTCGCGTCTGTCATCGGATGAGATTTCGCTGACAATGCCCTCGCACGTTCCAGCACGGCCCAATGCACACAACTGCCACGAGCATTCCAGAATCTCGCCCTGCCGTCAGGATACATTCACCCGGAGCCAACAGCATCAGCGCGTGGGCAGAGTAAGCCACTCTGAGCTGTTGCTATAATCAGAGCTCCCAGGCTGGGTGACAATCTGTCATCGGAATCTGCAGCATCCCACCCTCACTGCCGCTTGCTGGGGGGCTACCGGTGCCAGGGCCAAAACAATTCCATATGGGCACGGGCCATTCTCTGCAGGCACGACTGCTGCACATTGGTAGGCTTCACACACCACACTGACCATCCTTGCCTGCGGTTGGCATTCATCCAGATATTGACACATTTCCTACCCTGCCTGGCTTGGGAGTTATACCAGCCATTGTTTAGCCTACAAATGCTGTCTCAGTGCAAGATGATGACACTCAACGCCGATAGGGCATTAGGAAACTGGCATTCAAACTCTAACTTAATGCAACAGGCAGCCATCCTGCTTGGCACTAGAGCTGCACATATTATCATGCAGAATGGTGGCAACTCAATCAATGGGGGAGGTGGTGCATTGGTAATGTCACCCAGCTAGTAATCCAAGGGCAAGTATTCTGAGGACGTGGGTTCGAATCCTACCATGACAGATGGTGTAATTTTAGTTTTTTTTTGAAAAGAAAAGGGTCTGCAATAAAGAGTTGTCCTTATAGCAATGCTTGGTTGTTGGCAGAAACCAGTTTATTAATATTCTTTGAGGGAAGAAAATGAATCATAGAATCCCTACAGTGTGGAAACAGACCCTTCAGTCCCAACAAATCCATGCCGACCCTCAGAGCTTCCCACCCAGACCCATCCTGCTATAACCCACCTAATCTATATATTGCTGAACACGACGGGAAATTTCCCATGGCCAATCCACCCTCACTTGCACATCTTTGGACTGTGGGAGGAAACCAGAGGACCCGGAGGAAACCCACACAGACATGGGAGGAATGTGCAAACTCCACACACAGAGAGTCACCCCAGGGTGGCATTGAACATGGGTTCCTGGCACTGTGAGGCAGCAGTTCCAACCACTGAGCCAGCACGCCACACTTGTCTGGTCTGGGCTCCATGTGACTCCAGGCCCCACAGCAAAGAGGTTGACTTTAAACTGCTCTCTGGGCAGTTAGGGATAGGCAGTAAACGTTGGCCTAGCCAGCGACATCCATATCCCGTGAATGAATAAGAACAAGGGAAACGCATCAAATATTGGTAAAGTTGGCAATACCCATTTGCCTTGAAGGTGGGTCATGGGCATCATGCTGATCAACACAGGGAAATCCAGGGTGCCAGGCAACCTCACGTCTGGATGCCCGACTGCCAACCACATTTGAAAATACTCTGCAAATTTCAGGATGGAGGAGCTGGTTTGTTCCTCGATGGTGAGTCAACTGTGACTACCGAGAGTTGGCGGCACGATGCCAGTGCTGTTGTTAAACACCAGATGGGTGGCTGGAACACGAGTTGGAGCGAGCCATTCCAATCTTGCGTTCATCAGCTGTGAGGTTACACTTGCAGGGCTGTGATCAAACCAACTGTCGCCGAAAAGATCTTCGGTGCAATGCTTCCCAAACACTGACCAACGCAAAGATAATTCCAGGGCTTTAACGTCTGAATCGGAATTGCAAAGCTCAGTGTGTTTCTAATTGGATATACGGCTGAGTGTTGCAAAATATTGACAACATTCATGCCACTGTGACAATGAACGCAGGAGGTGGAAAACTTATTTACTCTCAAAACAAGAAGTGGCGGGTGGGGAGAGCAGACGTGCATTTATTTAGCACCTTCCACTATCTCAGGACATCCATAAGCACTCTGCAGCCAAGTGAGCACTTTTTGTTTGAAGTGTAGCAACCGTTGTAACAGAAGACCAAATATGTGCACAATAGGATGCCATAAACACCAGGCAGATGACCACTGGATAATCTAATTTTGCAATGTCTATTGAGGGTTAAATATTAAGCAGGAAAACAGGGTGGGGGGGAATTCCCCTGCTCTTTGAAATATAGTCCTGACATCCTATTTGCACTGGAGGGGACGGAAGGGACCTTGGCTGAACGTCTCACCCCAGACCTGGAGCTCAGGGGCAAAAGATTTCTGTAGAAATAGGGAACAGATTGAGTAAAAAGGTCCTTAACATTCTATATCCCATTACAGCAAGTAATAAAAAAAGTAAAATTAAAACGCCTAAGATTTAACATGACCGGTAGAAGTATTCGAGGGAACGAGGAAAACCACTGTAACTTTTTTAAATGATAACATTAAAGGCTAAATCAGCCAAACTGCTGGAAAGTAGGCCGAATGTGGATTTGGTGGTAGAGACTCAATGGGCTGAAGGGTCTTTTCTGTACTGTTATGATTCTAAGGCATTGTAGCTCATTTACTCTTAACAACGTTGGAATGTTAGTTAAAAATGATCCTTCGGAATCGGATTAAACATTTTTCTGTTTACTATTACACAATTTTATTTCCAACACGAGGGAGTGTAGATACAAAGCTGGCAGAGTGACAGGGGGCAGAAAGGAGTGGTGAGCCATTGTTTTTCACACTAAAGGCCAAGGTACACCGTGGCTCCCTAGAGATCAGCACCAGGAGCGCTTCTTCTTCGGATCTGTGTTAATGACTTAGACCCCGGCGTACAGAGCGCAATTTCAAAATCTGCAGATGACATATGACATGGAAGTATATAGAACAATGCAGCACAGGATCAGGCCCTTCGGCCCACTGCAGAGAAGGGCAAGAACCACTTCATGAGGATGGAAACAGATTGTGGAATGGATGGACACGTGACAGACAAACTTTCATACAGATGGTACATTCTGGTCGGAAGAATGAGGAGCAACAATATTAAAAAGGATAAAATTTTAAAAGGGCTACAGGAAACAGGGATACCAGGAATTATATCTTGGGAGTTTGTAAATCATTGCGGGGTGTCAGGGCTGATTAAAAAAAGTTTCAAGTGACTTTCTCAAAGGTCAAGAGCTTTACAGAAGTGTACAAAAACCAATCTTGTTCAATCTCAACTGCTACATTATGCTTCCGATTCTAGGCAGTGTGCATTACAAATTAACACTTTAAAATAAAGAGAATTTAAACTCTTTAAAGATGGAGCAGAAGAGATTGGGGAGAAGTGCTCCCCCATGTCTGATGCAGTTCAGTTTTGTGGAGAGATTGCAGAAGCTGTTCTGTGCTATTTGTCCCACAGAAGGTCGAGAGGTGATTTGATGGGAGTGGTTTAAATCAGGAGGAGTCCAGACAGACTCACAAAGGAGGAACTGTGCCCACTGCTGTGAGGTCTGAGAACCAGAGAATTCTGATCTCAGGTGGCCGGCAAAATGAGGAACAGCATTTGTTTTTTAAATGCAGCAGGTAGATACAACTTGGAATGACTTACCCAAGGGTGGGGCAGGGTGAAGGCAGCGAGAGAGCAACACACAGAGTGTGTACAAGAGAGAGACAGACCGACAGAGAGAGAGACAGAGAAGAGGACAAAGAGATGGATGGAGGTTCAATCTTATTCTTCAAAGGATATTGCATAAGCATCTGAAGAAGAGAAACATTTTCAGGGTACGGAGAAAAGGGGCAATTTCAGTAGCTTCAAGAGAGCCAGGACAGGGGCCACATGATTCCCTCTGTGCTGTCACCCAAAGGCAGCAGCATGGCCCGTCTAACGCCTGGTGTCATTTATTGTACTTTGCCCAAGATGCTCAACATTAATGTTAATGATGATGCAAGTTTGATTCTACTCGAAAAGACCTCTTTCCGCTTCTCACTTGTACGCAGTATTATTTATAGAACACCAAGCTGGGCAGCCGGAGCACTTAAGCCAGTAAACCCTTTGTTCTGAGATGACGAGGTGTAGAGCTGGAGGAACACAGCAGGCCAAGCAGCGTCAGAGGAGCAGGAAGGCTGACGTCTTCAGAAAACCTGCTCCTCTGATGCTGTTTGCCTGCTGTGTTCATCCAGCTCTACACCTTGTTATCTCAAATTCTCCAGCATCGGCAGTTCCTGCTTTTTCTAAAACAACCTTCTGTTCTTTTGCTTCTGCTCAGCTGAAACCTCCAAGACCTAAATTTCACCAATAAAAGACACCTCTCCAGAGCGAAGGAGCTCCCATACAACACACTGAATTAAAATAACTAGCTGGGTCTTTTCATTAAAACTGTCCTCGAGAGGTATGGAGAAGGAGCTGGTACATAATGGGGACTGTTGACATTAATGACTATGTAATACCTTTTCCAGCTTAAAGAAAGCATTTAAATTATGCTTTTCCCAAAGTCTGCCCAAACTCCTCCTGTCACTGACTGGCATTTGGTAAACAGGACATGTAGTTTATACATAGCAAGATCCCACGTAGAGATAAACGGCCAATCAAATTTGTTTGAAATTCTGCTGGGCGTATTCGAACACACAACTAGCCCCAGTCACCCCTCAACCCACTGACCACTGGCCAAGCAAGAACTTCATTTTTAAAATGTGCGGTTCTTGCTTTCAGATCCCTCCATGGCGTCACCCAGCCTTGTCTCTGTAACCTCTTCCAGCCCCGCGTCTCTCCGTCCCTCCATTTCTATGGATTGGGAGCTTTCCATTGCTCCGTTACTGAAAGAGGGGCCTTCAGCTGCTTTGGCCCATCGCCCAATTCCTCCCTTCTCCTTTGAAGCTCATTGATACCTCACTCTCTGTTCCACAACACAGCATCTCCTCCAGAGGTCTGGGTTCAAAAGATGCTCCATAATGTGCTTGAAATGCAGTTTCTGTTCTGATTAGTCCGACTGACTGAGGCACTCTCCAAATAAAAGGCTTAAATGTCCACCTGAGCAGGAAAACTTGGTTTGATCTCATCACTGCAAACTGCTGAAGAGCATCTGATCAGATTTGGTGCTCAAGACTTAAAATATTTTGTTTTAAATTCATTGAAGGGACGTGGGTGTCCCCCGGTACCAACATTTCTTGTTCATGCCCAACTGCTCCTGAACAGAGTCCAAACCCACCATTTCTGACCCCAGTTAAAGTCAATGCCATTGCTATGGGTCTGGAGTCACACGCTGGCCAGGCCAGCCAAGAGTGGCAGAATTCCTCACCCAAAAGGCATTACAGAACCAGACTGCATTTGCACAATCATCATTAAACTGTCATGGTTATGATTACAGAGACTAGCTTTATATTCCAGATTTATTTATCAAATTCAAATTCCATAATCTGCCATGGTAGGATTTGAACCCCCGTCCCCACGGCATTTGCCTGGACCCCTGCATAGTGTTACCACCGTGCCCCCAAATTGGATTGATTCCAATGATAATTTTGTAGGCAAACTTGTTTTCAGGTCATCTACCAGCTGCTAGGATGGGAACTGAAGCCTTGTCCCCGAGCTATCAGCCTGGGTCACAACAGCCGGCCCAACAGCATTACCACATATCCAAGATGGAGTTGAGGGAGGATTTTCTTCTCTCGGAGGGAAGTCAATCCACGGAAGTCCTTACTATGGAGGGCCGGCGAGGCTGGGTCAATATATATACACAAGGCTGGGATTGACAGATCAGGAAGGGAATCGGGGGGGGCGGCGTTATGGGGGGAAAAGGCAGGAAAGCAGAGTCAAGGATTATCATCACTGTCTGGATGACAGAGCAGAGGGATGGGCTGAATGGCCCTCTTCTCCTGCTTCATCTTAAGGTACCCAAGATTCACTCAATTCTACATCTGTTTGACTCCCAACAATGAATGAGGTGACTCTGAACCAACCCCAGAGAGTGATTCACAAAGGCCAGATATCAGGCAGTGGGCCTGTCACCTCCAAGACCAGGAGATATCGTATGCAGGTGTCAGAAAGCAACCCTCTTCTACATTCACAACTACAGACAGCGTGGTGTTAAGCATCAGGAAATCCAGGGCACAGCTTGCTACAGACACATGCCTGGCATTGAAACCATTTACCAAGAGTGATTGTTGAGAGGTTGTTGTAGCTGCATTAAGGAAGAAAAGGGACTGTTTCTTTTCTGGGAGGCAAAAATCTGATCTGCTTCCTCCTCCTTACCCAACCTCTTCAGCCTGTACAAGAACTTGTTGCAAGGCAGTACAGTCCCCTTGACAACGCACATGACAACCTGATCTAGATGTCACAGCCAACCCGACACATGTGTCTCATGCTTCCTGTTTCAATATGCATAGCCTTACAGCTACCTACATGCAAAAACCATCTGCCATTCCTTAGCCCATCTGCCATACTGAGCAAGTAGCAACATCCTAAGGCTTCAGCCCTCTCCCCATCTCTGAAGATTCTTCCGGCCCCACTACCTACCACCCTCCCATTCTTCTGATCTTCCAGATTACACCCCCACCTAATTTTATCACGGTCAACAAACCTGGACAGTCATCTCATCTCAGCCTCTGAATTCTATTCAATTGTGAAGAATTAACTTCCTCATCAACTCCACTTGCCTGCCCTGCTCCCCACATCTCTCCGACCCCTTTGTGCCCTGAAATATATCAATCTTGCCTTGGTAAAGACAGTCCTCAAAAACAGACCCACTCTTGGAGAGACAACATTTATTTTTAGGCTGTCCAAAATAGATCGGTATTTATTTGTAGACTGTGCCATTCTACAGGAAACTACCCCAGGCACAGCGTTTCAGAACTGTTAATGTTTCAGTGAGCTCACCTCTCATTTTCATTAACTCGAGGGAATAAAAGCCAAGTCTACACAATCACCTCTGATGGGGCAAACCCCCTCATTATCGGAATCATCCTCCTGGGCTCGAGGGTTCTCCCTCTAAAAGCAGTAAGCAAAGATAAAGCTGCCATAGTCCTAGAGGATCCATGGGGTTGGTCACTCATTAGAGAGAAATGACTGGTGGTGAGTTTAACCCAAGGGTCACCCCACCAAGGATCACAGCCTAGTGGTATTATCGCTGGACTATTAACCCAGAGATCCAGACAGTGTTCTGAGTCCTGGTTCAAATCCTGCCATGGCAGCTTGTGGAATTTGAATTCAATAAAATGTCTGGAATTAAGAATCTAACCATGATCATGAAGCCATTGCCGATTGTCGGGAAAAACCCATCTGGCTCCCTGATGTCCTTCGGGAAAGGAAATTGCCGTCCTTACCTGGTCTGGCCTACATGTGACTCCAGACCCACAGCAATGTGGTTGACTCTTAACTGCCCTCTGGGCAATTAGGGATGGGCAGAAAATGCTGCCTGGCCCGCGAAGCCCTCAGCCCATGAATGAAGGAAGAAAGCTTCAGACCGGGGCGCAAGGCTGAAAGGTGGGACCTTCAGCAGTCACCTCGGCCAGTGTAGGAACTCAGCCTGTTGGGGTTGGCGCCACCCCTGTCCATCCACCCAGAGTTAACCACCAAAGTAAGGCCTCTCTAAAGCAAGGCAATTAAAACTGTAGACACTACTTCCACTGTCATCTCCACTAAGCTTTGTACAGTGGCAGTAAAACTTTGAATCTTAGATCCTAATCACTCTGCGATAAAGACTAACATATTTACCTTCCTTCGCTGCACCTGTCGTTTCACTTCGTGACTCATAACGACACCCGGGCCCCACTGATTATCATTTCCCAGTCTCTCACCTCTGTTCTGCTTTTCTATTTTTACTTCCACACTGAATAACTCCATATTTCATTTACTCTGTATTATGCTTGCCCACTGACTCTCGCTGTCCATAGCCACCTCTTGCAGCTTGTCTGCATCCTGCTCCTGCTTACACACCCAAATAATTTAGTCATGAGCAACAAACCTGGTCAGTTTACACACAGTCATCTCATCTGAGCCACTGAGCTGGATTATAACTAGTGGACGCTTTGGTATTTGATGCTTCTGGTCCCCAACTAGTTTCACAGCTTGCCACTGGGAAAAATGTCTATTCTTCCACATTGTTTTTCGTCCATTAACAACCTTCAGCCCCTGAAGGCCACTCAGCCTCTCAACCCTACTCTGTCTTTTTGTACGATCATAGAATCCCTACACTATGGAAACAGGCCATTCGGCCCAAAAAGTTCACACCACCTCTCCGAACAGCATCTCACCCAGACCCATTCCCCTACCCCTGTATTTCCAACCTCGAACCCACCTAACTTAAATGGCCTTGGGCACTATGGGCAATTTAGCATAGCCAATCCACCCTAACCTGCACAGCTTTGGACTCTGGGGAGGAATCAGAACCACCCAGAAGATCACAATTCATTTGCCCCAGGCCTCAACTCTTCCCTCCTGCCAGCTCCTCGCTACTCTCAATTCAATAATTCAAAAAAAATCTACCTCCCTCCACTTTAAATGATGTAGCCTCCGCAGCTCTCTGGAGGAAAAATAAAAGAGAATTCCAGACAGTCACTACCCTCTCAGAGAGGAAATTCCTTCACATCTCAGTTTTAAATGAGTGCCTGCTTATTCTGGAAGCCTGTCCCCTAGTTCCCCTGCGTCTGGAAACATCTCCTCAACACTGAGCCTGTCAAGCCCCCTCAGAATGCGCACGTTTCAGTAAGATCACCACTCATTCTCTTAAACTCTCAGGACTTAAAAGTCTAACTTGTTTAGCCATTCTCAATAAATCAGCCCCTCCATCCCAGGTATCAGCCCAGTAAATGTCTTTTCTGCAGCTTCCAGATCCTTTCTTGAATACAGAGACCAGAACTGCATGAAACACTTCAGGATGGTCTGACCAACACCCTGTACAGTCAAAAGACTTCCCATTTTGAAACTGAAAACTCTTTGGGCCAAAATTCCATTTGCCTCCTTATTTACTTGCTGCATCTGCAGACTAACGTTTTGTCTGTTCCATGCACGAGAACATGCCGATCACAGTGTACCACACTTTTTTTGAACCCCTTTCTGTATAAACAACTGCCTGCCTTTCAATTCTTCTGACCAAAACCATGACCACAAACCTCTCCTACATTCTGGGAGGATAGCTGAATTCAGTAAAGGCTGCTGAAAGAAAAAATGATCAAGGAAAAAAAATAGAACATGTGCGTAATCCAGTGAGAGAATAAAATCAAAAGCCTATATTAGGTTAAAAATGATGATTTGCCAATGTAAATGTGGGTCTTTACAGGGCAGAGACAGGATAATTTATGAGGAGGAGCAAGGAAATGGGCACAGGGATTAAACAAATACTATGCATCTTCAACGCTGTCCATGTGGAGTTTGCTCGTTCTCCCCGTGTCTGCGTGGGTTTCCTCCCGCAGTCCAAACGGTGTGCAAGTTAGGGTGGATTCGCCAGGCTAAATTGCCCAGTGTCTGGGGATTTGCAGGCTAGGTGGATCAGTCACGGTAAATGCAGGGTTACAGGGAGAGGGTAGGAGGTGGGTCTGGGTGGGGTGCTGTTTGGAGGGTCACTGTAAAGTCAATGGGCTGAATGGCCTGCTTCTACACTGTAGGGATTGTATGATGAAAGATTAAACAAACTTGAAAATATTGGGGTAATCAATAGTCAGGAATCTTCTTCTGATTTAGGAACCGCAAAATACAATGTTAACTAACATGCAACCTCTTTCTCCTCCTTGCCTGTCACTATAAACAGTATAAAATCAAGCAAAATGCTCCTGAACACTCATATGAATTGAAAGTATTTTTAATGACAGATTTTCATTATCTGAAAGAACAGCATATCTTGCTGGAAAGTTGATACAATGGGCATTTAACAACATTCCTCACAAAAAGTTAGATCATGCTCTAAGAGCCCAGAGAGCTGGCAGTAGGATATTGGCAAGGATTAAGAATTAGCTTACGCGGAGGAAATCGCAAGTGGGGATGAAGGGTTCTTTTTCAGAATGGTAACCTGTGTCCAGTGGGGTTCCATGGGGATCGAAGGTGAGACTGCAACTCTTCACATGATACACTAATATCACAAGGTCAGAAATCACACGACACCAGGGTATAGTCCAACAGGTTTAATTGAAATCACAAGCTTTCGGAGTCTCGCTCCTTTTTCATGTGTTAGTGCCATTCGCACCTGAAGGAGGACTGAGGCTCCAAAAGCTTGAGGTTTCAAATAAGCCTGTTGGATTATAACCTGGTGTCATGTGATTTCTGACCATGTCCTCCCTCCACTAACACCTCCCCCCCACCCCACACACATGACTAATGGCACCTCCACATCATGACTAATGTCTCAGAGGGCAGAAGCGAATGCACTGCAGCCAAGTTTGCAGACAACATAAAAATAGCTGGAAAGGCAACTTGCGAGCAGGATACAAGTAGTTTACAGAGAGATACTCATAAAAACCAAAAGAACTACAGATGCTGTAAATCAGGAGCAAAAACGGAAGTTGCTGGAAAAGCTCAGCAGGTCTGCCAGCATCTGTGAAGGAAAAAGCAGTTAATGTTTCAGTACTGAGGAAGGGTCACTGGACCCGAAACATTAACTCTGCTTTTTCCTTTACAGATGCCGCCACACCTGCTGAGCTTTTCCAGCAATTTCTGTTTTTGTGTACGGGGAGATAATGACAGTTCACGCAGGTGGGGAAGAAGTTGGCAAACCGCACATAAATGTGGGAAAATGTGAAGTTATTCATTTTGGAAGGGACAACAGATTATTATTGAAACGCGAGGAAAACTGCAGAAGGCTGCAACACAAAAGGGATTTGGGGGTACTTGTGCAATACATAGAAAGCCAGCAACAGGTAATCAGGGGCAGAGTCCCAGCCTGTTTAGTGGTGGCTTCTAAAACAATCCCTCCATACCAGGGATCATCCTACTGAACCTTCTCTGAACGGATTTTAGTAAAGCCCTTGACAAGGTTCCACATAATAGACTAATCAGCAAGGTTAGATCACAAGGGATTCAGGGTGAGCTTGCCAATTGGATGCAAAATTGGCTTCCTGGTAAGAGGCAGACAGCGTTGGTGGAGAGGTGTATTTCAAACTGGAGGCCTGCGACCAGAGATGTTCCACAGTGGTCAGTACTGGGTCCACTTATATCAAGAAACTTGTATGAGAATATAGGAGATATGGTTATTGATATTGATCTTCTGGACATGGCTAGGTCTTAGAATGGTCCCTGGGGACTGGGAAGGAAGCAAATGTGACCCTCTCACTCAGGAAAGAATAGACAGCAAAATAAAAAGAGGCTGCGTTCAGTAGGAGGGAAGTGCAAGAATCTATCACAGCATTAGGAGCTCACCAGTTTTACATGTAGTAAACGCTAGCCAACGTCTAGTGATTTATGAAATGAATATGGTGTGTGTCAAAGTGCTAAGGGGAAGCCAAAGGATGTGGTGTACCTGGATTTCCCAACAAAATCAAAAATTGATAAACTAAAACACAAAGTTATTGCCCAAAATTAGGATTGATGGAATCATAGGTAGTCAGACTTGTGAAATATCACAAAGTTGAGGGCATTCCAGGCAGTCCAAAGGTTCTAGAGGTTGATCCCAGGCATGGAGGGTTTTCTGATTAGAGGCAGTTGAGTGGATTGGGCCTGCAAAGAGACAGAGGGAACTGACACAGGCACACGGTGGAAATAGAGGAAGAAGAATGTTCTGAAGAAGGACCCAAAATGTTAACTTTGCTTTCTCCCCACACATGCTGCCAGACTTACTGAGTTTCTCCACAATTTCTAATTTTTTTTCCCCCTCCTTCCGGCATCCACATTTCTTTGGGGCTTTTTCGGAAATGGAGGAGTTGCAATAGGAAGAAAGCAACGGAGAAAAATGGGGCTGTCAAGTTTGTGGAAATTAGGGAGGAGGCTGTCCCAGGTTACCAGGGAGACCTTACCCACCACTGGTGGGGGGCCAGAACAGTGGACAACCTTGAAAACAATGGTGTGACGTTCTGTCTTGGGATAGCAATCAGAACCACGTGCAAGACAAGTAGAGTTCAGACTCCCCAAAGAGATTGGTTCAACAACAGTGCCACCCTTTGTCTCTGCGCCAATGGAGAGCTGCAGGCTCTAACACTGGGAGGTAGGAAAGGAGGGGAAGTGAGGGGGGAGGGGGAGCAACTGAGATGGCCGACCTCATGGCAGCTGTTCCCAAAGGAATAATCTGGCACGGAGCAAGAGGCTGGGAGGGAGGGATGCAATTGGAACAAGGAATGAAGAAAGGGTTTGCTATGTGGGGTGTAGACTCCTGCCCAGAGAAGTGGGACCGAAGGTGAAGGCTCCTGAAGTACACAGTGCACTCTGAGCGTTAAATTCATTGAGCTGGGTGAGGGAAGAGGGAATGTGACTTGAGGACATAAAGGTCTAAGGCTCCATCTTGCTTCAGATTACATGAATTCTACCGGAAGCATGCCACTCTTGTGCCACTCAATAGCTTGATATTAGTCCAAATGAATACAATGTTGGGATAAATGTCCCTAGGAAGAGCATCCATATCATTTCTTATGTTACAGGAGATGAATGGAAAAACAGGTAAAATGGAGGCAAAAAAAAACACATCTTTTGGGGTCAGAGAAATATAAGTATCTGGCGTGATACTGGCACCTCTAAATCAAAGTCTACATGGCTATTTAATTCTCCCTAAATCCATCCACAAGATTGGGTCAACAAGCTCCACATATTAAAACACTCACTGGGTAAAAATTTTTCTTCTGATCAATCGGAAATCGAATATAACGCAGACGTGGCACAAAATTTCAAAGGAGCGAGACAGGGTTGGAAGAAATTCTAAATTTTAACAGAATAAAAATGACAATGAAGATCTATCCCTTTGGGAACTAGGAGTTCCTTACACAAAAGCAAGTTTGTGGGACTCTGTTATAAAAGACTTAGATTTCTTCAGCACATGTGATGATGATGATGGTGATGATATCTTTTACATCGAGCCTATCCAACCTCCTTATTATTTTAAAAAGAATCCTATCAGGTCACCCATCAGTCCTCCCTTTCTCAGAGAAAAAGTTCCAGCCTATTCCATCCTTCCTGATCATTATAACCTCTCAGTTCCGGCACTTCTCCAGTAACAGACACAGCTCTCTCACCCTCAAACTACCACAACGGTGTTAGTACCATGAGTTGAGAGAAATGGGAGTCAGATTTCCTACAGCGCGGAAAGAGGTCATTCGGCCCATCAAGCCTGCACCTCCCCTCCGAACAGCAGCTCACCCACATTTATCATGGCTAATCACCTAGCCTTGACACTCTGGACAAGTTCACCGTGGCCAATCCACCGAAGCTGTGGACGGAAACTGGGGAGCCCGGAGGAAACCCACGCAGACACAGCGTAAAGACAGTCGCCCAAGGCTGGAATCAAACCTGGGTCGCTGATGCCGTGAGGCTCCAAAACCAACCATCAAGCCACCTAATAACCAATGAAATCAAAACCTAACCTAAGGGCGACCAAATAAAAGCCAAAAGAACTGTAGCTGTCGATCAGAAATGCTAATAGAAACTGCTGGAAAAGCTCTGCAGGCCTGGCAGCATCGAGAGAAGTCAGAGCTAACGTGACCCGAATTGTTAACTCTGATT
Organism: Stegostoma tigrinum; assembly: GCF_030684315.1. Taxonomy (NCBI): domain Eukaryota; kingdom Metazoa; phylum Chordata; class Chondrichthyes; order Orectolobiformes; family Stegostomatidae; genus Stegostoma; species Stegostoma tigrinum. Next base: position 19,548,789 of record NC_081391.1, on the reverse strand, counting down.
TCTCTCCACTGACGTTGCCAGACCTGCTGAGCCTTTCCAGTAATTTCTGTTCTTATTTATAACGAAGGGGGGGGGCCATCTGGTTCACCCGTGCCCTGTAGGGAAGGAAATCTGCTGTTCTTACCTGGTCTGGCCTACACATGACTTCAGACCCCCAGCAACCAGGTTGACTCTTAACTGCCCTCTGAAATAGCCCTCGAGAGTCCATTGGGGTCAACCGCAGAAAACACCCACAACCCATCACTGGAACCAATGACAGTAACCACACTCTGAAATAGCCCTGGAGAGTCCATTGGGGTCAACTGCAAAAAACACCCACAATCCATCACTGGAACCAATGACAGTAACCACACTCTGAAATAGCCCTGGAGAGTCCATTGGGGTCAACTGCAAAAAACACCCACAATCCATCACTGGAACCAACCACTTCATAAGAGAGGTCTAAGCAAAGTGCGAGGTGAATTCACCACACCAGCCATGCAGTGGCCTGCCCCACAACAACCTCACACACGATAAAATAACAACGAGAAACGGAGGGGGTTCTGGTACCTGAGGCAGTGCGATGCTGAGCTGTCGCTGCAACGACTCCTTCTCATGCCCGAGTTCCCGCAGGCGCAACTGGGCACCGGCCAAGCTCTCCTGCGCCTCGCGCAGGCTCTCCAGGAGCCGCTCGCGCTCGTTCAGCATGTTCACCATGAGCTGCTCAAAGTTGGCGTCATCCGGGCCATACTGAGAGCCCCGTCGGTTGTCCTCGTTAATGGTCGGCATCACTTCGCACATCATCTTGCCCCGGTTAGACCATTGGAAGGCTCGGGAGACGCGGTGACAGCCAACGGCAGCACAGGGAGGGCGCGATCAGATGTCGGAGGGGCCGGGGGTGGGGGAAGAGAGACGCAGCAAACCCGGGCAGAGCGGCTAAAACAAAACATACATGAGAAAGAAACAAACAATCAGGAAAAAAAAATTCATGAGAAGAGACTACGAGCCCAATATTTCAATGTTGATGCTCAAGGGTCAGAAATTCACCACATTCCGAGGCAAAACAATAAGCACAGGAAAATGTTCTACAATTTCCACGAGTCATATATATTTGTAACTTGAGGATGTCATAGAGTTATTAGCTCATGCAGTTCTCTTGCATTGTGACTGGCTGGTAGGGTTGCCTCTTTGCATCCCTACAGTGTGCAAACAGGCCATTTGGCCCAACAAATCCATACCGACCCTCCGCAGAGCATCCCACTCACTAACCTATTCTATCCCTGCAACCCTGCATTTCCCATGGATAACACACCTAACCCACACATCCCTGGACACTAGAGACAATTTAGCACGGCCAATCCACCCAAACCTGCACATCTTTGGACTGTGGGAGGAAACCGGAGCACCAGGAGGAAACCCACGCAGACACGGAGAGAATGTGCAAACTCCACACGGACAGTCGCCCGAGGACGGGATCGAACTCTTGCTCGGTGGACTGCAGTTGGCGAGATTACAGATTGCTCCTGGCTGAACATGGTGATCGCACCTAACCACAGACAACTCTGTAATCCTGGAGAGCCGGAGTTAAAACACACAGCTGTCTTTCGATGGTCCAGTGTGCAAGTGCATGGGTGTAGGGGTGGGAGAGGCTATGTCATCTCTCATGCCATCCAGCAATTTCTGTTTATGTCACATCTACCTCCAGTTTCGGAAAGAAAGGTGGTAGGAATGGTTAATACTTTATCTTTAAAATAAAAACCAAGTTTTCTCACAAATGGGGCAGCATCACAGCACCCAGGACTCAGGTTCGATCCCACCCTCGGGCAACTGTCTGTGTTGGGTTTGCACATTCTCCCTGTGTCTGTGCGGGTTTCCTCCGGGTGCTCCAGTTTCCTCCCACAGTCCAAATGTGTGCAGGTTAGGGTGGATTGGCCGTGCTAAATTACCCATAATGTTCAGAGATGTATAGATTAGGTGCATTAGTGATGGGAAATGCAGGGGGAGGACAGGGATGGAGTAGAGATGCGTGGGATGCTCTCTGCAGCTTGGTGAACACTTGTTGGGCTGACTGGCCTGTTTGCCCACAGTGGGGATTGGGTTCTATTTAAATGCACCTGAAACCCTAGCTGGAATTCTCTGCTCCATCCAATCCCTTTGCTTCTTTGAAGATAACTGCATTTTGAGATTGTGGTGGATAGTGCATAGGAAGAAACTTTGCCCCATGGTGGAGGAACCGATGACCATGGGGCACACATTGAAGATGGGAGGTGGGGTGTGGGGTCACAGGTTTAAATGGGATGTGAGGAAAAACATTTTCGCTCAGAGGAAGGTGGGATTCTGGAACTCTCTGCTTACGACGGAGGGAGATGTGGAAACCCTCAAACAACGAAATAGTATTTAGACGTGCAGCTGTAAAGGCAAGACATACAACGCTTTGGGCTAGGAGCTTCAAAAATGGGATTAGAACAGTTAGGCGGTTGCTTACGACTGGTGCAGACTTGATGGGCTGAAGGGCCTTTTGCTATCCTGTAGACCTCTATGACTATGATTTAAGTGACACAGATGGTAAGAATTGGAGTCAGAGATAACACAGTGTGGAGTTGGAGGAACACAGCAGGCCAGGCAGCAGCGGAGGAGCAGGAAAGCTGATGTTTCTGATTTAAGTCCTACATTTAACAGCACAACAAGCAGCGTTCCCCCTACAGCCGAAGTTCAGCACACGCTAACAGGTGCCTCATTGCATTGATTTCTGTGTTCAGAAGTCAAAGACATATAGGTAAGAAAAAAGGACATATTGGTGAGCAGACTTAACAGCCTGGAACTTCATGCCTAGCCAGGTAAGGGGTCATTGTGACCAATGGCCAAATGTTTGACCGAAGATTCAAGCTTTCGTCCCTCTTTATTCTTTCTTGGGACACTGACAAGGTCCTCAAACAGTGAACTGCGTCGCTGAGGGGCCGCCTTTCCTTTAAACCCATCTGGTTCATGCAACATGCGATGATGTGTGCCATCACAGTCTGCTGACTAATTACAAAATGATTTTACATTCCACCAGCTGCCACAATGGGATTTGAACCAGCAGCTTTGGAGCATCCCGTGGTGATCGGGCAGAGCTCGACAATGGGGTGTGGACAAGCGATTCCCGAGAGGGAAATAGGGATCAGCAACTAATGTTGACTTGGCCAGCCACCCTGATATTCTGTAAATGGCTGAACCAAATGAAAAACAAAAAAAAAACGGATCCCCTAAATATTTTCCATCACTTTCCGAGACAAAACTAGCAATCCTACGACAGAGGTCACTGAAATGGTTGTGTTTCTACCAGATGGTATCCATGTGCTACAATCGTGAGGAGGCTCCTGTCCCACACCCATCAGAAAAAAAACAAGATTAGGGCACAGACAATACTCCGATGACCAGAATACTAGACCATAATGATGTAGGAGCAGAAGCAGGCCATTCGGCCCACTGTCCTACTCCACCATTCAAAGATCATGTCTAATCTGATAATCCCCTACTCCACTTTCCTGCCTTTTCCTATTACCCTTGATTCCTTAACCGATTACAAAAATCAGTCTATCTCAATACAGATTTGATAGAAATATATTTCTCATTACATGTTTGAATATACTTAGCGGCCCAGTCTCGACAGCCCTCTCCAGGAATGAATCCCACAGATTCACCAATATCTGAGAGAAGAAATTCCTCCTCATCTCTGTTTTCAATGGGTGGCCCTTTACGCTACCAATAACAGCCCTGAGCCATCCACACACCACCTCATTTTATCACTGGATTTATACAGTGTCCTCCAGGCTGTAGATGAAACAGGCAACAAAGTGTACAACTAAAGGTTAAGGAGACAGCGCAGAGAAAGAAGAGAGAGAGAGAAAGAAAAGAGAGAGAGAAAGAAAAGAGAGAGAGAAAAGAAAAGAGAGAGAGAAAAGAAAAGAGAGAAAGAAAAGAAAAGAGAGAAAGAAAAGAAAAGAGAGAAAGAAAAGAAAAGAGAGAAAGGAAAGAAAAGAGAGAAAGGAAAGAAAAGAGAGAAAGGAAAGAAAAGAGAGAGAGGAAAGAAAAGAGAGAGAGGAAAGAAAAGAGAGAGAGGAAAGAAAAAAGAGAGAGGAAAGAAAAAAGAGAGAGGAAAGAAAAAAGAGAGAGAGAAGAGTTTTGTTTTATAAATGTGCTCATGGGATGTGGGCACCACTGGCACAACTGGCATTTATTAGCCTTCCTTAATTGCCCATGAACTGAATAGTTTTCTGGGCCATTTCAGGGGGCACTTAAGAGTCAAACACATTGCTATGGGTCTGCAGTCACATGTAGGCCAGTCCAATAGGGACGACAGTGTTCCTACCTTACTAGGCATTAGTGAATTCAGGCGAATTTTTACAACAATCAGGTTGCTGTTAGGCCTGCTTTGAATTCTGGATTTTTATTGAATTCAAATTTCACCATCTGCCAAGCTGGGATTTGAAACTACATCCCCAACACATCAGCCAGGGACTCTTGGTTCCTAGTCCAGTGACATGGTCGTTATGCTGATAACTCTTTGCAAATGTTGTACTGTCAGAGGAGCTATACTTAGGACACCTCTCAAGTGAACACAGTAGATCCCATGGCACTATTTCAACAAGGAGCAGGAAGATTCTTCCCAAGCCATTGTTCATTCCTGAGTTATTGCCTTCCTGGTCATTATTCCTCAAATTAACACCGTAAAAACACAGATTATCTAGTCATTATCACATTCCTGTTTGTGCGAGCTTGCGAGAATTAAAATGGCAGCCAAAGAATTTTAGGACATTTCCTTTCTTTTAAAAAAAATCAAACATTCACTGACATCCTTACCAGGGCAGGCCAATGTTTAATTTCCAACCTGTCATTAGTCAATTTAGTGAGAGCACAGATGAAGGAGGAGACACCCCTAAATATAACATCAGGTCAATCTGTTCTTACTCTCCCTAACTCTGCACCAGGCAGAACAAAACAAACGTCAGCTTTTGTGCTCCTGAGATGCTGCTTGGCCTGCTGTGTTCATCCAGCCCCATACTTTGTTGTCTCGAACAAAACAAGGTCTGTGTTTGGGACCTTCTTAGATTAGGCACACACCTCAAATGCTCAATCCTACCTGCATTGACATAATATGGGACGTGACTAAAGACACTGTCACTGGCTGATGATATGGGGTCTAGGTTTTTGAGCAGAACAAAACTTCCTTTTCTTAAAAAAAAGCATACAGCGACTGGCACATGGAGCTCACTTCCTATGAGGGTATTAAAAAAGTGAAGACGATCAATTATTTCAAAGTGGGACTTAAGGGAGGGCAGTTAGGAGCCAACCACATTACTGAGAGTCTGGAGACATGTGTACGCCAGACCCGGTAAAGATGGCAGATTTCCCTCCCTCAAAAGGATATCAGTCAACCAGATGGGTTTTAATGGTAATTGATTAGCAGTTTCACGGTCATCACTAGACTAGGTTTTTTGGGGGAACTTCAATCTCACCATCTGCAATAGGAGCTGGGTTTCTGGCTTCGTAACCCAGTGACACCATACCCCTCCTCCAAAGCTCACAAATGGCAAACTCTGGTATTGGTAGAAATTTCAGTCATGCGACACAAAGCAGGTGGAGATTCTACCATCATGACCCACTGCAACCTGCAGGTATAGAAGTGAGGTGTCAGAGCGAGCCAGGAGCGAACAGCACCATTGCACCAACCCTCGTCCTGCATGCCTCGCCAACTCATTTAGATGTTTAAATTCCACAATGGGCACACAGTGACTAAGGAGCAGCACCCCGAAAGCTGGGTGATTTTAAACAAACCTGGTGGACCATAACCTGGTGTTGTGTGACTTCTGACCAATAAGATTGTGAATGACCCACTTGTAATCTCGATGTCGCGTTCCCAATATAAAACTTACGATCTTCTTAAAAAGATCAAACTCTTTTCACAACACTGTGACCCTGACCACCTCCCACCTGCACATTTTGCTTCAGGGGATCTGAGGCGGGAGGGGTATTTAGAAGGAGAAATAAAAACCATGCAGTTAGCCAATACTCACCCAGATGTTCATGGTTCCGTGAACCACAGGAACGGGCAGTTTGTCATGAGCTCACTGTTGCCCCTCAGGGCTGAGCTCCCAGTCAGTCCATAGAAAAGACAGTGTCTGACAGGCATTTTCCCCACACTTGTGCATTTGTCACATCTTCTTACATCCAACTGGATGAAGGGTAATTGGACCCAAAGTGACAGGCGATGATTGGACGATTAACAAGCAACTGACAGCAAGCAATGCAGTTCTGTCAGTGATAATGGGAACTGCAGATGCTGGAGAATCCGAGATAACAAAGTGTGAAGCTGGATGAACACAGCAGGCCCAGCAGCATCTCAGGAGCACCAAAGCTGACGTTTTGGGCCTAGACCCTTCATCAGAGAGGGGGATGGGGAGAGGGTTCTGGAATAAATAGGGAGAGAGGGGGAGGCGGACCAGTTCTGTCAGTTGTTGCTTTGTGGATAGCAGACTCGTCTCAGGGTCACAAGGTTGTGAGTTCAAGACCCACGCCAGCAGATCACACAGGTAAAAATCAAGGCATACATTCAGTGCAATCCTGAGGGACTGCGCACTGCTGTGGGCCCTACTTTTCAGTGTCAGGCATTAAAAACAAGCTCCCCACCCCCCGGGAGGATAAAGTCCCATGGTCAATATTTCAAACAACTGGGCCTAATACCTTGGTCAATATTTGCACCTTAATTCATATCAAAAAACTAGCAGGAATTGTGATCACATTGCCATTTGTGGAAACTTGCTGTGCTCAACTTAGCTGTGTGCTTCTGATATTAACACAGCAAATGCATCCCAATAGGTACCCAATTCTCTGTAAAGCGCTCCAAGTCGTTTGGTGGCTACAAAAGGCACTACACAAATGTAAGCTTTTTTTTGGACTGAACAGAAATGGATGGCACGATGGTTAGCACTGCAGCCTCACAGCGCCAGGGACCCGGGTTCGATTCCATCCTCGGGTAACTGTCTGCGTGAAGTTTGCACATTCTCCCCGTGTCTGTGCGGGTTTCCTCTGGGTGCTTCGAATTCCTCCCACAGTCCAAAGACGTGCAGGTTAGGGTGGATTGGCCATAGTAGATGCAGGGTTACAGGGAGAGGAATGGGGGTTTGGGATGCTCTATGGAGGGTTGGTGCAGACTCGATGGGCCAAATGGCCTGTATCTGTGCTGTAGATACTGTTTGATTCTATAAATAGGATGGAACAGGTGGGAGTGGAGTGAAACTGAACAATTAGATCCTGGCAACCGCAGATAGATCTCTTCTTCCATTGAAACAACCTGCAGGTTGCATAAAGTACCATTCGCCCCACCCTTACTGGAAACTAAAGGTTTTGATGATGCTATGTACCTGACTGGTGTGCTGTACCTGCCCTGGCAGTGTTTAATGGGGACTATGTCATAGGAGGCTTCACTTTCAGTCTAAGGGGATTGGAGGGAGCTCAGTTCTCTAACCCTGCGCCAGAACTGATCTACAAAACCCAGATGCAAATGTGGATTGTTGTAATAATGCTAAAGGTTTTCCACTGGCGCGAACTGGCATCTTTGACCCCGATAACAATCGATAGTTACCAATGAGCACAACTAAAACAATGGGCAAACTTGAGAATAATGAAGGTCTGCGAAGGTAGCTTGCCAGCACGTTTGCTGTGTGAATGAGGGATGGGCAATAAGCGTTGACGAAGCCAGCAACATCCACACTGAACAAATAAACTGAAGAAGTTAAGATAAATCAGAGAGGTATCTGATGAATAGGATGACATTAAGCGATCCTTGGTTCAGAGAATGCTGCATGTGGGGCGTGGTGGGGGGGAGAAAGAGAGGTGGGCGGTGTGGGAGGGGAAAGGACAGGAAGTGCGGATCTAAGAAAAAAATGCTTGGTGTGATGGTGTGTGAAACAGAAAGAGAGTGACACACAGCTCAAGGATGCTCAGATGTGTGAGAGTGAACATTCCAAATACTGATCTGCCACTTGTATACATGCCCAGTACTGCTTGGTCTAAAAGCATCTTATGGTGACCTGTTGTGTCAGGGGATGCGATGGCCTAGTGGCATCAACACTGGACTATTAATCCAGAGATGCAGATAATGTTCTGGAGACCTGGGTTCGAATCCCACCACTGCAAATGGTGGAATTTGAATTCAATAAATATCTGGAATTAAGAGCCTAATGATTGCCAACAATTGCTGAGGAGGTAAAAACCATCTTGCTCACTTAATGTCCCTTTAAGGAAGGAAACTGCCATCCTTACCTGGTCTGGCCTATATGTGACTCCAGACCCACAGCAATACGGTTGACTGTTAACTGCCCTCTGGGCAATTAGGGATGGGTAATAAATGTTTAGCCAGAGCGAGACCTTCACCCCATCAGAGAAGAAAGGTCCACGGAACTAGTGACAGTGTGGGGATGGGGCAATAAATGCTGCCTGGCCAGCAACACCCTCATCCCCTGAAGGAATAAAGGAAAATAAAAGTAGCATCACCAGAAGGCTCAGCTCTGCTCAGCTCGCTACCTGGAGGTCGAATTACTATTTCACGAGAGACAGGTTGAACTGTCCACATTTCAAATCCTCTCCAGCTATTTGCTGCGGACCACCAACAGGCCAAAAACGTGCGCTGGCTTTCCCTTCATTGATGGGAGAGAGAGCACGCAGGTACCCACTCCCCCGACCCCCGACGCAAGACTGAGTATCTGAGACCAGGAACACACTGTGCAGGTCATCTCAAGCACAAATATCAAGTTTGAAAAGACAAACCCTCTAACTGTGTCACTCAGTGTTCTCTCACAGCTGACTGAGGATAATTATATTAATTATCACAACCTATGCTACACATCTACTTGGGCCATTTTCCTTCAGACAGTTAGTCCGTGTGCCCAACTGCAAAAATCACTCAATGGACTGCACTCCAACATCATGTTCTTGCTGACGTTCAGATTCTGGTCCTTAACTTAAACTCCCTTTGCTTCATGATGTGGCAAATGATTGACCTTTCCTGGACCCAGCATTCCCCTCACAAGCCTCTGTCTCATTACATCACCAACCAGCTTTGATTTTAAGTCAATTTCTTCGACCACATATTCTACAATCTGCCTGCAGTGAGGAAACTGATAATTTATCGGTACTTTTCATGACCGTGGTATGTTTCGAACCACTTTACATCCAATTAAACAACTTTGAAGTGTTGGAGTAGCTGATTGGCCAGGATCCTCCACATTAAAGAAACTATATAAAATGCAAACAGTTGTTGGATTCAATGGGGAATAAAATAAATATATCACGAGAGTCCTCTATGGCTCACGTGGTTACACTTCAACTTCACAACTTCCAAGGTTCTGGGTTCACGAGCAACTGCAGAAAAACTTTTCCACATGGAGGGTGGTGAGAGCCTGGAATGTTCTGCCTGAGAGGTTAGTTGAGGTTGGAAACATTAACTTTTGAAAAGGTATTTGGATGAGCACTCCAAATGTCAGAGCATTCAAAGACCTAGTGCTGGATTTAGTGTAGCTTTGGAAGTACATACTTGATGGGCCGAAGGGCCTCTTCTGTACTGTAGGATTCTGAGTCCAGGGTGTTAGAATCACAACAGAGTGGAAACAGGAAGTTCGGCCCATCAAGTCCAAACACCGACCCTCCCATCCTACCCCTGTCACCTAGACCCATCGCCCTATAACCCACCTAACCTACACATAACTGAACAAATGGCGTAATTTCCCATGGCCAATCCACCTAGCCTGCACATCTTTGGAGTGCGACAGAAAACCCAATGCACCCTGAGGAAACCCACACAGACACGGGGCGAATGTGCAAACTCTACACAGAGAGCTAACTGACAGCAGTATCGAACCCAGGTCCCTAGCACTGTGAGGCAGCAGCGCTAACCACTGAGCCACCGTGGCTGTCACTGTAATGCTGCTCTGGACATGACGTAGAGGATCCCTGATTTATGAATACAATCTTAAACAGAGGCAACAGTGTGGAGCTAGAGGAACACATCAGGCCAGGCAGCATCAGAGCAGCAGTGAAGTTGGCATTCCAGGTTGGGATCCAAGAAAGGGTGTAATTTTAAAGATGTGATATATGTACATCTCCTGTATTTAGAACGGCTGCTTTATACTGTCCTGCATTGTGTTCTGACATGCAAACTGATTTGCAAATGGCCCAGCTTCAATCGTTAAACCAAGGTGATGTCACATGGGTACAAAAAGACCAAAACAGCTCTGTTATCGAAGAAGAATAAATTATCCCTGGTGTCCTGAGCAATGTTTATCCCTCAAATTAACACCGCAACAACAACAGATTATCTCACCGTTATCACACTGTTGTTTGTGGGAGCTTGCTGTGTGCAAACTGGCTGCCATGCTTCCTACATAGCAACAGCAATTATGCTGCAGTGACTGTAAGAGACTTTGTGAAAAAAGTACAACATGTATGCAAACCCCTTCTAGGCTGACTATCGCACTTTCCCTATTGCATTTCCAAGTACCATCCAGCCCCATCCTTTTGCAGTCAACGACCACAGGAGTAGCATTTCCATCCAAATTGGCACTCTTGAATATTGAACGTTAACGCAGGTTGTCCCCAGGACAACTTGCCAATGAATTGTTGACAGCCCTTTTTAATCCCTAAAACAACTTGTTTTTATAGAATCCAGGAGTGTCCTAGCTTCTTGCAAGCATACATGGTGAGTACGCTGCACAATTGTCGGTCAACAGCACACTGAGCAAACTGCCCATTGTTTGCCTGGATTACATGTCAGTGGTCGGTTAATAGCACGAAAACTCACTCAGCGTGCACTCTGTTCTTGGATACAGCTGAGAACACAATCTTGTCCAGCCCAAGTCGACAAGCAAACAGCAATATGCCACCCTTACGTCTTTAGCCCCTGACAGGACCCCCTTGTCTTCTACTTCAGTCAGTTACCGAGAAAGAGAAAGAGAGAGAGAGAGAGAGACACACACAAAGTTCACTGCCACCAGAGGATAAAAAAAGTGCTGACTACTACAGTTATTTATTCAAAAATTAATGAATTAATCATTAAATAGGCCACAAGAACAGAAAGCTATTAGCTACAACGCTGAAGTACTCAGCTCATGACTCGGAAGATGCAAGTTCATGTCTGAGACATTCCCATTAGGACTTCCTCTGCAAGGGCAGCTAACACTATATCGTTGAGGGGGAAAGGAGGCAAATAAGTGATGAATAAGCAATCTCCTCATTCAGCAGTCATACAGTCACAGAACAGCACAGCACAGAAACAGATGCTTCAGACAAACACGTCCATGCCGACCAGATATCCTAAATTAATCCAGTCCCATTTGCCAGCATTTAGCCCATATCCCTCTCAACCCTTCCTATTCACATACCCATCCTGATGCCTTTTAAATGTTGTAATTGTGCCAGCCTCCACCATTTCCTCTGGCAGCTCATTCCACACATTTACCATCCTCTACGTGAAAAATATGCACCTTCGGTCCCTTTTAATCTTTCCGCTCTCACTTTAACTCTATACCCTCTAGCTTTGGACTCCCCTGCCCTGGGGAATGGACCTTGGCTATTCACTCTATCCGTGCCCCTCATGATTTTATAAGCTTCTATACGGTCACCCCTCAGCCTCTGACATTCCAGGGAGGATAGACCCAGCCTATCCAGCCTCTCCTTGTAGCTCCAACCCTGGCAACCCTTGTAATTTTTTTCTGAACCCTTTCAAGTTTCACAACATTCTTCCTATAGCGGGGGATTAGAATTAGATTAGAATTGGATTAGATTAGATTCCCTACAGTGTGGGAACAGGCCCTTCCCCCAACAAGTCCACACCACCCCTTGGAGCATCCCACCCAGACCCATCCCCCTATAACCCACACACCCCTGAACGCTATGGGCAATTTAGCATGGCCAATCCACCTAACCTGTACATCTTTGGATTGTGGGAGGAAACCGGAGCACCCGGAGGAAACCCACGCAGACATGGGGAGAATGTGCAAACTCCACACAGACAGCTGAGGCTGGAATCGAACCTGGGTCCCTGGCGCTGTGAGGCTGATGTGCTAACCACGCTGTAACACTGTATTCCAAGAGAGGTCTAATTAATGTCTTGTGTAGCCTTAACATGACCTCCCAACTCTTATACTCAATGTCAATGCCAACACCAACAAAAACAGAAGTTGCTGGAAAAGCTCGGCAGGTCTGGCAGCATCTGTGAAGAAAAAACTGAGAGTTAACATTTCAGGTCCGGGGAGGCCCGAAACATTAATTCTGATGTTTTCTTAACAGTTGGACAAACGCAGTGGGGTGAGGCTCTTTTTTTTCCCCAGAGCATGAGCTTTTCCAGCAACTTCTGTTTTTGGTCCTGATGTACAGCATCGGCAGTTGTTTCTGTTCTCACATCCAATGCACTGACCAATAAAGGGAAAGCATACCAAACGCCTTCTTCACCATTCCGTCTCCCTGCAACTCCACTTTCAAGGGACTATGAGCCTGCTCCCTAACGTCTCAACGTTCAGTCACACTGCCCCAAGTTTCACTGACTGCAGGAGGGCTGATGCTAACATCCATCAGGAACCTTCAAGCTGGACAACACCACACTTCCAGCCAAGGGTGCTAGGCAACGGTGACACAATTTACAGCACCGATACGGGCCATTTGGCCTGACTCGTTCATGCTCTGGAAAAAGAAAAGAGCCTCACCCCACTGCGTTTGTCCACCTCCATCAGGACCCAGATTTCCCTGTTTCAAACAAAAACTCAAATCTTAAAGTAATCTTCTTGCTAGACTCAAAATTCAATTACTCCATTTTCCAGTTTCCATTTTTTAACAAAAATGACAGATGAAGCTGCTTCTATTCACAGGAATGCAAATTTGCGTGGTACTGTCAGAAGTCAGACACACAAATGCAAATACACATGGCCCCATTCTGCACTGATTCCACTACAGGGGGTGGGGGTCACATAGGTGATTCTTCTCCAGTAGTGCGGAAGGAAAAGTAAACTGTACATTGTGAACTAAGTCACCTTTTAAATCATATCCACAGCACTCTGAATTGTTTCTCAAAGGCATCCATCATTACGGCCTGCAGACCAACACATTACAATTATCTACCGAGTTAATCACTGCACAGACGCCGTTCAAATACCATTGGGGCACAATATAGTTATGATAAACCTAGCGCATTGAAGGGAATCATGTGTAGTTACTGGTAATGAATTGCTCGCTACAAATCGCGATTAGCACCAATAATCATTGACGGAGGCTAGCTTCAGATGAATTTAGATCCGTGCATTCTGAAAGTAGCAACGATTTTAGTTGCTCATTTTTAAAGAAAAAGTATGCTTGTATACATATAAACACTGCATCCTTTCTTTTTATGGAAGGCACAGTCGAATCCTGATCAGCCAGTAATGGAAGTCAATGATATATGGATTTAAATCTCTGACAGGCGGTGTTAGCAATCAAGGCAGTGCAGATGCAGGTATTTAAAAACCATCACGTTTTAAATGCAGAATTTACATCTATATAAAATGCCCTCCTCTTTTTCCCCTTATCTAATCACTGAAACGGTGCATTTTATTTTGGACTAGATTTGCTTTTGGTGCACGGACCACAGGAACCTAAAACCCACAGAATCATGACATGAGAGAGAGATCCGGTTGAAAATGTAAGGGGTTGCGAAATCATTGATCATCTGCGCCCTACATAGATTCTGGCTATTTCTAAACTTAAACTATTTGTATTTCCAAAAGATGCACGCATAACTGTACAGATTGTATCTGCCGCTTTACACAGACGAGTTATCAAACACAAAGTGCATATTAGAGACAGAATTTGCTCTCTCTCTCACCCTCCCTTTGCCAAAAAAGAACAGGCAATTAATCTCCAGCCCCACAAATCACTCGATGTACCCTTCATCCTGAATCAGAGTCGTGAATGTCTCTCTTGCTCTCTCAGCAGGAAGGTAGGGGAATGGGGGAGGGTGGGTGGTAGAGGATGGCAATTTTAAAAAAAATCAAAACACGCACGAAAGAGACCGACCCTCAACCTTTCAGCAAGTCCTCCCACACTCCTGCATGTTGTAATTGAAGAAGAAAAAAAATTGCAAGAAAAATCGTGATGTGGGGGACAATGTTGTAGAAATCTCACTTGAAAGCACCTCCAACTCCCTCCCTCCCTCCCCAAATATCAAGCATCCTTAAAATAAAAACGGGCTGGTGGCGGGGGGGATGCACCCATTTATCAGTCCGTAATCTCAAATGGCATGCATTATATACTCACATCTGCAAGCCAGGATTCCAGCTCTTGCCCTCTCCTGCTTCCAGCCTTCACTCTCTCCCTTCTTTCTTCTTCCCCTTCCCTTACCCCTGCATCTCTTCTCCTTGCAATCTGCAAAAGGGCAGATTGTGTAGGGGGGAAGAATTTCAGGCTAGTGCAATTAAATCCCCCCTTCCCCTTCCCCCACCATGTAAAAATAGAAATTAGAGAGGTTCCCTCACTCATCCACTACTTCCCATTGAAAAAAAGGGAGATAAGGTTCCCAGAATCCGTCCCTGCAATGCCCGCCTACCTTTAACTCCCAACTTGGAGCTCAGTCTCATCAGCTGCAGGAGCGCCCCGGGATGTCAATCATCCTGAGTGACAGCCGCGGCGGCCTATCGGAAGGGACTGGGCCCGGGCAGGCTTGCGGCCAATAGGGCGGCGGCTGGAGGGCGGGACCCTGCCTGGGGGATGATGTCATGCTTAAACCTCGCTGGGCTGGGCCAGGTGCGGTAAACCTGAGTTCTGCCTCTTCCTCCCTCCCAGCCACTGCCCTACTATACTCCCCACAAAATGCAAAGGCACTGCAAGATCTGACTGGACGCAAGCTGTTCCCAATCCATCCTTTTTGGAGGATAGGATGGGAATGCATGCTGCACAATCAGCCTTTTCCTTTGCATTGCAGTCGTCAGCCTGCGTTCCCCCCCTCCGCTTTTCCAAAATCACCGGAAAAGTGCTTTTGGTGCAAATGGAGACCGTTCGGCCCACTGTGTCTGCAACTCAGCCAGAGGATACTCAGTTTTAAAAGGTCCGGGTTCCTGCAAGCTTTCCCCTTCATTAGGAAACTTAAGATGGGAATGCATGCTGAGAAATAAGGCTTTTGCATTGCAGTCATCTGCCTGCATTGAGTCATTATTCATTAACATCCCCAATGTGGAAATAGGCCATTCGGCCCAACAAGTCCACACCAACCCACTGACGAACACTCCCGCCAGACCCAATCCCACCCTGCATTTCCCACGGCTAATGCAGCTAACCTGGACACCACGGACAATTTAGTGCAGCCAATCCATCTAAATTGCACATCTTCGGGCTGTGGGAGGAAACCACAGCATCCAGCGGAAACCCACGCAGACATGGAGGAGAATGTGCAAACTCTACACAGACAGTCCCCTGAGGGTTGAATTGCGCCCATGTCCCTGGTGCAGTGAGCCAGCAGGCCAATTACTGAGACACTGTGCCATCCTTAAACTATGCTGCATTTTCCCCTTCCAAAATTACAGAATTGTTTCATTGCAGATGGAGACCATTCGGCTCATCATATCTACAATGCTTTAAAAGGTCCATGTTCCTCCAAGCTGTCCCAAATCAATCTCCCCTTCATTATGGAACTTATGATGGGAATACAGAAATAAGCCTTTTGCAGGTTTTTGTGAGCCCGTATTCTCCACTTCAAAAATTACAGAAGTGTTTTGGTGCACATGGAGGCCATTCAGCCCTTGTGTCTGCACCTAGGTAAACAAAATTGCCCAGATTTAAGAGGTCCATTTTCCAGCAACATGCCCCAAATCAATCATTCTGGGTTTTTTTGGAAGAACATAAAAACTGGGAGCAGGAGTAGACCATCTGGGCCCTCGATCCTGGCCTGCCATTTAATAGGATCATGGATGATCTTTGAGACTCAGCTCCATTTACCCGCCCACTCACCATAACCCTTAAAACCTTTACTGTTCAAAAATTTATCCATCCCTGCCTTAAAAACATTCAGCGAGGTAGCTTCAACCACTTCACCGGGCAGGGAATTCCACAGATTCATAACCCTTTGGGTGAAGAAGTTCCTCCTGACCTCAGTCCTACATCTGCTTTCCCTTATTTTGAGGCGATGTCCCCTAGTCCTAGTTTCACCTGCTAGCAGAAACAACCTCCCTGCCTCCACCTTATCTATTCCCTTCATAATCTTATATGTTTCGATAAGATCTCCTCTCATTCTTCTGAATTCCAATGAGTATAATCCCAGCCTACTCAGTCTCTCCTCATAATCCAACCCTCTCAACTCTAGAATCAACCGAGTGAATTTCCTCTGCACCCCCTCCAGTGCTAGTATATCTCTTCAAGTAAGGAGACAAAAACTGCACTCAGTACTCCAGGAGTGGCCTCACCAGGACCCTATACAGCTGCAGCTGTTTTTAAACTCCATCCCTCGAGCAATGATGGACAAAATTCCATTTGCCTTTTTAATCACCTGCTGCACCTGCAATCCCACCTTCAGCGATTCATGCACAAGGACACCCAAGTCCCTCTGCACAGCAGTATGCTGCAGTTTTTTACCTTTTAAAACATAGTCCATTTTGCTGTTATTCCTACCAAAATGGATGACTGGGATAGGCTGGGACTACATGCTAAGCAAGAAGCCTATGATCGCATGCAGTCATCAGCCTGTATTTATAGAAACTAGGAGTAGCATAAGCGATTCAGTCCCCTGAGCCTGCTCCACCATATAAAATGAAAATTACAGAAGTGTTTTGTGCAGAAGAAGGCTATTCAGCCCACTCTGTCTGCACCAGAGCCTAAAAGTGCTTGAGTTGAAAAGGTTCAGTTTCCTCTGAGCTGTCTCCAATTCTGTTTTGAAAGATAGGATGGGAATGCATGCAGCAAAATAAACCTTTTGCATGCTGTCATCGTGTCGTCGGCCCGTGTTCTCCAAAGTCACAGAAGTGTTTTGATGCAGGACACAAGAACATAACAACCAGGAATAGAAGTAGGCCATTCAGCCCTCCAAGCCTGCTCCCCCATTCAATAAAATCATACCGATTTCAACTCGGCCTCAACTCCACTTTTCTGCCCATTCTCCGTGATCCTTCAATCTTTAAAAATCTGTTGATTTCCTCCTTAAATTTACTCAATGTCCTGGCATCCACCACACTCTGGGACAGTGATTTCCACAGATTCGTGACCTTTTGAAAGAAGTAATTCCTCTGCATCTCTGTTTTAAATATGCCACTCATTATCTTAAAACCAGGGTCACTTGTTTAAGATTGCCCCAAATGAGGAGATATTCTCTCTACGTCTGCTTTGTCAATCCCCTTCGGTGTCTCATACACCTCAATTAGATCGCCTCTCATTCTGCTAACTCTAGTGACTATAGGCCTAAAGTGTTCAATCTCTCTTCATAAAGCAAACCCCTTACCTCTGGAATCTAGTAAACCTCCTCTGAATTGCCCCCAGTGTACCTACATTTCTCTTCAGCTAAGAGGCCATTCAGCCTTCCCGCAAGGTGTCCCAAACTGATCTCCCCCCTTTCTTCTTTGGAAGATAGGGTGGGAATGCGCATTCAGAAATAAGCAAACAGGCATTAGCCTGCATCCTCCCTTCAAAATCACAGAAGTGTTGTTGGGCAAGAGGACCCCATTCAGCACTTTAGATTCGTACAGCTCTACATTGCCCCACTGCATCCTGATTGGTCAGAAACAACCACCACACTATTCTAATCCCACTTCCCAGCCTTTGCCCCACAGCTTTGTGTGCATTGGCATCACCAGGCATGTTTGGTCAGTGAAGGTTTCGTCCATATTAAGGTGCGCCATAACACTAAAGGCTTCCAGCGTTCCAAACAGTAGCGTGCCTGCCTGTCAGCTTTGCTGGTTTTGCCAGACCGAGCCAATCATTTGCGGCATCTTTTTAGTTTATTTCGGCGAGAGTAGAGTTTTCTTTTTGATTGTACTGTACCTCACTCGATGATTGTTAGGGTTACACAGATTCTCGGTAGCATCAACTTAACTTAGAAGGGCCAGCCTACGACACACAATGAAGCACAGTCCGCTCCGTACCGTTGTCTCCTCTCTCACATTCTTCCCACTTCCAACCTTTGGGTTGGGTAGGACATTTCCACTTTGCTGTGGAGGCACCTGGCAGTTTGAAATGGAGTATTTCCACTTATGGACCATATTTATTCTAGTTTATGGATGGCCTGTTTTTGCTTATTCTGGTCAGTTTATTGCGTTCTAATCAGCGTTGCCTCTGTTGCTGAAACCGTTTTCCACAAATGCTTTCTTTAACGCCTCCTGTTATCACTGCTGTGGTTGTAGTGTAGGGCAGGCCAGCGGAAGTATTAAATACTGTTTACCTGTTACACATTACTTCATTAAAACTCGTCACACTGCTTTTAAATGAAATAAAATCACAGAACGATTTCAGAGCAGAGAGGCACAGTTCAGCCCATCATGTCAGTGCTGGTTCTCCACATGAGCATTTCACTCACTGCCCAGCTTTTTCCCTGTGTCCCTGCACGATGCCCCTTTCTCCTCAAATGCTTGTCGAACACCTTTTCAAAAGACATAGTTTGACCAAGCTCACAGGCAGTGTTGTTCCAGTTTCCAATGTTTGTGCTGCCTGGAATCATTTTCTCCTGATTTGGCAACGGATCTTCTGCCAAACAACTTGAAGCTGTCTCCTCTGATTCTCAAAATTCTGTAGGTGTTAATGCTGAATTTGCTGGAAGAAGAAAAATATGTAGCATGCCCTGCTGAAAGTTTAATCATCAGATGGTGGCCTAATCAATAGAAAAACACTGGGCCATTTCTACATGTTTTCCGAAGGGACATAATTGTTTACAGCTCAGCAAGTGAACTGGGGATATTGTCTGTCTGAATGAAGTCCTGATTTAAAATAGACACAGCGCACTAGATGTGAGGTACCATTTGTCAGAAAAACAAGCTGATCACAGGGTGATGCTCTAAATATCATACACAAAAGAAGCCAAGAAAAAGCTTACATGAGCAGAGCTGATCCTGGGGTCAAGGTGCATTAAAACCTAGAGATAAGCCTCCTTCTGTAGAAAACACTCAGACATCCTTTTGGGCAATTAGACTGTAAGAAATAGGAGCAGAAGTAGGCCATTCAGCCCATCAAGTCTGCTCCAGCATTTGGTCATGGCCAATATATTTTTTAACCCCGTTCTTCTATCATCTCTTCTTAACCCTTGAACGCCTTAGTAGTCATGAACCTATCTACCTTTGTCTTAAAGACACTCAATGACTTGGCTTTCACAGTGTTCTGCAATAATGAGTTCCATAGGCTATCTATGCTGTGACTGAAGTCAAGTCCTCTTCAAGTCAATTTTAAAGGGTCGTTCCCTTCACTCTGAGGCTGTGCCCTCAGGACTGTGACCCTAACCTCTCGAACTACTGGAAATGTCCTCTCCACCTCCAGTGGATCAAACTGACCAGGGTGAATGACATGTTTGGTGATATTTGCCAATAGTCAAACTGATCAATTTGCACAGTCTCAAGGTTTAATCACATAGCCTGCTGATATGGAAAGCAGTAAAAGAAAACATGCCTCAGAGCAACAGTTAGTTAGGTCAGGAAGAGGAGTCACCTGTCAATGGCTAGAGGTGGGGTTGGAGCATGCTGTTTCAGGCAGATCCTTGGATAAGTCCGCACAAACCAGATCACTCATGATTGTAAGTAGTGTATAGGTAAATAATGGTGGCTCACTGGGTTAGACCTGCTGCCTCACAGTCCCAGGGACCCAGGTTCAATTCCAGCCTTGGGAGAGTTTGCATGTTGCTCCTGTGTCTGTGTGGGTTTCGTCCCATGGTCCAAAGATGTGCAGGTCAGGGTGGATTGGCCATGCTATGTTATCTGTAGTGTCCAGGGATGTGTAGTTTAGGTGGATTAGCCATGGGAAATGCAGGGTTACAGAGAAAGGGTGGGCCAGAGTTGGATGTTCTTCAGAGCAGTAATGTTCAAATGGCCTGCTTCCATACTGTAGGGATTCTATGAGTTATGATGTATCACTATTATTGTAGTGCCCCCTGCTTCAATAAAGAATAATTGGGTATGCCCATTGTTAGGACAGCCTTGAGTCATTGATATCCAGAATAAACCTGATGGACCACATAAAGTAAGAACAAAAGTTTCCACTGCTCACCAGTGGGAACAAGTTCTCTCTCTCTAATGGCAACACCACTCTCAATTTTAAATGTCTCTATTAAAATCTCTTCTTAACTCCAATCACAAGAGAGAGCAACCCACTTCCTTGACCTGTACCACTTCCTCCCCAATTTTCTCAATATCTTAAAAAACACCATCATACATCTCCCTTCAGCTCCAAATAAGACCCATATTGGGCTTGAGATGTTGACACTGTATCTCTCCCCACAGATGTCACCTAACCTGCTCAGTTACATTCTCAGTACATCTCAGAGCATGCACAGCATTACAAATGCACATTTTGACTTCATTTCTGGACTTGCCTGACAGTGGGTCCACAAGTCTGGAGGAGGATACAGCAGGCACACAGCTTGCAAATGTTAACATAAAAAATGCAGCGCAATTTTGTTGCTGGCATCATATGTGTTCAGAATAGCATGAGCCTTTTCACATTTTTTTGTAAAGAAAACAACTATCCATTTTTGCAGCAGAAGTAGCTTTTTTTCAACTAAATAATCTTGCTGTGTCCATGTCAGCCATGGTTCTCAGGTCACATTCCCCCGAGTCAGAGATTCGTGAACTCAAGTCCCGCTCCAGAGGCTCACGGACAAAATCCAGGCTGATGTAGCTGATGCAGTACCGAGGAGGAACAGCATTGTCGGAGCTGCTGTCTTTCAGGCAGACCATTAAAAAGAGGCCCCTTCATCTTTCTCAGGTGTAAAACCTCCATGCCAATATTTAGATTAGATTCCCTACAGTGTGGAAACAGGCCCTTCGGCCCAACAAGTCTACACTGACCCTTGAAGCATCCCACCCAGACCTATCCCCCCTATAGCCCACACACCCCTGAACACTACGGGCAATTTAGCATGGCTGATCAACCTAGCCTGCACATTTTTGGACTGTGGGAGGAAACTGGAGCACCTGGAGGAAACCCATGCAGACACGGGGAGAACGTGCAAACTCCGCACAGTCACCCAAGGCTGGAATTGAACCAAGGTCCCTAGTGCTGTGAGTCTGCAGTGCTAACCACTGAGCCACTGTGCCGCCCCTAAGTGGCAAAGCTGAGTGCCCCTGTTTCAAAGATGATTGGGGATGATCTTCCCAGTGCCTGTGTCGATATTTATCCCCCTGTTAACCATATTGCTGCCTGTGGGAGCTTTGCTGGGCACACTGAAGTCTGCCACCATTACAACAGTGATGATGTTTCAAAAGTGCTGAACTGACAGCACAGGTTTTTGGGATATCCTGAGGATACGCGAACAGCGCTAGAGGAAATTAAACCTCTCTAACTTACGAAGGTGGTGGGGGACAGAGATGAGTGTATTCACTGCCAAATATCCATTTGTCACTTTATCATCGGCACGGTGGCTCAGTGGTGAGCACTGCTGCCTCACAGCCCCAGGGACCCAGGTTCAATTCCACCCTCCAGTGACTGTCTGTGTGTGGTTTACACATTCTCCCTGCGTCTGTGTGGGTTTGCTCTGGTTTCCTCCCCCAGTCCAAAATGTGCAGGTTAGGAGGGTTGGCCATGCTAAATTGCCCACAGTGTTCAGGGATGTGGAGTTATCAGGGGGTGGGTTGCTTTAGGCTCAGTGTGGACTTGTTGGGCTGAAGGGCCTGTCTCCACACTGTAGGGATTCCTTGATTCTATTCTATTGACTCAGTGTCTGAAATCCTTTATCATTTCTGAAGATGATGACAGCAGGATGAGCTCACAATGCTAGTATTTTCTTTTGATCTGGAGGTGCCGGTGTCAGACTGGGGTGGACAAAGTCAGAAGTCATTCAACACCAGGTTATAGTCCAATGGGTTTAGTTGAAACTACAAGCCCTTGGAGCGCTGCTCCTTCGTCCAGGTGAAGTGCTCCGAAAACTCGGGGTTTCAAATTAACCTGTTGGACCATAACCTGGTGTCTTGTGACTTCTGTATTTTCTGTTTGACATTTTCTGTTTGTCTCTCCTTATCCGAGGGCCCTGACGTTTCATTGGGATGGAATTCTGCTCATGCAGGCAGTCACAAATCTTTGCCCAAATGGCCATGTCTCGTGGAGCCAGCATGGCGTTGGCAGACAAATTGAGACATCACAGCCAAGCATCATCCTGTATGTATATACCATCAGCTGCAGCTTCTGTGAAAAGCTCTGTCTCACTCAGAAACAGAAGGCTGTGGGTTTAAGACTCACTCCAGAGTCCGGAGCACAAAATCCAGGCTCACACTCCCAGCTCCAGGACGGAGAGCGAACTGTGCTGCCGGAAATGTATCTCTGGGGTGAGAATTAAAACTTAAAGCCCCATCTGCTGTGGATATGGAAGACACTATTTCAAAGAAGAGTAGGGGAGCTATTCTGGACAACACTTAGTTTATTGACCAAATTCACAGCTGCTGTCGGTAGTTGCTCGTGTGATCTGCTGTCACAGACTGTCACACACTGTTCTCATATATTGACTGCAGCTCTTCTGTAGCCATGCTGTGCCATCATTTAACAACCTCTGCCCAGGTTAACCACCATCCCCCACCCAACCAGCTCCCTCTGCTGCCCTTCCACTTCACCCTCCAGAAGGTGTCACTGCAGCCCTTGATCATAGAACATAGAACTGTACAGGCCCTTTGGCCCACAAAGTTGTGCCAAACTTTTACGGATCAAATGTTGACATTTCATTCCCTTAGTGTCACCATTCTTTAGAATTCCTGTTCCTCTTCCAATTTCAAGTGCCTCTTCATTTGACCCTTCATCTGTCTATCCTTGGAATTTTAACCAGAGAGAATCCCTACAGTGTGGAAGCAAGCCATTGGCCCACCAAGTTCACACCAACCCTCTGAAGAACATCCTACCCAGACCCATTTCCTCTTCTTCCCCACCCCCAATATCATGCATTTCCCATGGACAACCCACCCAGCCTGCACATTCCTGGACACTATGGGCAATTTCCCACGGTCAATCCACCCACCTTTGGACTGTGGGAGGAAACCGGACGACTGGGGGAAACACACACGGACATGGGGAGAACATGCAAACTCCACACAGACAGTCGCCCGAGGGTGGAATCGAGCCAAGGTCTGTGGTGCTGTCAGGCAGCAGTGCTAGCCACTGAGCCACATCTTATTACATTCCAAAGCCCTCTGTTCTCCCCCATGGATCTTTACTTATTATCTGCGTTTCTGAGGCAAGCAGAAAAGTGAACTGTCTAATCACTAACACATTGATGATTGTGGGAGCTTGCTGTGCACTAATCAGTTTGCAGGTTCCCTGAATTTGAATAGCGACTATTCTTCTGAAGTGCTCCATTGGCTGTAAAGTGATTCAGAACACCCTGACGTTGTGAAAAACACTATGAAAAATGCCAATCTTTCCTTTCTTTTTCCCTCTTTCATCTCACACTCACTTACGTGTAGTTACTGCAGAATAACAATCAGGAGTGGGAACTCAAGTTCGGGGAAATTAGAGCCAATTTTAGCTTGGTAATTGCTGCAGTGCTGAAGACTAATGAAATCAGTACAGCCGGCAAACTCAAAAACATTTTTATGTCTTAGAGCTGACACTTTTACAAGGAGATTTCATGACCTCCATTCTGCCCTGCTATGTCGATAGTTTATCATGATTAACCATGCGAGGTCATGTGATGTAATGTGTAATATCACTGAGCTATGGGACTCTGGATTTAAATCCCACTAACAGCTAAAGGAAGTTGTATATGTAATGTGGCTAGACTGGTTGATTTGTACACTTTCAACATTTCCGAATATGCTGATAGAAGTTTGTAGGCGTGTGATAATCTCCTGGTTACCTGCATTGCAATAGCCTCTCAGATTGCACCAAAGCTCTTGTCATGGACTGCAGTCTATCATAAGTGTCCTCTTCACTTTGAGGGGCTGATGGTGACTAGGTACAAACCGTAGACCACGTGAACTCCTGGGCTCTTCAAAGCAAACTGGCTCCTTGCCTCCTTATCATCATGTTGGGTTGTGCACCTCACTGATCTCCTTGGCCATTGGCCTCCTGGTTTTGTTGCATCTTCTCCCCCTTCTGCTGTTTCCTGTCTCCACACACATTAAGAAGGGGTTGTCACGCCACACCAGCTGAAGAACACGAGCTCCTCATTTCATCTACAACTGCTGAATCGAGATACAAGGGTTTGCCTCTTGACGTACACAGCAAGCTACATAGGTAAAAAGAGAATTTAGACAGTGTGGGCCATCATTCTCCCTTGTATCCTCATCCCTTTCAATGTGGGTGTGCAGCTGGGCAGGAGATCAAGAGCCCTAGCCCTTGCCAACATCTCCCACCTCCATCAGATGCACAGACTATAAGAATAGTGCAATGAATGCTGGTTCTGTCATATATTCGGAGATATCCGTGTTATGGAAGAGGTTCCAAACAATGACTTTGCTCAGATAGACACTAACAATTAAAGAAAAAGGCCCCACTCACTTTACCCATCCCTGCCTTCTCCTAAAGCCTCCTTCAGCCTTATAACTTCCAACATCACATGCTCCTCCAGTCTTATACATCCCTGAGTTTTATAATACCGCCATGTTAGCGGGACCTTCATCTGCTTTGACCTTAAGCTCTGGAACCCTTTCCCTAAACCTGTCTACCTCTCTCTCCCTCCTCCTTTAAGACGCTACGTAAAACTCTTAATCACCTGGCCCCTTATGATAGCTCAGTATTGACTTTGTGAAGAGCCAAGGGGTCTTTTCTCACACTATAAATGTAAATTGATCTTGCTGGTTACAGAGATGTAGGCTTCAAGATGATTTGATCAAGGGGTATAAAGTAGCTGAAGGATTTGATTACATTCCTTTATGTAATAGTAATGTCTTGTAATTGCGAGACATTACTATTTCAGGGCCTTGTAATCTAGAAGGCCCAGAGGACATGTGCTCAAATCACACCATGACAACAATTTATATTCAATGAATAAATCTGGAATTGAAAGCTAACTTTGGTAGGGAACATGACAACTTTCATCAGCCTGCTCAGTGATATCCACATTCAGTCAGTTCCTGATCTCATTACTGCTTGGATCAAATATGGACAAAAATTGCTGAATTTCACAGGAGAGAGTGACTGACCTTGAAATCAATGCCACAGTGTGGCTTCCAGGAGATCTAGCAAAACAGGAATCAAAGGGATTTGGGTGTGAGAAGCTCATCCACTGGTTGGAGTCATACCTGGCACAAAGGAAGGTGTTTTTTGTTGGTTGAGGTCAGTCATCTCGGTTCCAAGGTATCTCTGCAGGAGTTCCTCAGGGTAGGGTCCAACGCCCAACCATCTTCAGCTACTTCATCAATAACCTTCCCTCCGTCATAAGGTCAGAAGTGAGGCTGTTCGTTGATGATTGCACAATGTTCAGCACCGTTTGTGACTCCTCAGATACTGAAGCAGTCCATGTTCAAATGCAACAAGACAATATCCAGGCTTAGGTTGAATAGTGAAAAGTAATAAGTAACATTCATGCCACACAAATGCCAGGCAATGACCATCTCCAACAGGAGAGAAACAACCTTGGCATTCAATGGCATTACTACTAACAACATTCTCGGGGCTTACAATCGATCAGAAGCTAAACTGGAGTAGCCATTTGAATACAGTGGCTACAGGAGCAGGTCAGAGGCTAGGAATACTGCAGTGGGTAGCTCACCTCCTGACTCCCCAAAGCCTGTCCACCACCTACAAAGCACAAGCCAGGAGTGTGATGGAATACTCCCCACTTGCCTGGATGGTTGCAGCCCCAACAAAGCTCAAAAGAAACTTGACACCATCCAAGTCAAAGCAGCCTGCTTGTCTGGCACTCATCCACAGACAGCATTGTGGCTGTCCCTACACCAAATGGACTGCAGTGTTTCGAGAGGGCAGCTCACCTCCACCTTTGATTTGATTTATTATTGTCACATGTACCTAGATACAGTGAAAAGTTTTGTTTTGTGTGCATTGCAAGCAGATCATACCATATAAAGTGCATTAGCAGATGAGAACAGAGCAAGGAATACAATGTTAAGCCTGCGGAGAAGCAGTTCATAAATATGGGGTTCATAGCCACTGAGCAGTAGTCACTGAGGCACGCTGCATGGATTTTCTTTGGTAGCAGGGTGGTAGTGGGCTTCTTGAAGCAGATGGGGAGTTCAGAATGTAGTAAGGAGAGGTTGACCAGCTGGTCCGCTCTGGATCTGGGTGCACGGCCGGGTCTCCATCCGGGCCAGCTGCTTTTGGAGGTTGGTGAGGGACTGATGGAACGGGGCAGTAACCTTCCCATCATGAGAAGCTGCGAGAAGCAGCACCTAATTTCCTGTCCAGAGAGTTGTCAGTGCCATGGGCAACTTGACAAAGCGAAGGGTGGATCCAACAGATTCAGCAGCCCGATCCCTCCATTAAAAAAAACACAGATTTGACCACAAGGGGGTAGAAGTATCCACTCAGCCCATCAGGTCTGCCTTGCCACCCAATGAGATCATGGCAGATCTGATAACCCTCAACTCCACTTTCCTGCCCTTCTCCTGTAACTCTTGATTCTTTTCCTGATTAAAAAATCTGACAACTGCATTGGAGTTGTCATCCTCTCAAGCTGATTAGTCCTGATTTTCACACGACTTCCCAGCTATTCTTCAGTCACAACATAAACACAACCTGATAATAATGATTGTAAGTTAGCCAGTGTTATCGTGACTAATTGTGGGCTGGTCTGGCCACTGTACAGTAAGATCAGTTAAGTTGGGCCATTTTAGATTGTCATAGATTAAACTAAAATGGATTATGAGTCACAGGTTTAGATTCATAAACTATAATCGGTATATAACAGGCTATTATAGATTATCGAGGATTTAGTTGGATTAGCAGAGGAACTCAGATGAGATTTGATATGATCTGTTGGGAGGACCTGCTTCCTTTATTCAGAGAATTGATGTTGAGGAGTCGTCTATTTAAAATTCATTTGAAGAGCAGAAGAGAGATTAGCAGAAATTTCCTTACAGTTGTGGATTGCTTATAGAGGGTAATAAAACAAGGACCATCACAGCTAGACAAATGTTTCAAACAGCACCATGTGGAGAAAGTAGGTAGGCAGGATTCATTGTGGAGAGTAATGTTCCAGCATTGACATGATGGGCTGAATAGTCTAATTGTGTGCTGTAAGCTTGTGGTTTGTATGAAAGCATACTGTCATAGACCAGACCCCCTCACAAGAACATAGCCCAGATACTAACTTTTTCTTATTTTAAAGGGAGATGTGAAGAGTATATTCCAGATGTGATGCAGCTGGTCAAACTGTTTGGTTTTAAGGAAAATACAATTTATTTAAATACTACGGATAAAATACAAACAAAAGAAAGAGGGATTTATAATAACAACTGTTAGAAAAGTTAAGTGAATAATAGATACAGTACCTACTACTAATGAACTGTTCCACAACAGTAACATTCCATAAACACACCCTTTAGCAAAAAGGTAAGTTCAGACACAGATTCTTACATGCAGTTCTCCAATCCAGGAGGAAGAGACATCAAGGGAAATTTCAAGCAATGTAGCAACTAGGAATCATTCATTGAAGCTTCCAAAGCTTCTGAGACCCCAAACATTTTCTGAATTACTGAAAAAAATCAAAAGCCAGAAATCAGGATCTGTGAGAGCTGGCCACACCCATTCAGGTTATTTTTAAAAAAGGCTTTCTAAGCTGTTTACTTAAGCCAATCTTTTACCTCTGCCTTTGCAACCATTCTTTAAAACAAACTCAGGACAAAATAGCCTTTTAAAAGTGACACAGCATTGTAACAGTGCACAGCACTGTATTACCCAACAATCTTCCAGGAAGCTATTTGACTTAGAGCCATGGAAAAGTTACACCACAGAAAGTGGCCATTCTGTCCATCAGCGTTAATGCCAATCTTCAAGTGGGACCTCCTTGCTCCATTCTGGAACCAAACCTCCTCTAAAAAGGTTGGAATAGTTCCTCAGTTAAAAGATCACTTTTTCAAATTTGCTGCATTCTTGAGGTTCCAAGATTATCTTCTATTTTTGTCTCCTGAATGTCAACTCCGTTAGACAGACCCACAGCTCATAATGAAGTTTACTACCTCAGATACTGTTTCTTAGGCAGCTATCCACCCTTCATAAGGCTAAGCAGTCAGTGTCATTTGGCTATTTGACTGTGTTAGCATCACAACTGAGCTTGACCCAGCTCTCACTTGATTGTCACAAGTTTGCTTCCAACATGCAACTGGGTTGGTCTCCTCATCCGGGATGCCAATGATCAAATCTAGCGACATGAAGTAACAAAGATGCCAGCAAATCCATCGTCACACTCCAATTATGGTAATACTGTGCTGTCAGGGGGTCCGTGCTGAGGGAGTGCCGCACTGTCAGAGGGTCAGTGCTGAGGGAGTGCCGCACTGTCAGAGGGTCCGTGCTGAGGGAGTGCCGCACTGTCAGAGGGTCAGTGCTGAGGGAGTGCCGCACTGTCAGAGGGTCCGTGCTGAGGGAGTGCCGCACTGTCAGAGGGTCAGTGCTGAGGGAGTGCCGCACTGTCAGAGGGTCCGTGCTGAGGGAGTGCCGCACTGTCAGAGGGTCAGTGCTGAGGGAGTGCCGCACTGTCGGAGGGTCCGTGCTGAGGGAGTGCCGCACTGTCGGAGGGTCCGTGCTGAGGGAGTGCCGCACTGTCGGAGGGTCCGTGCTGAGGGAGTGCCGCACTGTCAGAGGGTCAGTGCTGAGGGAGTGCCGCACTGTCAGAGGGTCCGTGCTGAGGGAGTGCCGCACTGTCAGAGGGTCAGTGCTGAGGGAGTGCCGCACTGTCGGAGGGTCCGTGCTGAGGGAGTGCCACACTGTCAGAGGGTCAGTGCTGAGGGAGTGCCGCACTGTCGGAGGGTCAGTGTTGAGGGAGTGCCGCACTGTCAGAGGGTCCGTGCTGAGGGAGCGCCGCACTGTCGGAGGGTCAGTGTTGAGGGAGTGCTGCACTGTCGCAGGATCGGTGCTGAGGGAGCGCCGCACTGTCGGAGGATCAGTGCTGAGGGAGTGCCGCACTGTCAGAGGGTCCGTGCTGAGGGAGCGCCGCACTGTCGGAGGATCAGTGCTGAGGGAGTGCCGCACTGTCAGAGGGTCCGTGCTGAGGGAGCGCCGCACTGTCGGAGGGTCAGTGCGGAGGAAGTGCTGCACTGTCGCAGGGTCAGTATTGAGGGAGTGCCGCACTGTCGGAGGGTCAGTGCTGAGGGAGTGCCGCACTGTCGGAGGGTCTGTGCTGAGGGAGCGCCGCACTGTCGGAGGGTCCGTGCTGAGGGACCGGGCACTATCGGAGGGGCAGTGGAGCATTACAGGAACAATACTGGATGGCAGGCAACAGCAGGTCCTATCTGCTCCAGAAGTGTGTAATAACCAGCAGAGCATTAGGGAAAGGTAGTTTTTTAAAAGTGGCACATTTCTGTGGGACTTGAGCTCAATCGTGGATAACAACAGAAATGTGCAATGATATTGCACCCTTAACGCATTAAAATGTCCCAACATGCCACATGGGCGTGTAATTCGTCAGAATTTGTCCCTGAATCACGTATGTTGGGTGGAGCTCTGTCAAAGGGGTAGGTTCTACGCCGCCTGTAAGCAGAGGGCAGCAGGACAAGTCTAGTGGGGAATTTCAAAGCATTTTCTTTATTTTCTCACAGGGCATGGATGACAGTAGGAAGGCTACCATGAGTTGCCCATTCATAATTGCCTTTGAATTTAATAGCTTGCTCAGTGATTTCAGAAGGCAGTTAATGATCAACTGCTACATTATTGCCTAGCGCTGGAATCCATATCTGCGAATGGTAGAAAGGCTGAGCACCAGAGCAAACAAAATAAAACTGACAAGGAATGAAAGGGAAATACAGCAGAAACAGCCGTGGAATCGAGACAGCGGAAGTGGAGGCTATTCGGCCCACCATATCTGTGCTGGCCCTCTCCAAGAGCACCTTACTGTGTCCCACTCTCCTGCCTCTTCCCTGTAGTGCTGCAGATTTTCCCAGTTTTGAAAGTTATAACTAACTCTGCCATTACCACGGTCTCGGGCAGAGCATCCCGTATCCATCCAGGCTCAGTTGCATTTTGAGGGCATCTTTATCGTAGCAAAACATCCTAACAAACTGTGCAAATGGAACTGCATGGAATTTGATACTGAATTTCAGTAAAGATCTTAGGAATGGTAACCAATCATTTGGACAGAAGGGTCTCATTTTGTGAGAGTATTAAAGGAGGAGTATAGTGCATACCTACCTATGGTGGAGCAATGAAAATTCAGCCGAGAAGTGAAGGGGCTCAATGATTCGATTTGCAATCTAATACTTTCTTGCATGTACTGGAAGCGTGTTCATCCTTGGTAAAAACTGAAAGAACTGCAGACGCTGTAAATCAGGAACAAAAACAAAGTTGCTGGAAAAGCTCAGCAGGTCTGACAAGTTCTCAGAGGAAGGGACACCAGACCCGAAACGTTAACTCTGTTTTTTTCCCTTCACAGATGTTGCTAGACCTGCTGAGCTTTTCCAGCAACTTTGTTTTTGTTTATCCTTGGGCCTGTTTCAGCTCTTCAAAATAGGTGACCACCCATTCGCTGCTTCATCTGTCAGGTTATAAAAGATTTAAAGCTTTAGATAAGTTTTGCAGTTAACTGTCAATCAGCACCAACCTATGCATTTCCCAAGGCAATGCCTGTACCAATCAATGTCCACCTGCCAACCAATCAGCACTCACCTTTCATACAGCATAAATTTTATGTTATAGATACGATATAAAGCCCCTATAGAGTGGAAATAGGCCCTCGGCCCAACAAGTCCACACTGACCCTCAGAGTGTCCCAACCAGATCCATCCCCCTATAAGCCACCTAATCTCCACATTCCTGAACACTATGGGCAATTTCCCATGGCCAGTCCTCCCTAACCTGCACATCTTTGGGCTGTGGGAGGAAACCAGAGCAATTTTCTTTTGAATTGTCCTTTGGGGGCAAGACAAAATGAGGGGTTCTGATAAAATGAGTCCTAAACACCCAACTTCCCAACATTTTTGGACTGACCCCTCAGGAGTATGAAGGTTCTTCCACCCACCATCTCCTGATACATCCATCTCCCCCAATGAATCAGAAGCCAGTGAGTATTATTATCCAATTTGCTGATCAGTTGTAACAATTATGATGGTGGTGATAGCGCTCAGGCTGTGCTGCATGTTTCCTCAATGGCATTGCTCAGTTCATGCATACTCCAACTCAGAGGATTACTGGTTTTGATTTAGAGCTAATCAGTGATCAGAGATAATGGGAACTGCAGATGCTGGAAAATCCAAGACAACAAAGTGTGGAGCTGGATGAACACAGCAGGCCAAGCAGCATCTCAGGAGCACAAAAGCTGTCGTTTCGGGCCTAGGCCCTTCATCAGAAAAGGGGGAGGGAGAGAGGGTTCTGAAATAAATAGGGAGAGAGAGGGAGGTAGACCGAAGATGGATAGAGGAGAAGATAGGTGGAGAGGAGAGTATGGGTGGGGAGGTCGGGAGGGGATAGGTGAGTCCGGGGAGGACGGACAGGTCAAGGGGGCGGGATGAGGTTAGTAGGTAGGAAATAGAGGTGCGGTTTGAGGTGGGAGGAGGGGATAGGTGAGAGGAAGAACAGGTTAGGGTGGCGGGGACGAGCTGGGCTGGTTTTGGGATGCAGTGGGGGGAGGGGAGATTTTGAAGCTGGTGAAATCCACATTGATAGCATTGGGCTGCAGGGTTCCCAAGCAACAGCAAACTCATATTCCGCTTGAAGAGTAATGAAATCAAGAATTAAGGTAAGTGGAGCTGAGTTCACAAAAAGATGAGCCATGATCTTACTGAATGACGCAGCAGGTCCGATGGGCCAGAAGGCCTACTCCTGCTCCTATTTCTTATGTCCTTATGTTTTTCCTGACAATCAGCAATGGCTTCATGGTCATCATTAGACTCTTATTTCCAGATTAAAATTCAAATTCTACCCTCTGCTGTGACAGGATTCAAACCCAGGTCCCCAAAACATTCCTTGGGTCCCTGGATTAATGGCCTAGTGATAAATCCATTAGGCCGTCGCCCATCCCAGAGTTTCAAACATCTGCTGTCCAAGTGGGCTTTTTCAAGCATCTTGAAAGGAACCTGAAGGAAGAGCTTTCATTCTTAGATAGATTGTTCACAAAGTCCACATTTTGTTGAAATAATCTTACATCAGATCCCTTCCCAGCAAACAGTGCCTTGGCATTGATTCAAATCTTAGAGTAAGAAATCTCAGTCTCAGTTTTCAGTCCCGTGTATCTACCGCGCAGTCCAGTAAGTTGTTGCTTGACTGCTTTCTGTTCAGGACTTATACTGTATTAGCCAATGTCCATCCATTTGGTGAAGTAATCTGGCTCCAGATTACTGGAGTGTCTTTCGCACACACACTTCACTAATCTCTCTGCAAAGTGAATTTTCAGTCAAATAAGCAAATGAATGTATAATTGTAAGTGATCCTTATTTACCTCTTAGCCTACTGGAAACATCCAAATTATCTTATGTTGGTGGCTTCACTTAGCTCCTCCTACCCGCTTGGTCAAACTTTTAAAATCTTAGAACCACCACGATGTGAAAGCAGGCCTTTTAGCCCTTTGAGTCCATACCGACCTTCTGAACAGCATCCCACCCAGACAAAACTCCTCACCCTATCCCTGTAACCCTGCATTTCCCATGGCTATCCCACCTAACCTGCCCATCCCTAGGCACTACAGGCAATTTAGCATGGCCAACCCACCTTAACCTGCCCATCGCTTCACTACAGGCAATTTACCATGGCCAACCCACCCTAACCTGCCCATCGCTTCACTGCAGGCAATTTACCATGGCCAACCCAACCTAACCTGCACATCTTTGGACTGTGGGAAGAAACAGGAGCACCAGGAGGATGCACAAACTCCTCACAGACAGTTGCCTGAGGCTGGAATCGAACTCGGATCCCTGGCTAACCACTGAGCCACCATGCTGCCCCTTTGATGTGGAGTCTCTTACGAGCAGGATTAGCGTGATGGGTTCGCTGTTTTCCATCTCGTAGACCCCAGCTTGAGTAACTGACACAAACATGTACAGCGTTGTCCTTTCTCTCTCTCTGTATCTGCAAGCTTCCAGCTCCCACTGCTTCCACTCCACTCCCAGCCCTGCTCAATAAATCCAGTCTCCCTTCTAGCTGCATCATTTACTGTTCTCAAACTGAATCCTGACTTTAATGAGCTCTGAATAATCAGTGGATCATTAGTATCTCAGTTCAAATTAGGTTGTGAGCAGTGCAGTTCCACAAACTAATTTGGAAACAAGCCAATCCATCACTGTACTTTGGCTTTATCTGAATGCAGTTATCTTGCGCTGTCTTGTACTTTAGGTCCTGTGTTTGTTTAACTTCAGCCTCCCGGGATTCCACAGTCTCTGGCTGCATCATTTACATCAAAGCTTTCTTGTGAAATTTGACGAGTAAACATTCAGTCTGGACAGCCTTCAGTGATCGCTGGTTACACAGGAATGTAGCGAGAATAACTTCTTTTCTATCCTTTAGTTCTTTGAAAATCGTGCTGACAATATTATTTTGACCTATGACAACAGTACAGATGCCTTTAATCTTCTTGAGGATTGCAAGGTGGTACCCCCGAGAGACTTTAATGGTATAAATAGACATTGGGTGGAATCCCAGCTGTTTAACACCTCAGTGTGCCCAAGTGAAATAATAAATCATCGAAAGGCTTCCCATCTACAACACCAACTTGCACTTACATGGCACCCTTAGCATTGCAACGAGCGTGAACGAAGAAAATTTGACACAGCGCAACACTTGAAGGTGTTAGGGAAAGATGACCAGATGCCTGGTGAAAGAAAACAGTTTTTTCAAGTGCACCTTAAAGGAGGGGAGAGAGTGGTAGAAGATGGAGAGAAGATTCCAGATTTGGTTCGAGGCAGCTGAAGGTACAGCAACCAATGGTGAAAACTGGGGACATGAGAGAGGTCCTTATCAAAGTCGAAGCCGAGGAAGTCATAGAGATAGGGAAGGATGAAGCCAAGGGGTGATCTAAAATTAAGCATAACAATTTAAGATCGGCATTGAATCACAAAGGCACAAAACAACTCTCTTTTCTAAATCCCTTCTGTTGAATGTTGTACCTCTCATGCCCTTGTTTGAGAGTTTAGACCTCCCCGTTCCCCACCACAGGCTGCGCTGATCTGGCCTGCCCCACACAGGCGTAATTTTGTACGTGAGTATCGCCATTTACTCTGTGTTGCTCAAGAGCTCATGTTTCATACAGGTTGGAGCAAAGGATCACAAAAGATCAAGATGCAGAACTTTCTTTGTAAAAGAAAACATTACAAGAAGCAGATTTTGGGTAGATGGAAGTTCTTTTAACTAAATGTTCATTACAGTTTAGTCCAAATTTAAATCCATTTTCATTTTGTCTCTGAAGAGTAAAAAGGATAAAGTCACTGTAGTCCTGCTCTCTCATGAGGAGAGGGGGGAGAGATAACTTGTGATGGTTTAACCTGAGGGTCACCACATTGCAGGGTGAGAATGAGAGTTCTTCATGGTAACCTCAGTTGGTGTGGGAATTGAACCCATACTGGCATCATACTACACTATAAACCGGCCTTCCGGCCAACTGAACTAACCCACTCCAAGTATAGCACTCCAAGTCTCTCTGATGAAGGGTCTAGGCCCAAAACGTCAGCTTTTGTGCTCCTAAGATGCTGCTTGGCCTGCTGTGTTCATCCAGCTCCACACTTTGTTACCAAGTATAGTACTCGTCTCCTAATGTAAGGAAGGATGCAATTGCATCCGATGGAGTTCAGAGAAGGTTTATCAGACTGATGCCTGGAAATGGTTAGGTTGCCTTATAAAGAGATGTTAGACAGACCAGGCCTGTATCTGCTGGAACTAAAAACAGAAATTGCTGGAGAAACTCAGCAGGTCTGGCAGCATCTGCGGGGAGAAAGC
The DNA here is from genome assembly GCF_030684315.1 of Stegostoma tigrinum. Lineage (NCBI taxonomy): Eukaryota > Metazoa > Chordata > Chondrichthyes > Orectolobiformes > Stegostomatidae > Stegostoma > Stegostoma tigrinum. The sequence continues at coordinate 19,513,617 of NC_081391.1, read as the reverse complement.
AGAGGCAACGTTTCAAGTCCAGTGACTCTCATCAGAGCTGGTCTTCCGCATTCGAAAGAGCCTGGTCTGTTCCCTTTCACTTTTTACACAGCCAGTCTGTGATATACAATCTGGGATATAAGTATAGTGGCAGCAGTTTCCATGGTAATCCACAAATGGGAACGAGGTTTGAGGGAATTACTGTAATGACAGAGATTTGGTTGAAAGAGGGACAGGACTGGTAGCTGAACGTGCGGGGATTGAGATGTTTCAGGTGTGATAGAAAGGGATGTAAAAGGGCTGGGACTGGTAAATGAGTGTCTCACAGCTGTACTGAGGGAGAGTATATCACACAGCAAGGCAATATGGGGAGAACATGAAAGGTGAAATCACAATGCTGTACTACAGGCCTCCCAACAGCCAGCGGGAGGTAGAGGAGACAATATGTACCCAGATTTTAGAAAGATATAAAAACAGCAGCATTGCTGTGGTGGGTGATTTTGACTTCCTCTATATTGACTGGGACTCACTACTCGCGCGGGGTTTGGACAGGGCAGAATTTATAAGGACCATTCAGGAGGGATTCTTGACACAATATGCGAGCAGTCCAATCAGGGAGGAGTTATACTGGACCTGGGTTTTGGGCGGCACGGTGGCTCAGTGGTTAGCACCGCAGCCTCACAGCGCCAGGGACCTGGATTTGATCCCACCCTTGGGCAACTGTCTGTGTGGAGTTTGCACATTATCCCCGTGTCTGCGTGGGTTTCCTCCGGGTGCTCCGGTTTCCTCCCACAGTCTAAAGATGTGCAGGCTAGGTGGATTGGCCATGCTAAGTTGCCAGAGTGTTCAGGAGTGTGTGGGTTATGGGGGAATGGGTCTGGGTGGGATGGTCCAAGGGGCGATGTGGAGCTGTTGGGCCAAAGGGCTATTTTCTACACTGTAGGGAATCTAATCTAATCTAAATCTAATCTAAACAAGCCCAGCCAGGTGAGTGAAGTTTCAGTGGGTGAGCTTTTCAGGAGTAGTGACCGTAATACCATGAGTTTTAAGATACTCATGGATGGGGATGACGGTTGTCCTCACGTGAAAATGTTAAATTGGGGAAAGGTGAACTACAACAATATTTGGTAGAAACTGGAGAATTTTGATTGGAGGCGGCTGTTTGAGAGTAAATCTACATCATAAATGTGGGAGCGTTTCAAACAGTAGTTGACATGTTCCTGCGAGAATGATGGATAGGTATGGACAAGTTACATGAAACTTGGATGACCAGGGATGTTATGACCTTGGTCAGAAAGAAAAAGGAAGCATTTGTAAGGTCTAGGAGGATGGGAACTGACGAAGCCCTTGAAGCATATCAGGAAAGTATGAAAGAAATTAAACAAGGAATCAAAAGGGCTAAAGGCAGTCATGAAAAATTGTTAGCATATAGGATTAAAGAGAATCCTAAGGTTTTTTATACAGATATAAAAAGGAAGAGGGTAGCCTGGGAAAGGGTTGGCTCACTCCAGGACAAAGGAGGGAATCTGTGTGTGGAGCTAAATGCGGTAGGTGAGGTCCTAAATGAATATTTTGTGTCCATGTTCACCAAAGAGAGGGAATTGGTGGGGGATGATCTCAGGGAAGGGATTGTCGAGTTTCTAAGCCAATTTGCTATTGAAAAGGAAGAGATGGCATGCATCTTAAAAAGTATTAAGATAAACAAATCCCCAGGCCAGAGGTGAAATCCCAGGGGTCTGGAAAATAGCCAACAATGTCCCATTGTTTAAGAAAGATAACAGGGATAATCTTGTAAATTACAGACCTGTGAGTCCCACATCAGTGGTCGGGAAATTATTGGAAAAGATTCTCAGGGACAAGATCTGTATGCATTTAGAAGCAAGTGTGCTTATTAGGGATAGGCAGCATGGTTTTGTGCAGAAGAGGTTGTGCCTCACTATCTTTTGAGTTTTTTGAGGAGATGACGAAGACGATTGATGAGGGAAAACTGATTGATGTCATCTACATGGGCTTCAGTAAAGCCTTTGACAAAGCCCCCATGGCAGACTGGTACAAAAAGTGACGTCACATGATATCAGGTGTGAGCTTGCCAGGTGGACACAGAAATGGCTCAGTAGGAGGCAGGAGTTAGTGGTGGAAGGACGCTTTTCAGAATCGAGGGTTGTGACTCGCGGTGTTCCATGGAAATGAGTGCTGGGACCTCGGCTGTTTGTGGCCTACATAAATGATTTGGAGCCAAACATAGCTGATCTAATTAGAAGAAGGATGTGAATGCTTGGGAGAGAGTACAGAAAAAGGTTTACCAAGATGTTGCCTGGTATGGGGGATTTTAGTTATGGAGGAGGGTTGGATAGACTGGAGATAATGGGAACTGCAGATGCTGGAGAATCTGAGATAACGTCCAGCTCCACACTCTGCCATCTTGGGCAGACTGGATTTGTTTTCACTGGAACACAGGAGGTTGAGGGGTGATCTGATAGAAGTTTATAAGATTGTGAATGGCATGGATAGAACGTAAAGTATGAGGTTTTATTCCCAGGCTGGAGGGGCCAATTACTAGTGAACACGGGTTCAAGGTGCAGGAGTGCGGGGGTTAAAAGAGATGAACAAGGCATGTTTTTTCACACAAAGGGTGGAACACGTTGCCAGAGGAGGGGGGGGGGGTGTGGAAGCAGATACAATGGCTGCATTGAAGAAGCACCTGGATGAATATATGATTAGGAAGGGGATAGAGGGATATGTTTCCTGTAAGTGAAAATGGTTTTAGTATGGAAAGGTGAAATAAGTCAGCACGGCCTTGGAGGGCTGAAGGGCCTGTTCCTGTGTTGTATGGGAATGGAGAAACAAAAATGCAATCTGACTCACCCCACTCCCCAGCTTTCCTCAAAACATGTAGCATGGGGGCTCAGTGGTTAGCACTGCTGCCTCACATCACAAGAGGCCTGAGTTTGATCCCACCCCTCAAGTGACGATGATGACTTTGCACATTCTCCCTATGTCCGTGTAGGTTTCCTCCCACAGTCCAAAGAGATACAGCTGAGGATAGATTGGCCATGCTAAGTTGCTCATAGAGTCCAAAGGTGTGCAGGCTGGGTGAATTAGCCATGAGAAAAATGGGGCAGTCTAGGTGGGATGCTTTTCGAAGGGTCAGTGTGGACTCGATGAACCAAATGGCCTGCTTCCGCACTGTAGGGATTTAAAAACAACCTGCAATTTTTCCATCTTTCAAAAAGCCACCGAGTGGTTGATGGGCTGAATGGCCTCTTTAGTGTGGTGTGATGCCAAAGCAGAGTAACATATGATGGAACTTTGCAGGGATAGTAATTGGAAAATCGACGCTGAGGCCAGGAGGGGTGGCCGAAAGTTTGGCCAAATGGCCAAATTATAAGGATAGTCTTACGGGGAAAGAATTAACCCCAGCGTTTCTGGGTGAGTAATGTGTAAGGACCATCATAGGGACCTCCAGAGTCACAAATGGTTGTCAAACAGATACAACCTGAAAGCCACAGTTACATGACTCTGTCGCAACACACCCCCATCTTTGTGTTTAATTTTATGAAAATATTATGGTCTAATTATTCAAAAACAGGCTAATGATAGGGAACACCAGCCCATAATCATAGAGAAACATTTATGGGAAGGTATTGTGGTGTCACCACAATAGAACAGTACTGTTTTCTGATTCATGCAGAGAAAGGATAAACAAACTCCTGTTTGAAAGTGACTTACTCCACATAGAAACCACACCAGCAAAAGTCAGGGGCTGCAGAGAATAGCACTTATCACAAGTGACAGCACTTGACTTTGATTTATTTGTGCTAACCTTTTGAAGTTTCCCCTGTGCTGTTCTGTTCCGATCAACCCAGCAAATTCCCGTGTTCATTGCTCTGCCAATGGGAGCTGGGCGTATAGCTGCCCTGGTGTTGAGCACAGCAGGAAGAGATGCTGTGTGAGGGTAATGTCACTAGACTAGTCAACCCACGGTAACAAAGTGTGAAGCTGGATGAACACAGCAGGCCAAGCAGCATCTTGTGCCCCTGAGATGCTGCTTGGCCTGCTGTGTTCATCCAGCTTCACACTTTGTTATCTTGGATTCTCCAGCATCTGCAGTTCCCATTATCTCTAGTCAACCCGAGGCCCAGGTTAATATTCTGGGATGTGGGTTCAAATCCCGCTGGCAGAATTTGAATTCCACTAACAAAATCTGCGATGTAAAACCATAGGAAGTCCCTGGGTTACATAGAACATAGAACATGACAGCGCAGTACTGGCCCTTCGGCCCTTGAATGGGTTCAGTTCTGGAGTCTGTGGGTTGATTGGTATGCAAGTCAGACAATGCAGGAAAATGTAAAGCAACTGTTTATAAGTACAGGGAATGTTCATAAGTCATGTCTTAAAAATTACAAAATAAAAACTGGATGAACTACAGAGGCTGTTAATCAGAAACAAAAGCAGAAATTGCTGGAAGAGCTCAGCAGAACTGGCAGCATCTATGGAGAGAAATCAGAGTTTAAAAATTCGGGTCCAGTGACCCTTCCTCAGTACTGTGGAAAGGTCACTCAATCTGAAACATCAACTCTGCTTTCTCTCCACAGATGCTGGTAGACCTGCTGAACTTCTCCAGCAATTTCTGCTTTTGTTCTAAAAAATGTACAGCCCTGTATGGGATTGTATTCGTAAGTATGAGTGTTGGTAAATGGGGGACCCCCTGTAATCTCAGCAATCATGACTATAATTATTATCATTTGTTGCACAAACCATCTGGCTCATTAAAGTCCCTTTGGGAAAGGAGATCTTCCATCCTCGCCCTGTCTGGCCTCATTGTCATTCCAAACTTACAGAAATGGGAGTGCTTATTCCATGCCCTCTGAAATGTCCTAAGAAGTTCTTTGTTCCAGGGCAATTAGGGATGGGCAACAAATGCTGGACTTGCCAGTGATGGCAACATTCCAAGAAATATATCCACCGACTCCCTCATCTGCACATACTTCCTCTTATCCCATCTGTTTTTATCCTGTGGTTGTCTTTGGGATGGGGGTAAAGATTCCTCCAAAATCCATTGCCTCTCATAACCTTAAATTCTGTCTTTTATGAAATATGGGCTCTATTATATTTCATAAAGGTGAAAGAGCTGTTCCCGAGTATATGGTGGCTTTAAGCTAGAGTGACGAGTTAACATGTTTGAACATGTTGTTGTTCCTACACTTTCCCAATGTTTTCATTCCAATAGATTGTGAGCATTGATATATCCTCAGGCAAGTACAAATCTGCAAATGTGCTCCTCCCAATAACTTGTATTAGCATGTCTGTGTAATCACAGAGATATCGAACGATCCTATCGTAAACAATTTAATATTCCAGGAAATAATGATCACCTTATAAGTTGCTGGAATAATGAAGGAACGTTGCTTCCACTCCCTAAGTTGAGAGATAGTAGGAACTGCAGATGCTGGAGAATCCGAGATATCAAAATGTAGAGCTGGATGAACACAGCAGGCCAAGCAGCATCTTAGGAGCACAAAAGCTGATGTTTCGGGCCTAGATTCTTCATCAGAAAAAGGGTGACTTTCTATTTCAAAGCACTGGCATTGACAGCAACAAAACCCATATTTATGAAGCACCTTTATCGCAGCAAAACATCTCAAGTTGCTCCAGGCTAGTGTTAGCAAACAAAATTTGACAACAAGCCATACAGGGAGTTAAGGAGGTGGCAAATCACAGGGTTAGTCAATGAATTCCATTTTGAGGAGAATCTTGAGGGAAATGAGAGAAGTGAAGACCAAGACGGCGCGGGGGGGGGGAGTTCCAGAGTTCAGGGCCTAGGTGAGGACTGAAGGAAATCTGTGGATGCACAAGAGGCAGGAATTGGGGGAGGGAAGAGGTGTTGGAGGGCTGTAAAGTCAGAGAAGACAGGAAGCAGTACAGAGATAGGAAAACAAGGGTGGGAATTTTAAAATCGACTGGACAAAAATACAGACAAATAAAAAATTTGGAGAGAAGCAGAAAAATAATAGAATCCCTTTTTACAAATATATGAATGATGAACTGGGCAAAAGCAGCTATTAATAAAGTAACCAAAATGTTTCGAGATGTGAGTGTGTTTTCACTGTCAGTGGTATTTTTATGATATAGTAAAGTGATTAAAACTGAGGATGAATTAAGCTTTATTACCTTAGTAAATAATTACCTCCACATAAGCACACAACCTGCCATTCATCATTGATCCTCTACAACTAAGGAGAACGACCTGGATTTCCACACATTGTCTTAGCCTTAAGTCAGCGTCAGAAGTCATGCGACACCAGGCTATAGTCCGACAGGTTTATTTGAAATCTCAAACTTTCAGAGCACTGCTCCTTCGTCAGGTGAACTGAAGACTGGTGCTCCAAAAGCTTGTGATTTCAAATGAACCTGTTGGACTATAACCTGATAGGTGTCTGACCTTGTCCACTCCAGTCCAACACCAGAGCCTCCACATTAAGTCAGTGAGGCAGCGGTGCAGACAAGGAGGAGATAGTGAAGTCTACCACAACCCTACCATTCCTTTATTACAAAGGGCATTGGTGAGAACATACTGTAAGGAAAAACAATTTTCTTTTCCTTTTGGCCAATGAACTGGAAAATGGAAGGCTGACACTACTATGCAGTGGCCCAAAGCTGATTGAAAATCCTAGAACTCTCTCCCTAAGGTCATTGTAGGCCAACCTACAGCCCATAGACTGCAGCAGCTCAAGAAGGCAGCTCACCCACCACCTACTATCTTGTCACAGGCAACTAGGGATGGGTAAGAAATGCTGGCCCAGACTATGACACCCATGAATGAACAAACAAAAAAGATACAAGTACCAGAAGAGATTTTGTAAATTAAAATCAGAGAATCCCTTCAGTGTGTAAGTGGGCCATTCAACCCATCCCATCCACACTGATCCTCCAAACAGCATCCTATCCAGACCCAAAACCCCCTACACTATCCCATACTGTGCACATCCCTGGGCACTACGGGGCAATTTAGCACAGCCAATCCACTCTAACCTGCACATCCCTGGGCACTACGGGGCAATTTAGCACGGCCAATCCACCCTAACCTGCATATCTTTGGTCTGTGGGAGGAAGCAGAAGAACTCAGAGGAAACCCACACAGACATAGGGAGAATGTGCAAACTCCACACAGGCAGTGACCTGGGTCCCTGAGGCTATGAGGCAGCAATACCATCCACTGAGCCACCGTGCCACTCACTGGGATTGTGTAATGTACACTTCAGTAGTTCAACATTATGTCACTTTCTGGAGCAGTGGGATGAATACTTTATGCAACAGGGTGCACCAAGAGCCTTTGGGTTAAGGAAAACCTACCTAATGACAGCCTTCAGATTGGTCCAGCCGCGGTTTGTTACGGACACTGAGCACAAAAATATCCAGGAGCCAATAAGCAAGAAACATCTCTCACCATCTCCCTCTGTGATTGAATGAGAGATAAAATCAGTGGACTTTAAAAGGAAAGAAGACATGAAAAGCATATGGACGTACATGGAATAGTGTAGGTTAGATGGGCTTGAGATCGGTATGACAGGTCGGCACAACATCGAGGGCCGAAGGGCCTGTACTGTGCTGTAATGTTCTATGAAAAGACCTAGGCTGGCCCAATCAGCTATCGGATTGAAACTGGACCACCGCTTTGCAAACAACATCATACCATCATAGTTAGAGTCAAAGGAGCTGTTTGAAATAACTCTCTACCCTTGTCATCTATGCCCGTTACCTGTATAGTTTGCTTTCCTCCTGCCTATAGTTTCCCACCTAAAATATTTATGTCAAACCATCCGTCTGCCTTCTTTCTGAATGAATGTGGGCATGTATGTTGTTTTAAAGCGGTATAACAAACCACATGGTGGTAAATTAGCAATCACTGCATGTACAATTGTTAATGATAAACCTGGTGAAAATCACCAGCTTTTCCTGAATACCAGACCATCATAGAAACTGAGCATTCGGGTGATTTAACTGGTTGATTAAACATTTGTGACTGCTTGTGGAATAATGGATCCAATTACTGATATACTCTTTCCAACTTATTTGTGATAACACCTAATGTGTACACAGTGTGTACAGTTTTGATCTCCATCCTTATGGAGAGATATTGTGGCATTGGATACAGTTCAGAGCAGATGGATTGACTGATGCCTGGGAAAAGGGGGCAGTCTTATGAGGAAAAGATGAGGAAGGTGAGTCTCCACTCATCAGACTGTAGAGAAATGAGAGGTGATTGTATTGTAAGATATACTCCCAGGGGATTTGACAGGGTAGACTCTAAGACAATGCAGAAGTAAAGACTAATGCACAGATGGGCATGGATGAAAAACAAGCCCGAGATGAGAAGGAATTATTTTTCTCAGAGGATCTTTGGACTTTGGAATCCTCTTCCACAGAGATCAGTGGGGTCTGGGTCATTGAATATAGTCAAGCCTGAGTTAGGCAGCGTTTTGATCACTAAGTGATTTAAGGGGTATAGGAGGAGGGTTAGGGAAGGTAGGAACTGAGGCCACAGTACAATAACTATGATCATATTGAACAATGGAACAGGTTTGAGTGGCCTGCTCTTTTTGCTTAAGATCATAGACTCATAGAGTCATACAATACAGAAAGAGACCTTTGGTCCAACTCGTCCATGCCAACCAGATGTCCTAAATTAATCTAGACCCATTTGGCTCATAGCCTTCTAAACCCTTCCTATGATCAAAGGTATACATAGAGTGGACAGCCAGAGACTTTTTCCTAGGGTGGAGGTAGCTATTATGAGGGGGCATAATTTAAAAGTGAGTGGAAGTAGATATAGGGGAGATGTCAGAGGTAGGTTCTTTACTCAGAGAGTTGTAGGGGCTTGGAAGGCCCTGTAATGTGCTGTACAGTTCAATGTTCTGTGTTCTATTCATATACAAATCCAGGGAAATGCCTGGGAACTACAGACCAGTGATCCTAATGTTTGTGGTGGTTAAGTTGTCAGAGGGGATTTTGAGAGACAGGATCTACAGGCATTTGGAGAGGCAAGGACTCATTTGGAATAGACAGGTTTTGTGTGTGGGAAATTGTGTCTCACACGTTTGATTGAGTTTTTTGAAGGGGTGATCAAGAAAATAAATGGGGGCGGTGGGGTAGACATTGTCTATATGGACTTCAGCAAGGCCTTTGACATGGTAAAGCATGTGGGTTGTTAAGTAATCTCACGGGATCAGGGAAAGCTAGCCAATTTGATACAAAATTGGCTTTAAAGTAGGAGACAAAGGGTGGTGGTAGAGGGTTGTTTTCAGACTGGATGCCTGTGACTGGCTGTGTGTCACAGTGATCAGTGCTGGGTCCACTGTTGTTTGTCATTTATATAAATGATTTGGTTGAGAATTTAGGAAGCATGGTTAGTAAGTTTGCAGAAGACACCAAGATTGGACGTTTAGTGGGGAGTGAAGAAGGTTATCTGAGAATGCAGCAAAATCTTGTTCTACTGGGCCAGTGGGTTGAGGAACAGCAGGTGGAGTTTAATTTAGATAAATGCGAGGTGTTGCATATTGTTGGGTCAAACCAGGGAAGGACTTATACAGTCAATGGCAGGGTCCTGGGGATTGTTATAGAACAAAGAGATCTATGGGTACAGGTTCATACTCCTTGAAAGTGGAGCCAAGGGTAGACAGGGCAGTGAAGAAGGCTTGCAGTGTGCTAGCTTTCATTGGTTAGAGCAGTGAGTATAGGTGTTGGAATATCATGTATAGGACATCTGGAGCACTGTGTGCAGTTCTGGTTGACCGACTAAAGAAGGATATTGTTAAACTAGAAAGCGTGTACAAAAGATTCACTAGGATACCACCTGGACTGGAAGGTTTGATTTATAAGGAAAGTTCGGATAGGCTGGGTCTTCCTTCCCTAAAGCATAGCAGACTGCGGGGGGGTGGGGGGGGGGACCTTATAGAGGCTTATAAAGTCATGAGAGGCACAGATAAGGTAGAAAACCAACAGCATGTTCACCCATGTTAGGGGAGTCTAAAACTAAAGTGCATAGGTTTAAGGTGAGAGAGGAGAGATACAGAAGAGTCCAGAGGGGCAATTGTCTTCACACTGAGGATCTGGAATGGGCCACCAGAGATAGTGGTGAAGGTGAGAACAATTTTGTCGTTTAAGAAACATTTGGACAGGTACACAGATGGGATAGACATGTAGGGATATGGATCAAACCTGAAAAATGGGACTAGACTAATTGTAAAAACAGGATGGCATGGATAAGTTGGGCCGAAGTTTCCTTGCTGTAAGCCCCATGACTCTATTGTGGATTCAAACACTATCATCATCGCTGTGACATTATCAGTAACTCATGTTCCTGTGACTTCATAATGTGGATATATTTCAGAATACAATGCCACGCATTGGGAGAAGACAGACTTAGAAGGAGATGATGGAGGAAAAATAATTGCCGCACTGTCCCAGGTGCTGTCTTTTGGGTGAGACATTAAACCCCCATTTGCCTGTTTAGGCTGTGGTTAAACATCCTGTGGCACTATTTCAATGTAAACTCGGGGAATTAACCCTGGAGTTTAGTCAATATTTGTCTGTAATCAACACCATATAAATAGATTATTTGGTCATTTAGCACCTTGCTGTGTGTTGGGGCTTGCTGTGCACAAATTGGTCACTGTGATTCCTATATTGCGACAGTGACCCTTCATAAATATTTCACTGGCTGTAAGGCACTTTGAGACATCCAATGATCATAAAGGTACTACATAAAGGTCAGTCTTTCTTTCTTTATAGTTTAAGATATCACTATTTGAAAGAGACTGAGACATGGGGTCTGCTCATGTAACATTCAGAGTATAACAATGACAACCTGCATTTCCATAGCACTTGACCTAGTAAAATAGCCCACAGCAATTCACGTAATTTGACAGCTTGTTACGTAAGGGCAGACAACTAAAAGCTTTTTTGCTATTCATTTGTGAGATGTGGGTGTCACTACTTAAACCAACATTTATTGCCCATCCTTGAGGAGGTGGGGGTGGGTTCACCTTTTTCAACTGATACACTTCATAAGGCTTAGGGACACGCACAGCACTGTCAGAGAAGGAGCTGCTGAATTTTGATCCAGCGGTAGTGAAGCAATGTAGTTTCAGGTCAGGATGGTGCATGGCTAGAGGGAAGAACCTACAGGCAGTGCCATTCCCTTGTATCTACTGTCCTTGCCCTTCTAGGTGGTAGAGGTTACAGTTTTGGAAGGTGCTTTGTCAAGGGGTAAAGGCGCATAGTCCTCCCAGAGCATAGGGCCCCTCCTTCATTACAGAGAGAGAGAGAGAGAGCGATGACTGGTGTGATAACAGAGTGTGGAGCTGGAGGAACACAACAGACCAGGCAGCATTAGAGGAGCAGGAACGTTTCAGGTCCACACTGTTATCTCTGATTCCAGCATTGGCAGTTCTTACTATCTCTGAGAGGCGACTGGTGGTGGTTTAACATCTCAGGCAAGGGAACAGGTTGGGAAGGAGAATGTCTCCATGGTGGTCTCAGACCGTGATTGAACCCATGGTTGTTGGCATTGCTCTGCATTGCGAATTAACCATTCAATCAAATGAGCTAAGCAGAAGGGGTATATGTTAAGGAACATCTCAAAGAAGATGAGGCAAAGAGATTTAGGGTAAAGGCAACTGAAGGCTCAGTCACCAACGGGTGAAGTAATTAAAATCAGGGATGTGTAAGAGGTTGAAATTTGCTCGTCACAGCATGGCTGGGGGAGGCTACACAGTTAAAGAGGGGCCCAGGCCATTGAGCTACACAAAATACAGCGGATTTGCATTTTAAACACAACACTGCATTGTTTTTGATACAAATGCTAAACAAATGTAAATTTTGTCTTCATTAGATTTTGTCACTTGAAGTTTAAATATTGGGGTTGGGTCAGGAGGTGGTGAAGCTTATAGATTTGAACCACCTCTTCAAATCTCCAGCTGTAGCTCAGGAAAAGCAGTCAGCATTTAAGATAGTTTTGCATGCGTAACATCAGTGAGTGCTGTGCAAACTGTTTCTAATTTATTGTTATGTATAATTGATGAATTGCAGCTAAACTGTCACAATCTGGATATTTTTTGCTAGAAGTGAATAGGAGGATAATGTGTAATGAAGCAATTTGGTCACTATGTCCTGTACGACCTGACCAGGCTGGTTTATATTCTTCCAGGCCATAAATACTCTCTTCTGTTTGAATCAGAAATTGATTCTAAAATGGATGCTGCATTTGCCTCTACAGCTATCATTGCACTTCACAGTAATTCACTCTAACTGAAGTACTTGTAGACATTTTTGAGACGTGATAAAAAGTGAATTCTCCCTTGCTTGATCCAATCTCCATCTGAATGCTTCAGTGGTGCCAGCATCCACTACATTCGGGGAGCAGTTTGTTTCATAAATCAATGGCTGCAAGTTGATAATGTACTTTTTGGAAGGAGTAACAGGAGTACAGAGTACTGGGCTAATGGTAAGATTGTTGGTAGTGTGGATGAGCACTGAGATCTCTGAAAGTTGCCACCCAGGTTGATAGGGTTGTTAGGAAGGCGTACGGTGGGTTAGGTTTTATTGGTAGACGGATTGAGTTTCGGAGCCATGAGGTCATGTTGCAGCTGTACAAAACTCTGGTGCAGCTGCACTTGGAGTATTGCGTACAGTTCTGGTCACTGTATTATAGGAAGGACGTGGGAGCATTGGCAAGGGTGCAGAGGAGATTTACCAGGATGTTGCCTGGTATGGAGGGAAGGTCTTATGAGGAAAGGCTGAGGGACTTGAGACTGTTTTCATTAGAAGAAGGTTAAGAGGTGACTTAATATACACATACAAGATGATCAGAGGATTAGATAGGATGGACAGCGAAAGCCTTTTTCCTCGGAGGGTGATGGCTAGCACAAGGGGGCATAGCTTTAAATTGAGGGGTGATAGATATAGGACAGATGTCAGAGGTAGGTTCTCTACTCAGAGAGTAGTAACGGTGTGGAATGCCCTGCCGGCAACAGTAGTAGACTCGCCAAGTTTAAGGGCATTTAAATGGTCATTGGATAAACATATGTACGATAATGGAATAGTGTAGCTTAGACGGGCTTCAGATTGGTTTCACAGGTCGGCGCGACATCGAGGACTGAAGGGCCTGTACTGCGCTGTAATGTTCTTTGTCTGTAGATTGCCAGGAATTTCAGAAAGTGGTCTAGGCTTGGAGGTTTTCCCAAATGTGTAGGTGGTTTTGATTTAATGGCTTCTCAAATTTACAGATATGCCTCTGGTCTCTTCAGTTTCCTTCACCTGATTTCCACCACCCCCTGCCATTTTCAATATTTAAGTTATTTCATCTCACTACCTCTTGAGGGATGTCAGAGAAAATTGTTTTCACCCAGTGAAATGCATGACTGGAGGCCTTGGGCCCAGATCAATCTCAACCTATTCTCAGACTTTAAATGGGTAAGAAGCTCGACTCACTGGTACTTTTCACCCAGAGAGTGCTGAGAACCACGTGGGGGAGGTGATAGCCTAGTGGTATTATCAATATATTTTGTTAAACTAGAAACTCAGCTAATGCCCTGGACACCAGGGCTTGAATCCTGCCATGGCAGACGGTAAAAATCTGGAATTAGGAAGCTACTAATGACCATGAAACTACTGTCAATTGTTGGGGGATAAACCTCATCTGGCTCACTACTGCCCTTCAGGGGGAAGAAATCTGCCATCCTTATTTGGTCTGGTCTACATGCGACTCCAGAACCACAACAAAATGGTTGACTCCCGACTGTCTGTGACACGGCAGTACGGTGGCTCGGTGCTGCCTCAGTGTCGGGGACCCAGGTTTGATCCCAACCTTGGGTGATTGTGTGTGGAGTTTGCACTGTCTCTGCATTTACGTGCGTTTCCTCCAGGCAGTCTGGATTTCTCCCACAGTCCAAAGATGTGCAGGCTAGGTGAATAGGCTACGCTAAATTACCCAAAGTGTCCAGGGCTCTGTAGGTTAGGTAGCTGTGGGAAATGCAGGGTCACAGGGAAGGGGTGGGGATGGGATGCTCTTTCGAGGGTTGATGTGGGCTTGTTGGGCCGAAGGGCCTCTTCCCATAAAGCCTGCAATAAGTTTTATTCATTTTCTCAAAAACAGTAACGAGGGTCTTGAGGCTCAATGGGTAATGTCTCTGCCTCTGAGCCAGTGCTTCGAGTCTCACTCTAAGCCTTGATGGATACGTGCATTCATAGCAAGGACCAAAGAGGTTGAGGATCAGCCTGTAAATCCTTTCAACACACGCCAATGGCAGGCAGTAAGGGCGGGTCAGCCATGCAGGGGAAGTAAAATTGCAGCCTTGACCATCACAGTCTGTATCTCCCATTGGAACGTGGACTTAGAAATGCACACTATCACAGCAATCTGCACCTCCTAGGAAACAGGGTCTCTGGGTCAGGTTGCAGTAAAGGGTTCAATTCGTATCCTGGCTGGGCTAGGTTCAGGGCCTTTCTCCTTAGCTCCATGGTGGTGGTTGCAGAGCTGTGGCAGGGGGGCAGGGGTCAGGCGTGGCTTCAGGAAGAAAACTGAAGAGCAAGAGCAGTACCATCTGGCCATTGTGCTTCAGGTTAGATATCACTGTCCATTCACACAGTGTTTGAGGACATGCAGATAGCGTTTAAGTAAGTAGGCAGTAGGCAGAAGCTTGAGACAGAATACTCACTGGCCGGAGGTGTCAGAAGGACTTACAGACTGACATTTCTTTGGCCACGTTGCGAATGCACCTTTAGTTGTCATCAAGTCTTAAGCTGGGGCTCAGACCTAAGCTGCTGGTCACAAACCCTGTTACATCACAACCTCCAATAACTGTTGTCAGATTGTGCTGCTCAATTCCTCATTTAAAAGTATTTAGATTAGAGAAACAGAAACACATTAGATCATATTCCAAGGGATGGCAGTGTGTGTTTGGCTTCTCTTGACTCCACTGCCCCCTGTTGGCTCAAGATGCAGAAATCTCTCACTCACTAACTGTTCGCAGGATCCTGACACCATGGCTCAGTGTGTGCTTGACTCCGGCTTTTTGTGAACATCCAGGTGACAACACGCAACAGTTCTGATCCAAGAGGCAATGATTCATGACGAGTTCAAGCTCACACTGTACATTTAACCAACAAACCACCCACCTCCTGTGTCACAGATCATCATCAGAATCTGAAGCCATGTCTCATCAGTCATCCGAGTGGATGGAAATTTAAAGCAAAGATGTGCCATGCTGGAGATGCAGGCAGATACTCACCAGTAGTTCATACAAGCAATTGGCACAAAACAAATTATACTGAAAGAAATTTTCCGCATTAAGGCTCTGAAGCACCCACAGAGACTTCATTTCAAATTGCATTGCAGTGCCTTTATCTAAACCATTCAGGTGTCTGCAAAGTAAGCATTCCACATTTCTTTTACAGTTTTAAATAATTTTATTTTAGTTTTATTGGGCAATAAATTAGGCAGTACCTATATGAAAGAATTATGCAAACACTTAAAACTTGAGCTGCTTACAATATACATCAGTGCATATTATGCTAGTACATTTACATTACATACAGGATTTACAGACATCCCCAGATCTATTTCCAGTTAACACAAAGATATGTTCAAGATATACAATACTTCACACTGTTCAGTCAGGAAGGTGTGATCCAGCATCTAGCAATGGCCTCAACTGAACAACATGTGATCCACAGCAAGGCCATTTTATGACAGGGATGAGGTATCTCTCAGTGCGCGCGCACACACACACACACACACACACAAAATAAACACATACACATAGGTGTGAAGGTCACTGGCAAGGCAAGTGCACAATTTGCAGAGTACTACTCAGCTACAAAGACCAATTGCAAATCTCAATGGTCCAGAGTTGCTGAGCATTTCACCCCGCTTGTAAAAATTTGACATTTAATCCCCGAACGGGCTGGCCATCAATCTCACCTACTGTGGAATGGGGAATAATGTGGTATATAAAGGCATAACCTCATCCATGGTTCGAGGCCCCAGTCAGTGTTACCTCCTTTCAACTATCCCAGGCTCCAATGATAGGATAATCACACTTCCCATCTCTTGACCATAGAATCATTCAGCACTGAAGAAGACCTGTACTGCCAAAACTACGCTAAATCTACATATGCCTCGCTTTCCAGCACTTGACCTCTGGCCTTGAATGTTGTGACATCTCAAGTGCTCACCCAAGTACCTTTTTTAAAGAGGTTCGAGGTTACCTGCCTCTATCACCCTCCCAGGCAGGTGCAATCTAGACCCTGCACCATCCTCTGGGTGGAAAAATGAACAACATGTGATGCACAGCAAGGCCATTTTATGACAGAGATGAGGTATCTCTTAGTGCGTGTGCACGCACACACACACAAATCCACCAGTGCCACAGCTGCTCCTCTCCTGGTTTATACTAGGGCCAGCCACTGAAGATTCTGGTTAGCAGCAGAAATTGAAGAGAAACACCAAATCCGTACTGGTCAGTCAGGTAAACAATGAGACAACATTTAGTTGCCCTTCTGTCTTTTTACATACAGATAACGAATGATCAGTTTCCAATATAATCAAGCATGAGGTCTGCATTGTAAATATTTCTTTATTGATTTAATTATACAACACACTTACTTTTAAATATATATTAACATTTTAAAGATGAAGGTAGTGAATGATTAGAAAGCAGCATCGCTAAGGTCCTTCAAGCAGACGAAGGCACAACTCAGTGTCACTACAAAACACACAGAGCTGGAGGCACCGGGTTTCCTTCATGGCTGGTGCTGAGTGAGCTGACCACAACAGTGGGGGTGGCATCACTACAGATGGCATTATCCCTGGGTTCAGGGGGAGGTGGTGAGGGGGGAAAAGAGACAGAGGGAGACAGAGAACTAATTGGTATCCAGTGACATCCGCAGGGTGGATGGCCAGACCGAAGGTGAGGATACAGAAGATGTTGGGTCATCATACTTTGAATGGAAGAATAGTGTGTAAACACTTGCTATCTAAAGCTGCGTAATGGCAAAATGTATTCAGGAGAAACATGAAGATTACAGTAGGATTGCACTGCACCACTTTCAGTGGCTGTAAAGTGTAAAATGGTTATATAATGAGTACTCATTTTAAACACTAGGATATTTGGACTTGATGGGAAGGGGTCAGGTAGCAGAATGGATTGAATGATAACTGTAAAACAGCAGAAATGGTTTTGAACATCCTTTCATATCTGCTTACTGTTCCGGGCAAAGGTGCCATCCCAGGATTACAAGCCGTGGCCAATGGAGGAAACAGAGTTTTTGGTGGTGATGGCGGGAGATCTAGAACCTTGGGGGACAAAAGTCCTCAGGAAGAGGACATTTGCTTCCTCTGAGTATACACAAGGAAGATAAGGGGAACCACCGTGTCTATTCCTTTCCCAAGTCATATGCTCGTTGAAGTTGGAAACAAGAGGCTCCAATGAGCAACTGAACAGGAACGCATGGGGCGGTGGGCAGATCATCATGACATGGAACTTGAACGACAACAATGGGAACATCTGTTCATCCTTAAACAAATTTCATGTTTCAAAAATAAAACGCTGCACAGAAAGAAATGAATGAGGTATGTTCGTCCGTAAACAATACATCCAGAAGGCTACAACAGTTTTGCTGAAACCTCTCTCACACTGCTGTTGCACTATGGCAGTCTCTCATGGGTTACTCCACCTGCAGCTACACTGCCCATTAAGATACAACTTTCATGGTCAAAAACTGACCAGTGACAGGGCAAGCTAATGAGCCTGTCCTTTCATCACCATCTCCAAAAAAAAAATTAGATGGAAGCAAGGTGACAAAGGAATAAAAGTATCGTAAACTTTGTTAAACAAAATAAGAATAAATCAAGTTGGAGCAGTTAATGAATAAAACCACAGTTAAGACTTTAAAAAGGCCAAAGACAGTGTAGTGGAGAAATGGCCAACAAGTCAAAGGGAAGGTAGGATTTAAATTATTTTCATTTCAGGCCAAAATACTGTTATACGCATTCCTAACATCTGATCAGTTTTATTCCAGTAACATTAAAGCTTACTTTAGCATAGCAACATGCAACAGAAGGCAGGTTGCCCCAGAGAGCCAGGTCCCTCCACCAAAGTGTTAGCAGTCTAATAATCCGCAAAGTACTATCATTTGGGAATTGTGGGTTTGCAGAGGCTTGCCTGGTTACACTTCTAAAATCTTTCAGCACTTAGAATGTTTTTTTTAAACGGAGCACCATTGCCCAGGGAGTGGCAGCAGCAGGAGGTCTGGTAAAACTGAACTAAAAGTAACACCCCCACCCCGGCTATAACCAACTCGTTCAGACAAGGCAAATTCTTGTGCGTAACCAAAGGCAGCAGAATTTGAAAGGTTGGGAATCAATATGTGAAAACTCAGAGATCAAAATTATCAGACGTGGGAGGGAGCTCTTCTCTTTCAAAAAAAATAAAAGCGGAGGAGAGTCCCAGTAAAGATTATGCAGGGAATTGATATCTTAGAGGTGTTTCCACGTGTTAGAACTGAACCAGGATTGTTGCTAATTAATCCAATCAGGGATTCAGGAGATGACTCTTTATTCAGCGTTGGGTGGGGATATGGATCTCGTCACAAGGAATGGTTTATATGCTGAGGAATCTAGATAAACACACAAAGGAGAAAGCAGGACATGCTGAGATGACAGTGGAGGCTCCTCTGAAGCATGAAGGTCAGCATAGGTCTGAGGGGCTGAATGGCCTGTTTCTGTGTTGTATATTCTGCATATAGATTGAGGTGTTCAGTTGTGCCATTCACTGCATATTAGAGTTTGTCTGTCCATATTCTGTAAGGAGTTGGATACTTCCAACGTTCCAGTTTTAAAACAAAATAAGCAGCAGGCATTTTGAAGGCCATCAGTCAAACAAACTTCAAAATGCAGATCAATGCAATGTAATTCCAAAGGAAAATTCCAAATTCCATTTATAACTTCTCCAAGGTTTCGGCTGTGATTTTATTTTCTTGAAAACAATTACTCTAATAAGCTCTACAATTGTGGCAGCAAGGTGTGCCGCTTACTTCCTGCTGTACCTCTCTCTAAAATGGTACTTATTGCATTTTTAACTAGTCAACTGCTTGTTCACTAAAGTGGGTTTCACTGGTCACTGCAATAACCATCAGTGATTGGGACAGGCTGGTGACAGTAACCAGTCAGCAAGGAAGTGCACTGGGCATTGGAACTCGTAACTGGACATGATTAGCCACCAGGCTCCAAACGACAAGCAAGGATGGGTAACAGGTGACAATTAAAATCCCTGAATTTCTGAATAAGGTTTAATCAACCCTTTCAGGTGGAACAGCTCAGAGTCAGGGACACTACCACTGGGTAATAAGGTCACTATAAATCAGTACAATCCATAAGCCCTCATTCCTTGACAGAGAATTGTAGCCTGGCTACACTGTTAAAAGTGTTGAATTCTAACCACTAAATCACAAGGGATCGTAAATACTTTATCCTTTGACCAGCATGGCTGACAGTAGGTCTTTTTGTCATCAATGTATTCACACATATTATAACACACCTCTGGGACAGGTGAGTCTTGAACCCAGGCCTCTGGCACAGACACAAGAGCCCCTAAAATGTTGCAGCAATGGAATTCAAACCCACAATTTGATCGGAGCTCCAGTCCAGCACCTTAGACTGCTCAGCCACACAGCCGAACTTTAATACATGTTAAAACCAAAGTGGAGGTTGCATGGAGTGACAATGCCCAGTACCATTGCAGCTTGGTGAAGGAATGTCAGTCATAAGGCTGACATAAACCAAGGCAGGCCACTGTACATGTCTATCTTACATGGAGAACGGTTCAGCATCTGGGTTGAAATCCAATAGGTCTGAGCTAAGTTACAAAGCACTCCCTTTTATGAGTTCCTAGAATATGTGAAGCTAAGATAAGATCAGGTCAATTATATTTCAAGTAAACTGGATCAAGATGTGTACTCAATCAGGCACAAATAAAAGATGCTGCAGCAACACAATTGCGAACCAGACATTTCTGCCTGGGGGAGCAAAGAGTGGGGAAGAGATCATACTCTGTAAACTACTGGGATTGAAATGTTTCACAATAATGCCCGGCACATTTCATGATCACGGGTAAGTGTTATTTATAAATTAACATTTAAACATTGCGCCACACATTGCTGAAATTCCCTTCAGAATTCCAAACTATTCAAATATTCCCATTGTCAGTTCATCAGAAGTTAACAAATGTCAGGTAACTGGGGCCCAGTCACATTACACTGGCCTCCATCAGTCTGACCCTGGCTGATGAACCTTCCTTCTCCAATCTAATGTAGCTTAAGATGGAACTTTTAAATTGAACAAACACAGATAACCTCATTCTCCTGTGCTAAAATTGCAAATTTAAATAATAGATGAACAAAGGTGAACTTTTAATCCCGATCCAAAATGTACAACTTACTTCACTTGAAGGCTTGACTTGTGGAGTTCAGAATGTCAAATAGATATTTCAAACAGTAGAGCTAAAATAGTGCTTAGTGCTTTAGATTTCAGTGTGAAAAACCCATTCAGCGCAGGGAAATATAACTGATAACAAACCAGTCATTTAACAGTGACAAAAATAGAAATTGCTGGAAAAGCTCAGCAGGTCTGGCAGCATCGGAGGAAGGGTCACTCCACCTGAAACGTTAACTCTGCTTTCTCCTTCACAGATGCTGCCAAACCTGCTGAGCTTTTCCAGCAATTTTTACTTTTGTCAGTCATTTAACAACATCTATTCACATTTGACTATTTGAGTAAGTGACTTACCACAATTACGGACTTTTGCTACCTTTAATCCTTAACATTTAGAGAGGTATTAACTTCACTGAAAAATTTCTGTCGCTTTTGCTACTTGCTTCCAAACTCACGATGTACTAATCTATAATAAAAAAAAGAGAAATGCTGGAAATACTCAGTAGGTCTGGTAGTGCAGAGAGAAACAGAGTTAACGCTTTGAGTCGTCAGAAACAGTTAATAAATCACTGACATAAAACATAACTTGGTTTGTCGCCACAGCTGCTGCCTCAATAGCTGAGTATTTCCTGTTTCTGCTTTAGATTTCCAGCATCTGCAGTATTTTACTTTGGTGTGTGAAGACGTAAACACCAAGGATGTGTCAAGATACGTATTCTGGAACATAAACCATTCTTTTCGACCCACCCAACTCCCTAACATGCACTGAACATTTATTTGTGAAAAGGCTACGTCCTGTTTCACATCAACTAAGCTCGCAGGGATTGTCACGGTCAGACCTACAGTAACAGGGAGGGAGGGTCACTTAGCTACATGCACAACAGCTGCATCACATGCTTGGTACCAGGCCCACCTCTGGAAACAGGAGATCAAACCGGCTATCCTCTGAATTCCAGTGACCTGCCGGGGGAAAAAAAAGATAACAAGAGAGCTGCACAGTGCGCTTCTAATCATAATGATCCAAACATAACATCTGCAGATTAAACACTTCCTTGTCTGTAGCATAAGCATCTCTAAAATAAGGAAATTTGATTCCACAAGGGTATCAAGGGTTTTGGGTAGAGACAAGAAAAGTGAAATTAAGGTCACATTAGATCAACTAAGATCTTATTGAACGATGGAGCAGACTTGAGGAGCCAAATGGCCTACTCCTGCTCCTATTTCATATGATCTTACAAACTGTACACCGAGCCCAAGCATGTCATAACATTTATATAATTTATATGTTTTCAGAGAATGGTTTCAGTGCAGGAGGCGGCTATTTGGCCCCTCTTGCCTGTGCCACCTCTCCAAATGAGCAATGCACCCAGTGCCACTCCTGGCCTGCTCTGCGTAAACCTGACTATTTGTTTTTGGATAATAATCCCGTTCCCTCCTGAGTGCCTTGACTGAATCTGCCTCCTCCACACTCTCAGGCAGCACACTCCAGACCCCAAATGCCTGCTGCATGAAAATGGTTCTCCTCTTCTTTATTCACTTGCTCTGCATTGTTACTACTATCAATTTTGACAAGTCGCAAACATGTGGCCTCTCTTTCTCAATCCTTCCTGCGATGGGAGCAGTTTCTTCCTTTCTATTCTGTCCAGATCCTTTCGTGATTTTGAAAACCGTCATCAAATATGTTGATAATAAATCGGATACCATTCCATGTTAGTGACCAGCTCTGTACTGATCAGTAGTAAATCTCAGTGCAATTACATTACAATGGTGATTACACTTCAAAAGTGGGTGCAGTAGCATAATGATTTAGGACTAGTGATCCTAATGCCTGGACTAATAATCTAGAGAGATGAGCTTAAATGCCATTGGAGAATTTACATTTAATTAAATAAGTCTGAAATAGGAAAAAAAAACTGGTGTGAGTAATAGTGACATGAAACTCAGATTATCATAAAAATCTATCTGACTCACAGATGACTGTTAAAGAAACCTGCTATCTCTACCTGGTCTAGACTGACACCAGGTGCAGCCCTCTGAAACATCTCAGCTGCATTCAAGACACCTTAAGTTAGGGTTCGGCAATAAATGTTGAATTAATAAACAATAAGTATTCATTAACTGTGCGTTTCTTCAATGTGGCACAGAAGTCAGTGTATATCTATAAGTCTAATAGACTATAAGTGCTCCAAGACCTTACTTATAAAACACAAAGGCAATGCTCTTACTAAAAATGTGAACATTTTCTGTTCATTCCACAGCCCCAACTCTCTTCAGCTTTCAACTTTCTGAAGTCTGCTAGTTGATGATTCAGATGCCTAGCTATTGTTTGGGAAAACTGTTCAACTACATTAGGTGAGCTCAAGATGGCAAGTGTCAACTTAAATGGAGAGGACAGCACCAAGCTAGAACCTGCCAGCTAGCATCAGATGCACAGATCCAGGATCACTTAAGTCTTACAGTACAAAATGAGGCCATTTGGCCCATGATGCCTGTGCTGGCTCTTCAAAGGAGTGCTAATCTCCTGCTTTCTTGCCAAACCTCTGCACATTATGTCCATCCAAATAATTGTACAATGCTCTCTGAATGCCTCCAATGAACTTGCCTCCACCAGAATTCCAGGCAATGCATTCCATATGCCAACTACTCACTGAGTGAAAACCTTTTTTCTCACACCATAATAAATACTAATAAATCACCCTCATGATCCACAAGTGTTGAAGGCAATTGTAGAACCCCAAGCCCCTGGCTCCTCTGAGATCAGCAAAGATTGCCAAAACCAAACCTTGCAAGTTTATAAAAAGACCTTCTAAAATGCCAGACCAGGAGTGAAGTTACAGCACAACTGTACAAAGTTCTGATTATGAACCTTCACTACCCAGGTCAGCTTCAGGACCTGGCTACCTCAGGGCCACAGAGATTCAGGGGAAACGTGAGAGAGGTTTATAAAATAATTCAAGGGCTGGATAGCCTGAGTATTTCAGTTTGACAGAGAGAGTTCAAACTAACTTCCTCTCCAAAGAGTACAAACTGACTGTATATTGAATGATTTGTATTTTCCATGGAAGTGGTAAGCCTTTGGAAACTGTCAGCTGATGAGACTGATGCTCTTTCTTCTCTAACATCCTCCAAAAGGGAGTCAAACCATTCCCTAGTAGGTCAGAGATCGGATTATAAAGAAGGGATGTGGCTTTGCATATAATAACAAATCACGTCTATAGGGTGTCTTGAATATAATAATTATCCCATGTGCTTTACAAGCTTTATGACACTAAAGATAACTTTCATTTCTATAGCGCCTTTTAGATCACCAAACTTCTTTACTGCTAATGAAACACTTTTGAAGTGTAGCCATTACTGTGATGGAGGAAATCAAAGCTGCTTGCAGCAAACTCTCACAAACATTGTGACACTGCGCAGATAATCTGGCTTTGTGCTTATAAGTGACTGATAAAATATTGGCCGAGAACATTGAGGATAACTCATCCTCCCTACTATGAAATTGTCCCAAGGATTCTTTTATAACTATCTGAGAGGGTTGGCAGAGCCTTGGTTTAGGAACACTGGAAGTAGGTGTTATCATCCAATATGGCATGAAGGGGTGTATAGCTGATATATTCATTGAGGGTTAGTTAGGATTGAAGGCATCAATGTTCTCAATGCTTTAAGAGAGCGGGCACCACAGGAGATAGAGTGCTTTATCTCCTCCTCCAGCTGCACTTTGACTAAGTCCCTTCGTGCTCTCTCTACACAGCAACTTTTGATGGTTTGCATTGTCCATGATGGCCATTACTAGTCAATACTCAATTATTGATCTCCAGGTGTTTTCGCCGGTGGTGGTATCTAGTTTAAAACAAGAGCAAAAGATTACTGTGATTTTGGTGGTGCAAAGGTGCTCCGTGATAATATGTGGGCACAAAAAAACATTGGGTTTGAAGGAACCCTCTTGTGGCAGAGTGGTAGTGACCCTACCCTCATACCAGGAGGTCCAGGTTCAAGTGCCAACTGCTCCAGAAGTATGAAATAACATCATCGCACAGGTTGATTAGAAAATAGGTTTTTTTGAAGTTAAAAAATGGGTTCAAACTAGTTGTGTAAATATGGGAGCTGGTAATCACTGGGGTATGAGGTTTATAAAGGGTGGTTAACCGAAAAATGCTCTCACTAAAAGTGTGGACTTTATCTTTGTTTAAGTACAGTTTATCTTCCAGCCTGTAACAGCAAGAGCAGGACACTCGGCCCATTGACCCATCTCACCATTCAACTAGATCGTGGCAAATCTTATCTCACTTGATATCTTTAAGATTTTGAAATCTATCAATTGCTGTACACTGAGCTTCCACATCCCTCCAGGGTAAAAAAAAAAATTCAAAAATTTACCATCCTCTAGGCGAAGAAATTCTCCCTCAGTCCTAAATGACCTCTTATTCTGAGACTGTGCCCTGTTCTAGCATCCCCACCATGCAAGGTAAACTTCCTTCCTGCAACAAAAACAGAAGTTGCTGGAAGGGCTCAGCAGGTCGGGCAGCATCTGAGGAAGGGTCACTCCACCTGAAACAAAGTCTTTGATATGTCCTTCACAGATGCTGCCAGACCTGCTGAGCTTTTCCAGCAATCTCTATTTGTGTTCCTGATTTACTACATGTGCAGTTCTTTCAGTTTTTGTTTAAACTTCCTTTTTGCAACTATCTTGCCAAGTCTGGAACAATTTTGCACATTTTAATGTGATCAGCTCTCTCTTTTAAATCCTACAGTGAAGTGGAGGTGCCGGTGTTGGACTGGGGTGGACAAAGTCAGAAGTCACATGACACCAGGTTTTGGTCCAACAGGTTTATTTGAAATAAGAGGCTTTCACAGCACTTCTCCTTCATCAGTTGGATTAAAACCTGGTGTTGTGTGACTTTTGACTAAACTCTAGAGAACAGAAGTGCAGAGTCCTCAACCCCTCCTCACGGGACATGATCCTGCTGACCCAGAAATCACTCTTGTTTAAAGTTTCATCAGAAAGAGGGCACCTTCGACAAACAGTAACCCTCAGTACTGCAGTGTTGGCTTTAACATTTGTGCTCAAGTCCTAGAACGGAGCTATAACTAACAACTCTGACTGAGCAGCAATAGCTGCTATTACCAAGACACGGCTAATTCACAATCTGACTAAAGCGATAACAGGGCAGATAATCAAAGGCCTTGCAAAGCACAGGTAGGTTTTGAGGAGAGTGTTTCTGACAGATTGATGGGTGGAGAGATAGGAGAATTTCAGAGCTTATTAACTCCTCTCAACTCAGTCAAATTATGCTTGAAGCTTATCTCAGTGTCAAATATAACACCGACCAGTCTTGTTGAGCCTCAGACAGATAGTGGAGGAGTGATGGAGCCGGTGACAAAAGAATCGGGACTGAAGGCAATGGTGTCAATATTTCCATTATTTAAATGACAGTTGTTTCTGTAACACATGCTCCACGTGGCCTTCTGGACTGCATTCAGTCACTCCTGATTGTTGGAGGGCAATTTTCCAGAGAATTTTTCATCCATACTAGTTCTGGGTTTTCTTTTTGCTCCTCCATATTCATAGGACATTAATTATATTGTTAAGAAACCAGATGAAGAGCATTTGTTTGGTATCTAGCAGTTTACTGTATAGCATTTATAAAGAGAAGCTGCGTCTGCTTAATTTCACTCATTTGGTTTCACTGTTTTAACTGATTTATTAGAAAAGCACAGAGATAGACCACACCCGTATATCTTTATTGTGGTGTTGAAAACTCTGTGTTCCATGTATATAAGGGGTGCGTTATGTTATAGCCTCTTTTTAATTAGTCAAAGCAAGGTTCACCCACACACTTAAGGCCTTTCCCCTGACAGTGGACACTGCAGGATCTGGACAGCATTATCTCTGCCCCAAGCGGCATTTTAAAGTTTGCAAGCTTCATTTGAGCATTTGACTTTTACAGCTCCCCCTTTCAGTTTGGTTTAATTTGGCTGATTTTGTTCAATTGTTTTGAATAGCGTAGAAAGAGATACTGCTGCCGCAGTGGGGTGGCCATTAGGAAATCGGACATTTGTAATGCTTCATTCTGTAAATAAAGCAAGAAAAATACTAGAGTCTAGTTTCATACTTCACCAGCTGGCTTAGAATCAAATTAACACTCCCAGGAGATAAACTGGCTGCTGCTGTTTAAGGTGAAGGGTGGGAGGAGGAAGTCAGGCTTGACAACCAGCTTGTCAATTTGACACAGCGTATTTGTGAATCTGTCTCACAAGTTATGAAGTCAGTACAGTATAAGAAAGGTTTTAACCAGTTCCTGTTGCCATCCCGAGACCTACGAGTAGCTGTTGTGTTGCTGCCTGCGGCGAGCCGTCCTCATTTTCTCAAAGCGTGCCTCCATCTCTTCCAGGACTTTAGGTGTGTATCGCACCACCAACTTCACAGTGCCTTGTGCAGCTTTCAACAACTCCACGGCCTTCTCATGCTGCTCTCCCTCCACGCTCTGAATCCAAACAGGCAGCAAGACATAAAGAAAGGAAAATTTAACACCATTCTACACCCCCCTCAATCCCACGTTCAATCCCTTGAATTCCATTACACATATCGATAATTCAAACACGTATATGCACACACACCAAAGCCAAAGGAGGGATTAAGGATGCAGCCAGAGTGTCCTACAGCCATATAAATAGCCCTGTAAGAAATAGAAGGCAGTTAAGATCATCTACCACTCATTACCACGGGCTTGTTACCCTACATGTGATTCCAGACTCTCACTAATGTGGCTGACTGTTAGCCAGTCTCTGAGTTGACCTATGGGTTAAAGAGCAACTAGAGATGTTCAACCAGTGCCAGTCTGCCAGTGACACCCACAATCCATGCAGGAGTTTTAAGTATTGTGACTTAACAGCATAGCCAGCAAAGTACAGTGCTCCAATGTGTGCCTGTAGCCATGCAGACAATTATACCAAAACTTCACATCTACAACTTAAAATAGATGCCTCTTATTCTTAAACTGCATCCCCGTGATCTGATCTCCCCCATAAGAAAACTTCCATCTCCTATCAAACCAATCAAGTTGCCATCAAAACCTTATAACTTTCAATAAAATCACCTGTCATTCTTCTGAATTCTAGTGAGCACCTAATCTGTATGGTACGGTCACTGCTGCTTCACTGCAACAAGAACCTTTGGGCCACTGTCTGTGTGAAGCGTGTACATTCTCCATGTTCCTGCTGGGTGCTCTGGTTTCCCCCGCACAGTCCAAAAATGTGCCGATGAGGTGGATTTACCATGCTAAATTGCCTGATTTCTTCCCAAAGTTATATGCCAGTACAGCTGCAATTGTTGGCCTGTAAGATAAGCAAATGCACTGGAGAGCAAACATCCACTACATTTACAAGTCTTTCCCCTTTCTATTTCCTAAGATAGTAAATTGGAAGGTGCACGACTGAAAAGTGGCTTGAGCAGTCTGTCTCACCAATTCCAGAAGGATTTGTTTTAGGTGGATTGGTCAGGCTAAATTGCCCAGAGTGTCCAGATTGTGTAAATTTGGTGGATTAGCCATGGGAAATGTAGGATTATGGGGAAAGGGGAGGGGGATGGGCCTGGATGGGATGCTCTTCAGAGGGGCAGTGTGGATGTTTTGGGCTGAATGGCCCGTTCCCACACCGTAAAGATTCTATCTATGAACCTACAACGTGCTGAAATGTATAAGAGAGGCAGAAAAAAAAGTCAAAGAAACAGCATTGCTGATGGAGCCTTAAAAGCTGCCAATTCACTTCACCACAAGTTCCCATTGGCCAAGAGAGGCCATATTACAATGACAACTCTTCAGAGGAAAGGAAACACAAGATGATATTTACAGTGCTCTTTGTGAAGACAGAACCTAGATTAAAATACAGTCCAGTAAATTGTCAAGGCAATAACTGAGTCTGTTAAACAATGCCAGAATAGACAAACCAAACCCAAGGTTGTTTAAGCTGTTGTATAAAGTTCTGGTTAGATCCCATATGGAGTAACCATGTTCAGTTCTGGGCACTCCACCTCAGGAAGGGTGCACTGGCATCGGACAGAGTGCAGTGCACCTTCACCAAAATGATACAAAGGCTAAAAGGGTCAAGTTATGAGGTTAGAATTGACTGGGCCTGTCGAGGATCTTGTAGCACAGAGATAACCCTACCTGTGGGCCACAAAGCCCAGATTCAAATCCCACCTTCAGATGTGATAGCCACGGCAGCATGACATAACACATCCAAACAGACCGACAAAAGGCAAAGACTGGGGGCTTGTATTCATTCAACTCTTGAAATTCGAGAGGTGTCAAGTTAAGGTCTTAAGGATTTGATAGATTTCATGGTGGGAGATATCTACCGTGGTTAGGGAATGCAGAGAAGTTGTGGAGGGGTGGGTCGAGGAGAGGAAGGAAGAGTCTTAACACTGCAGCTGGGTGATTCAGGGCTGATGTCAGGAAACATTAGGAATACTGAAAATTCGGAGTTCTCCCCTCTAAAGAAGCTGTAGTTGCAGGGCTCAACCAAAATGTTCAAGCCTAAGACTTTTTCAAAAAATAAATCAGTAATCGGATATGGGAGTCACTTGCTGAGCCAGCATTTATTGCCCATCCACAGTCACCTTTGAGACTGATATTTTTAGACAATTCTTTTGCCTTTGATCTACTTTCTCTTTTCCTTACGACCATTACCACTTCCTAGGCTAATTTTTCCACAAAACCTTTGTCATTTAATTTCTCCCGCCCTCCTCCGTGTCTGAGACCTTCCCTTCGTATCTGTCTTCCTCCTCTCCACTTTCTTCAGGGTAAAATTTCTAACTTCCTTCAGTTTTGCACAACAGTCATATTCAACTCAAAATGTTAACACAGCTTCCCTTGCCATGCAGGCTACCAGAGCTGCTTAATATATCTAGTACTTTTGTGTTTTTGAATCAGATTTTCAGAGCCTGCAGTTTTTTTTTGTTTTCTTTGATATACTCTTGAGTTAGGATGTTATGGCTTATAGTACAAGGGGTTCATTCTGTAATTTTGATTGTGGATTAAAATAGGAATTGGACTATTTATAAAAACCAAGGATTGTGGAAAGGATTACAGCACATGTTAAAAGCAAGTTACCTGTCATGCATTTCATGTGCTATTTACAGTGCTGTTTGTTCAAGCAGTGGAGGGAGTGCACTGAGAGCTGCTGAAGCCTTGAGGGGTGCATGAAAGGAGATTCAGCTGGCAACAAGTAACTGTTCGGTCTGTGGAATGATAATCTGCTGTCAACGACAAAGGCCTTTTGCCTGCCAACAATGATTGGCTCAGAGGCTTCAAAACTAGAGGGCATAGGTTTAAGATGAGATGGGAAAGATATAAAAGACCATAAGGTGCAAGCTTTTCATGCAAAGGGTGATGTGTATCTGGAATGATACACCAATTTCCAGCAATTTGTGTTTTGTTTTTGATTTCTAGCATCCACAGTTCTTCCTTTTAAGCTAATGGAATGTTAGTCTTTATTTCAGGGAGACTGCAGTATAAGAGTTGGGAATTCTTAGTGCAAATGTACAGGGGAAGCAGTTCAATACAAGTTCACTAGAATGATCCCCAATTGCAGGGAATGTCTTCTGAGCAAGGTTTAAACAGGTGGGGACTTGACTCAATGGAGTTTAGAAGAATTAGAGGTGATCTCATTGAAACAGAGAATTTTTTTTTCCTGCTCCTCTGATGCTGCTTGGCCTGCTGTGTTCATCCAGTCACTTTCAAACATGTGCTGTGCAGATACAACCTGGGTCTTTAGTGACAACATAAAGTGAAGAGAGTAAAGGTTAAGTAAAAGTCAGTTTACAAAGGGACATTGGTAGGATGCAGAGCTGGACTGAAAAGTGGCAGATGGAGTTTAACCCTGAAAAAAAAGTGTGAAGTGATTCATTTCGGAAGGACAAACTTGAAAGCAGAATACAAGGTTAACGGAAAGATTGTTGGCAGTGTGGAGGAGCAGAGAGAACGTTGGGTTAATGTTCACAGCTCCCTGGAAGCTGCCACCCAGGTGGACAGAGTTGTTAAGAAGGCGTATAGTGTGTTAGCTTTCATTAATAGAGGGATTCAGTTCAAGTGCCGAGAAGTTATGCTCCGGCCAAACAAAAGCCTGGTTTGGCCACATCTGGAGCATTGTGTCCAGTTCTGGTTGCCTCATTACAGGAAGGATGTGGAAGCCTTGGAAACGGTGCAGAGGAGATTTACCAGGATGTTGCCTGGAATGGAGGGAAGGCCTTACGAGGAACGGCTGAGAGAGCTAGGGCTTTTCTCTTCAGAACAACCAAGGATGAGAGGTGACTTGATAGAGGTGTGCAAAATGATCTGAGCTATAGATAGAGGGGACAGCCAGAGACTTTTTCCTAGGATGGAGGTAGCTATTACAAGGGGACATAGTTTTAAAGTGAAAGGAGGTAGATATCACAGAGACATCAGAGGTAGGTTCTTTACTCAGAGTGGTCAGGGCGTGGAATGCATGCCGGAGAGGGTAGTGGAATCTGCCTCATTAGGGGCATTTAAGCAGCTATTAGATAGGCATATGATTGATAGTATAATCTAGGGGTGGAGGTTAGATAGACCTTAGGTTTCAGGTATGAGTTTGGCACAACATCGTGGGCCAAAGGGTCTGTATTGTGCTGTCATGTTCTATGTTCTTAATGGGCTTCAATGTTATTGGAATGTTTTCCCTCATGACAGACATTACGGCCCGCCAGAGGACACAGTCTCCGTATAAAGGGGTGCCACTTTAAGACTAAGATACAGAGGAGTTTCTTCTTTCTTAGAGTTGGGAGTCTTTGGAGCTCCTTGTAACAGACAGCAGCAAGCATAGAGTCCTTGTGTAAGGCTGAGATGGACAGATTCATTATCAGTCAGGTAATCAAGGGTTAGAGGGAAAGGTTGGAAACGTGGACATGAAAGTGCTGGATCAGCCATGATCCTATGGAATGGTACAGCCGGTCTGAAGGGCTAAAAAGGTCTATTCTTGTTCTAGGTCTTATAGTCTTATTTTTTCTTTTAATTACTCTGTATTTGTTGGGGTTATTTAGAAGGACAAATATTTATACTCTCATATTTCCAACTGCATGCTAATCAGATTTACATATTTGCTGAACTAAGTCCCGTTTCATAATAAATTAGTAATTTTGCTGATTTTTTTTTGAAAACAAACTGGTTGACAATATTTTTTGCTAAACCTTGAAAATTTCTGTCCTGTGGAGCTGCGGGAATAGAGGGAGGTAGCGCACCAGCCTCGGTTGTAACATTCCTGACCAACAAAGGAAAAACGGGGGCATTATAAACCTCTTTGGCCTTCAGCCAGCTTCACTCATTTGCTGCCACCAGTCACATTCACCAGAAATAATTAAAACTCAACACCCACCACGCCATTTACTGAGAGTAACTGGTCGCCCCGTTTAAGACCTCCGTGTCTGTCTGCTACCCCTCCAGGTATAATTCGGGATATATAGATTGGGGAGTTCTGTTCCTTTCCACCCATTATGTTGAAACCAAGGCCCTCTTCTGTTTTAGGAAGTTCCACAACTCTGGGGTGTGCGTGTCCCTCACTGGCTGCGAAGGCCGCAACTGTTGCCTGGGATATGGAAAGAAAGAGACAGGAAAATGGATTAACTGACACACAGTCGGGAGTATTTTCTCTGCAGGAAAGAATAATTTGCATAGACATAGTGCTTTTTCAGAGTCCCAAAGGGCTTTGCAGACTGTGTCGTTCTTTATGAAACCGAGCTGCTGTTAACAATCCAAGAAACACGGCAACCAATGCACGCAAAGCAACATCCCACAAACACCGAGGTAGATGACAAGATAATCTCTCTCTTAAAACAACCATTGAGGGATCAGTTTTGGTTGGTTCACAGTGGAGAACTCAAGTGTCACTTATTGAGTCACCCAGCGCGGAAACAGACCCTTCGGTTCAACAAGTCCAGGCCAACCATAAGCCCAAACTAAACTTGTCCCACCTGTCTGTACATGGCCCACTTCCCTCCAAACCTTTCCTACTTACGAACTTTGCTAACTGTCTTTTAAACACTGTAACTGTGCCCACATCAACCATTTCCTCTAAAACTTCATTCCATACAAAAACCAACCTCGATGTAAAAAAAAATTATCCCTCATGTTTTTGTTTAATCTCTCTCTTCTCACTTTAAAAATATGTCCCGTTGTCTTGAAATTCTCCATCCTAGGAAAAAGATACCTACCATTTAACGCTTCCTATACTCCTCATGATTTATAAACCCCTACAAGGTTGCTTCTCAACCTCCTGTGCTCCAGTGAAAGAAGTCCCAGCTTATTCAGCCTCTCTTTATAACTCAAACCCTCCATAACTGGAAAGATCCCGGTAAATCTCTTCTGAACCCTCTCTAGCTTAATAACATTCTTTGAACAACAGGGCAACGAGAACGAGACAAGAGGCCTGACTAATGTCCTGTACAACCTCAGCACAGCTTCCCAATTACCATACTCAAAGGTCTGAGCAATATAGGCCAGGGAGCTAAACACCTTTTTAACCACCCTGTCTATACGTGACAAACTTCAAAGAATTATGTACTTGAACCCCTAGATCCCTCTGTCTACAGCACAACCCAAGGCCCGACCATTAATTATGTAAGTCCTACCTTTGTTTGTTGTACTAAAATGCAATACTTCGCATAATCCAAATTGAACTCCATCTGCCATTTTCAGTCCGTTGACCCATTTGATTAAGATCCCTTTGTAATCTCAGAAAATCTTCTTCACTGTTACTATGCCACCAATTTTGTTCAAATAGTGACCACAGGTCACTCCTGTGCAACTGGGATGAGAGATGGAACCTTGGTTTAACACTTCATTTGAAAATCAACACACTCCACAGTAAAGCACTCCACCAGAACCAGGCCCTTTGGCTCTCTGGGGTTGAAGTCCCAGAATTACCTCCATAAACCTTTCTGTTTCTCCATCTAAATGCTTCTATCTTCGTTACAAGCGATTCATAAAATAAACCTCTTTGACAAAGTCACGATTACCAATCATGTTCAGCATTTGTTGAAATAAATACATTAAATAAAATGTAAACTCTGACCACTAATTAACACAGAGAAACTGGACCCATTGTTTAAGTGTCCTCTGTCAGTCTGTTACCCCTCTGGGTGTAGGGTGGAATAAATACACAGGCAGGTTCTCTTCCTTCTTGTCCATTTGTCAGCTAGCATTATCAAGAACTGCCAAGCAAAGCTGATGGCATTCGCCTCCCATTGACATTTAACAGCATCCCAAATTGTCAACGTTCTGTGGAATTACCACTGACTGGACAAGCGTATGAATATGATAGCTACAAGCGGTAGATCAGAGGCTGGGAATCCTGCAGTGAGTAACTTACCTCCTGACTCTCTCGAGCCAGTCCACCATTTATAAGACACAAACAGGAGTGTGATGGAAATCGCTCCATTAGACTGGACGAGTGCCGCTCCGCTATCACTTTAGACAAAGTAGCATGCTTGATCAGCACTGCATCCACCACCAGCACACAGTGGCTGCAGTGTGTGCTCCATCTACAGGTTGAACTGCAGCAACTTGACAAAGCTCCTTCCGAACCCATCAGCCATTCTACCTCAAATAACAATGACAGCAGCTACATGGGAAACCAGCACTAAGTCACTTGCCAGTCTGACTTGGAACTATTTCACTGTTCCTTCACTATTGCTGGATCAAAATCCTGGAACTTCCTTCCTAAAAGCACCAGGAGTGCGCCTACACTAAAAGGGCTGGAGCAGCTCAGGACTGCATCTCATCAGCAGCTTCTCAATGATGTGGAGGTACCAGTGTTGGAATGGGCTGGACAGTCAGATGTTACATGACACCAGGTTATAGTCCAAAGGGTTTATTTGAAATCACAACTTTTCACAGCACTGCTCCTTCATCCAGAGTGCTCCGAAAGCTTGTGATTTCAAATAAACCTGTTGGACTATAACAGGGCGACACCTTTTCAGCAGCAACTGCAGTGTAGGAGATTGAGGAGTAACCTTATAGAGGTTTATAAAATCATGAGGCCTACAGATAAAGTGAATGGTAGATATCTTTTCCCTCGGGGTTGAGGATTTCAAAACTAAAGGGCATATTTTAAGGTGAGTGGAAAAAATTTAGAAATGACATAGGAGGGGCAACATTTTTACACTGAAGAGTAGCTTGTGTGTGGAATGAACTTCCAGACGAAGTGGTGGATGCAAGTTACAATGTTTAAAAGACATTTGTACAAGTACAGGAATAAGGAATGTTTGGAGGGATATGGGCTAAGCGCAGGCAGTAGGACTAGTTTAATTTGGGATTACAGTCACCTTGGACTGGTTAGACCAAAGGGTCTGTTTCCGAGCTGCGTGCGTCTATGGCTCAAATTAGTGAAAGGCAATAAATGCTGGCCTTACCAGCGAGGTGCACAATCCAGGAATGAATAATTCATTTTTGAAAACTGATTGCAGGTTGTTCCCTCTGGTCAAAGAGTTCAGGGTGACACAGAATTACCTTAAAATTTGAGTCAAGCCATTCAGGAGTAATATGAGGAAGTACGTCTTCACGTAAAGACGCCTGGAGAGCTGGCTGTTTCCCCCAGAAATCTCTTGTGGCTAAGGGTCAGTGGATACTTTCAAATTTGAGGCTGACAGATTTGTGTCAGGCAAAGGTACTTGGTGCGACTGTACTCAGGCAGGTACTTCAGGTTACGGTTCAGAGCAGCCAGGACCTGGCTGCATGGCAGAAGTGACCACGGCCTTCTCCTGATCCTGTGGTCACAGGTTCGCAAATACCTTGTTACTTGTGCTCAGTGAGGGACCCGGGTTCGTCAGGCTGTGGGTACCTTGGCTGTTGCGTGAGCTCGGATCTCAGGACTGCCACTGATGTCGAGTGTCTCGTAAAGCTGTTCGTACACCTGAATGAGAGACGGGGTATGGGAACACAGAAAACAGAAGCAGGGTTAGGCCATTGTCCTAGTGAGCCTGCTCCACCATTTAATATGATCATGGCCAATCCTCTACCTTAATGCCGTACTCTGGTTCCCTCGCAGACTCTTTGACACCAGAGATAATGGGAACTGCAGATGCTGGAGAATCCAAGATAACAAAGTGTGGAGCTGGATGAACACAGCAGGCCGAGCAGCATCTCTTCAGTACAAAAGCTGACGTTTCGGGCCTAGACCCTTCATCAGAGAGGGGGATGGGGAGAGGGTTCTGAAATAAATAGGGAGAGAGGGGGAGGTGGACCGAAGGTTGATAGAGGAGAAGATAGGTGGGGAGGTGTGGAGGGGATAGGTTAGTCTGGGGAGGACGGACAGGTCAAGGGGGCGCGATGAGGTTAGTAGGTGGGAAATGGAGGTGCGGCTTGAGGTGGGAGGAGGGGATGGGTGAGAGGAAGAACAGGTTAGGGAGGCGGGGACGAGCTGGGCTGGTTTTGTGATGCAGTGGGGGGAGGGCCTCTCCCCATCCCCGTCTCTGATGAAGGGTCTAGGCCCGAAATGTCAGCTTTTGTGCTCCCGAGATGCTGCTTAGCCTGCATCTAGATACACACTTTGTTATGTTTGACACCGTTAGCTTCTGAAAATCTGTTTATTTCTATTCTTCCATAATGGTAGAGAATTCACAGGCTCAGAACTGTGTGTGAAGAAATTTGTCCTTATCTCAGTCTGAAACGATTGAATGCATATCCTAAGAATGTGACCCTTTGAGCTAGATCCCCAGGCCAGGAGAAACATCATTCCTGCATCCTGTCTGTCTAGGCCTGTCAGAATTGTACATTTGATGATGAGATCGTCTCTCATTCTTTCAAACACTACTGAATACAGAGCCACGTGACTCAATCTCTCCTCTGACTAACCTGACATCCCAAGAATCCATCCATTATGTTCTCCTGCTGTCCTCCTTATACATCCTGCACTCAGCTAAATGACAAAATCTGTCAAAGTACAAGTTTACAGGGATAGAAAACAAAAAAAAAGCATAAAATTTCAAAAACACACCTTTTGATGCTAATTCTGTGTTTGATAGTGTTAACTGCTTAAGCTAATCTGCACTGGTGCAACCCCTTTATATATCTCTAACATGCCAGGAATTCTACACAGTTTCAGCAAGTCTGTGGCTCCCAGCACGTTAGCCAATTGTACAGCCCCTGCACGGAAGTATTCTCACAGCACCCTGTGTCATTATGGAGCTGCACAGTACTCTCAAAAATTAATGTAATAGACTAATAACTATAATCAACCCCAGTACAAAAGACAGTCACTCATGGATTACAATCTAATGCTGTCGGATCTCTTGTGGCATCTTCATGGTATAATTATACCAACAAGACTGTTAATCAAGTATGGCGCGAAACGTATTAAGGAAACTTGGCATTACACATGCATGCCGGGCTTTTAAAAAGACTTTGAGCTGCTCTCCCACGGTCTTTCACTCAGTCAGTAAAGATCTAGTATGAGTTTGAGGTGAGGTGCAGGATTATTGGAACACAGCACAGTTTATGGTCTGCCCTTTCTCTCACACGATTTGTTAACCTTTCTCATTACGCATTTCTACATCCATACTTAAAAACCACAGTATGTAGGCAAACAAAACAGATCTAAAATGGCACTTGCCTGGAATTGTCCCGCAGTATTTCCAGTGGTCAGCGCGTGTAATTACAGTGTGATGCTTACATATGCAGTTACCATCTCAAATGTGGGCGTAAGAATAATAATACGAAGTGTTAATATAAGTGCATGACTTAAATGTGAGAGCAGACAGCAATATTCTATGGACAAATGGTATGCAGGTATAAGGTATTACTGAGACAACAAGGGGTAGAGCTGGATGAACACAGCAGGCCGAGCAGCATCAGAGGAGCAGGAAAGCTGACGTTTCGGGCCTAGACCCTTCTTCAGAAATGGGGGAGGGGAAGGGGATTTTGAAATAAATAGGGAGAAAGGGGGAGGCGGATCGAGGATGAATAAAGCAGCAGTTTCAGGACTGAAGAGATTATGAGAGTTGCAGTGAGATCCTCTGAGGTCTTTCATCCAGCTGTACACCATGTTATCTCAGATTCTCCAGCATGTGCAGTTCCTAATATCTCCGAAACATTGTTAACTCCACTGCAAAGCTTCTTCTAAGGATGCCTAACTTGAAGAAGTTACCCTCCTCCCTCCAGGAAGACCTCAGTGGATCTCTTTCCCGCTGCAATTCTCGCTTAATCTCTTTGGCCCTGAAACTGCTCCTTTATCCATCTGCTATCTACCTCCCCACCTCCCTATTTATTTCAGAATCCCCTTCCCCCTCCCCCCATTTCTGAAGAAGGGTCTAGGCCCAAAATGTCAGCTTTCCTGCTCCTCTGATGCTGCTTGGCCTGCTGTATTCATCCAGCTCTACACCTCGTTATCTCCGATTCTCCAGTATCTGCAGTTCCTACTATCTCTGAAACAAGGTGTTACTGGCTAATCTTCACTGATGCTGTAAATGGACATTAAGTCCAAGTATATTTTTCAGTTAAATTTGGTAGGAATATTCTCTGTAGTACAGGCTAAGATGCCAGAAGATACAAAGCTTGGGCAAAACTACCTTATTATTCATGATGTGTGTAATTGCAGTCTGATAATTTCTCATTAAAGACTTGATTATCGGAATTGACTGGGGACATTTTGAAACATACTTCTTGATCTGGACAGGTGAGCTACATAGAATTCACAACACAGAAACTGGCTAATTGATATTAATTGGTCTAAGCCAATATTATACACCACAGAGGTCTTCCCCACTACCCCTCTCTGCACCCCACACTCTTAACAGCATAACCTTCTATTCCTTTCTCCCATATATGTTCACCAGCTTCGCCAAAAATATATCAATGCGGTTCACCTCAACTATTCCATGTTGTAGTGAATTTTAAATTCTCACTGCACTCTTTGTTAAAATTGTACATGTTAGAAAGAGTAAAATTCATTTTTAATCAAATGCAACAGTAATATGTGCAAATAAGCTTCTTTCCTTCAAAGGCTGACGCATGCAGAAAGAGCTACAATGCACAAACACATTTGCTGATGTTGAGTTTAATGAGCGCATGCATTTAGGGAGCAAAGCTATAGTCGCTGATTGCGTACTGACCTCTCGGATGGCAGAGCAGAACTTGCTCTGAAGAACTCGCTGCAGCGTCTGCAGTTTCTGCGGGGGAACATTGCCGCTTCGCTGTAACTTCTCCAGCAGCTCGATCGCTCTGGTAACATCTAGACCATGCAGAAAGCAGAAATTAAGCAATTGGCTTGCAGGTAGTGTTCAAGCTTGACATTTCTGCCCCATCCCTGGCCAGAAGTATTCTTGCTCCGTCTAATTTATTTTCTGGTGTGTGGCAGTGGCTTCTGAAACCAGTCTGGGAACCCGTGCTTCACTGACAGCCACTTGCAATAATTAACTTGCTGCTGCTTGCCTTCTCAGGTGGAGCACAAGAGATTAGATTAGATTAGATTCCCTACAGTGTGGAAACAGGCCCTTCGGCCAACAAGTCCACACCGCAATTTATCTATAGTATACATTTCACGTATGTATCAAACCCAGATAATGTTCTGGGGGCCCAGGGTTTGAATCCCACCATGGCAGATAGTGGAATTTGAATTCAATAAAATATCTGAAATTAAGAATTTAATTATGACTGTGAATCCATTGTCAATTGTCAGGAAAAACCTATCCGGTTCACTGATGTCCTTTAGGGAAGGAAAGTGCCATCTTTAGCTGGTCTGGCCTATGTGTGACTCTAGACGCACAGCAATTTGGTTGACTCTTAAATGCCCTGGGGACAATCAGGGATGGACAATAAATGCTGCCTAGCCAGTGATGTTTTCATCCCATGAATGAATAAAGAAGCCAAAAAATATGAACAGCCCCCTGCCTATCCTACCTGTGCACATGTTAAATAGGGCATGTTGTTGTTGGGTGGACCATACAAAATCGTCAGTTATTCTGGAATGACTGGTTATTGGCTTGTTAAACACCCCACTAGCTATCTTAAAGATTTTGTTTGCTACTGCATTTTTGAGCATTGGATGTGAGAAAATTTGGGAATGTCTTATGGCACTAATGACAAGGCAGCACAATTGTGGCAGAAGTGGTCCTTTTACTGATTTTATTTTAATTAATTCAGTTGTCTATGCTCTGACACACATGTGAAATGTACACTATATATAAATACACTGCAATATACAGATAAATTGCTGAAACATATACTGATAGCTATAACTGAAACATACACGTATATCAAAATTTATTTCAGGTATCTGAAAAACATATTTCCCCACATTTTGTATCTTTCAGATACATATCAGCATGCATTTCAGTAATGTGTCCTATACTTTATAGGGGTAAACGCTAAATGTATTCAGACATATGTTTCATATATATGACATTATAGAATTCACTGATACACCTCGCATATCTTTCAGGGATATAATTATCTATGTTTCAGTATTACTGAAATAGAATTTGATAGATATACGAAATGTGCAAAAATTATTCAAAAATATGTCTGAGAGATACAAAATATATAAGTGAAGGATGATTGATAGAAAGATGTGTGGGACAAATATATGCTGATAAAGTTATGAGACATTGTTAACATGTATATTGACCGGGCTGATTATATACATTTACAGATTTAAGAATGAGACGTATTACTAAAATAGACACTGACACATATTTTTGTTTTAAGATATTTTACTGAACTATATCAGCCATAATTCTGGAAAAAGTCGCCATAGATCCCGTCCCCTTTCGCTATTGGTCGGTCTCCTTATATATATTAATAGTCA
This sequence comes from Stegostoma tigrinum, assembly GCF_030684315.1. NCBI lineage: Eukaryota > Metazoa > Chordata > Chondrichthyes > Orectolobiformes > Stegostomatidae > Stegostoma > Stegostoma tigrinum. The sequence goes on along the minus strand of NC_081391.1, from coordinate 19,473,335 downwards.
CCTCATCCCCATTGGTCCACCCTGCTGTCAATCAGAGAGTTCAGGCTCTGATTGGCTATGCGGGTAGCGGTGTCACTCATTCATAGCTTTAACGGGATCAGGAATGAAATGCCGGTCCTTCGCGGGGTCTCGGTGGCCCCCATGGAAAGAGAAAGAGATGCGACGGCAGCAGGGTTTGAGGGTGGTCAGCTATTTCACTCACCTCTCTCCAGCGACAAAGATTCAGCCAACGCCGCCATCTTGGAGCCGGTATCACCTGACCGTGAAGCGACACGTGATCAACACCGGCGGAGCTGTAGCCACGCCCACCGCGGTGAGGGGCGGGGCCTCCCACGCCTCCTGCAACGACAGGTGTCTGGCGACAGGGGCCGCTGTCACCTTCCTCTGGCCACGATCCCCAGTCCTGCGATGACAGTCCCCGGCCACAGGGGCCGCTGACCATAAGAAATAGGAACTGAAACAGGCCATTCAGCCCGTTGAAACTGCTCCACCATTCAACAGGATAGTAGCTGATCTGACAGCCCTTACATGCACTTTTCCTGTCCTTTCCCTTTAACGTTTGATTCCCCAACTGATCAAGAATAATGTATGGTTACAAGATAATGTATGGCTAGGAAGGGGTGAACGCTGGGAAGTTGTTTCTGTTAGGCAGGGAGACTAGGACCCGTGGGCACAGCCTTAAAATTAGAGGGGGTAAATTTAAAACTGCAATGAGACGACATTTCTTCAGCCAGAGACTGGTGGGCTTGTGGAATTCATTGCCATAGAGTGCAGTGGAGGCCGGGACGTTGGATGCCTTCAAGGCAGAGATAGACAAATTCTTGATCTCACAAGGAATCAAGGGCTACGGGGAGAGTGCAGGGAAGTGGTGTTGAAATGCCCATCAACCATGATATAAATGGCGGAGTGGACTTGATGGGCCGAATGGCCTTACTTCCACTCCGATGTCTTATGGTCTTAATCTATTTCACCATTAAATAGACATAAGGTACCTCACAGCCCTCTCTGTGAAGAAATTTTTCCTCACCTCAGTCTGAAGTTGCAGCCCTTTTTTCTGAGACAAGCTGTTGGAGGGAATCCCTACACACAGGACTTACATGTATTTGGAAAGACAAGGACTGATTAGGGAGATTCAACATGGCCTTATGCTTTGCAAATCACATCTAACTAACTTGATTGACTTTTTTGAAGAGGTGAGGAGGATTGATGAGGGCAGGGCGGTAGATGTGATATATGTGGACTTCAGTAAGGTGTTCAACAGGGTTCCTCATGGGTAACAAAGTGTGGAGCTAGATGGACACAACAGGCCAAGCAGCATCTTAGGAGCATAAAAGCTGACGTTTCGGGGCCTCGACCCTTCATCAGGTTTTTGGTTAGCAAAGTTAGATCATGTGGAATGTAGGGAGAACTAGCCATTTGGATACAGAACTGGCTGCAAGGTAGAAGGCAGAGGGTGGTAGTGTAGGGTTGCTTTTTGTACTGGAGGCCTGTGACCAGCCACAAGGATTGGTACTGGGTCAACTGCCTTTCATTGTTTGTATAAATGATTTGGATATGAACATAGGAAGTATGGTTAGTAAGATTGTAGATGACACCAAATTGGAGGTGTAGAGGACACCGAAGAAAGATACCTCAGTGTACAATGGGATCTTGATCAGTTGGGACAATGGCCCGAGGAGTGGCAAATATTGTTTAATTTCAATAAATGCAAGGTATTGCATTTTTGGAAAGGCAAATCAGATCAGAACTTACACAGTTAATGGTAACGTTCATAAATCATAGAATCCCTACGGTGTGGAAACAAGCCCTTTGGCCCAGCAAATCCACACTGACCCTCAGAACATCTCACCCAGACCCGTTCCCCCTATAACCCACCTAATCTAGGCATCCCTGAGCACTACTTTTGACTGACCTAGCCTGCACATCTTTGGTCTGTGGGAGAAGACTAGAGAACTTGGAGGAAACCCACACAGGCGCAGAGAGAATAAGTATTTTCCACACAGGTGGTCAGCTAAGGCTAGAATTGAACCCAGGTCCCTGACACTGTGAGGCAGTAGCGCTAACCACAGGGCTACCATGCCACCCCAAGGTTCTGGGGATTGTTGCTGAACAAAGAGACCTCGGAGTGCAGGTTCATAGCTCTTTGAATGTGGAGTCACAGATAGACAGAATAATGAAGAAGGCATTTAGTGTGCTTTCATTTATTGGTCTATGCATTAAGTACAGGAGTTGGGAGGTCATGTTGCGACTGTGCAGGACATTAGTCTGGGCACTATTGGAGTACTGTGTGCAAATCTGGTCTCCCTTCTATGGGAAGGATGTTGTGAAACTTAAAGGAGTTCAGAAAAGATTTACAAGGATGTTCCTGGGGTTGGAGGGTTTGAGCTACAGGGAGAGGCTGAATCGACTGGGGCTGTACTCCCTGGAGAGTCGGAGGCTGAGGGGTGACCTTATAGAGTTTTACAAAATCATGAGGGGGATGGAGAGAGTGAATAGGCAAGGTCTTTTCCCCAGGTTGGGGTAGTCCAAAACTAAGGGGCACGGGGATAAGGCGAGAGGGGAAAGACTTAAAAGGGACCTGAGGGGTACCTTTTCACACGGAGGGTGGTGTGTGTATGGAACGAGCTGCCAGAGGAAGTGGTGGAGGCTGGTACAATTACAGCGTTTAAAAGGCATCTGGATGGGAGGGTTTAGAGAGATATGGGCCAAATGCTGACAAATGGGACTGAGTTAGATTGGGATGTCTGGTCAGTATGGACTAATGCACTGAGAGGTCTATTTCTGTGCTATTTGACTCTATGACTCCAAGTCTGTATCTGACATAACCAAGCACCTGAATATTGTAAAGTGAAAGGAGGATCTGAGATACCTCTCTCTCATCATCATCCAAGGCTACAGAAACACCTTTCAGGTGAAGGAGTGAATTACCTGCACTTCTCTCAATCTAGTGTACAAAAGAAGATAAACTATTTGATTCCAGTAAAGGAGCAGGGATGTCCACACTGTAGGTAATCTAAATATATCGTTCTGTTTTTGATCTCCTTGTCTGAGAAAGGACATTCTTGCTGTAGAAGGAAGAACAGCGAAGGTTTATCAAGATTGATTTCAGGGTTAAGAAAGTGTGGAGCTGGATGAACACAGCAGGCCAAGCAGCATCTTAGGAGCACACAAACTGATGTTTCAGGCCTAGACCCGTCATTAGAAAAGGGGGATGGGGAGAGGGTTCTGAAACAAATAGGGAGAGAGGGGAAGGTGGACCGAAGATTGATAGAGGAGAAGATAGATGGGGAGGAGAGTATGGGTGGGGAGGGGATAGGTCAGTCTGGAGAGGATGGACAGGTCAAGGGGGCGGGGTGAGGTTAGTAGGTAGGAAATGGAGCTGCGGCTCGAGGTGGGAGGAGGGGATAGGTGAGAGGAAGAACAGGTTAGGGAGGCGGGGGCGAGCTGGGCTGGTTTTGGGATGCAGTGGGTGGAGGGGAGGAGCTGGGCTGGTTGTGTGGTGCAGTGGGGGGAGGGAACGAACTGGGCTGGTTTTGGGATGCAGTGGGGGAAGGGGAGATTTTGAAGCTGATGAAATCCACATTGATACCGTTGGGCTGCAGGGTTCCCAAGCGGAATATGAGTGGCTGTTCCTGCAACCTATGGGTGGCATCATTGTGGCACTGCAGGAGGCCCAGGATAGACATGTTGTCTAAGGAATTGGAGGGGGAGTTGAAATAGTTCGTGACTGGGAGATGCTGTGTTCGTCCAGCTCCACACTTTTTTTATCTCAGATTCTCCAGCATCTGCAGTTCCTATTATATTTGATTTCAGGTTTGGCAGGTTTGACATATGAGGAGAGATTGAGTCAGTTAGGATTCTATTCAGTGGAGCTGAGAAGAATGGGGAGGGACTCTCATTGAAACCTACAGAATTCTACCACGTCTAGAGAGGTTAGATGCAGGAAAGACTGGGGAGTCCAGAACCAGGGGGCATTGTTTAAAGATAAGGGGTATTCTTTAGGATTGAGATGAGGAGAAATTCTTCACCTATAGAGTAACGAGCATGTGGAATTCACTATCACAGAAAGTGGTTGAGGCAAAAACATTGTGTTTTCAAGAAGGAGGTAGATATAGTTTTTGTTTTGTGGCTAAAATGATCAAGGAATATAGGGAGAGGGGAGGATTAGGGTATTGAGCTCAATCAGCATGATTATACCGAATGGTGTAGCAGGCCCAAGGGACTGAATGGCCTACACCAGCTATAATTTTCAAAGTATTTACTGCTCTCACTGGTCTAATCTACAATGTGAAGATGAAACACAGACAGGGCGACCCCAAGCTTCCAGTTGCCTGTCGCTGAAACACACCATTGTATTCTCTGGGCAAGATTTCTGTCCTGGGCTTGCTGCAGTGCTCCAGTGAAGCTCAGCACAAGCTGGAAGGACAGCAGAAACAAATTACTGCAAATTACTACTGAATCTTGTACTGAAAGCAAACAATGCTGGGGATCAGAGCAGGTCAAGCGGCATCCATGGAGAGAGGGGGGGAGAGAGAGAGAGAGAGAGATGGAGAGCAAGCTAATGTTTTGAGTCTAGATAACTCTTCATCAGAGCTGGAGGAACAGTATAACTAAAAACCAAAAGAAATGCGGATGCTGTAAATCAGGAACAAAAACAAAAGTTGCGATAAAAGCTCAGCAGGTCTGGCAGCATCTGTGAAGGAAATAATCAGAGTTAACATTTCAGGTCTGGTGTTCTGAGGAAGGGTCACCAGACTTGAAACGTTAACTCTGTTTTTTCCTTCACAGATGCTGCTGAGCTTTTCTAGCAATTTTGTTTTTGTTGTTGTGTTGTGGAAGAACAGTATCTTGTTTTCTGCTTGGGAATCCTGTGGCCTTCTGGTTGTGATTCCACAACTGGGTAACACATTTCGAACACTCCCAAGTGTGCTTGTTATACTGACAATGAGATTAAGGCAATCAGTTGAGCTCATCATGTGATGAGAGATAATAGGACCTGCAGATGCTGAAGAATCTGAGATAACAAGGTGTGGAGCTGGACGAACACAGCAGGCCAAGCAGCATCAGAGGAGCAGGAAAGCTGACGCTTTGGGCCCAGACCCTTCATCATGTGGCTTATTTACACTTGTGAGAAATGGCATACACTCCTTCTCCATGAACAAAAGAGATATGCTGAAAGCCTTACTCCTTTTTTTTGAATTGCACAGGTCATTGCTTTCTCCATGGCAACATCTCAGCTAGTCAGGCCGGATGTGTCAACCAATCACATCCCTTGTCTCCAATCATTTGAAATTTGGCATTCTTGTGTTTGTCCTGATGTGTGCAAGACAAGCTCTCTCACAGAACTCCTACAAGTGCAGATGCAGACCATTTGGCCCATCGAGTCTACAGCAAATTGCATCCCAACTCCACTCCATAACCCTGCATTTCCTTTACACCAATCCACCCTAACCTGCACACCTTTGGACTGAGGAAACCGAAGCTCCCAGAGGAAACCCACGAAGACACGGGGAGAATGTGCAAACTCCACAGTCACCTGAGGGTGGAATTGAACCCGGGTCCCTGATGCCATGAGGCAGCAGTGCTAACCACTGAGCCAGTTTTCTCTCTCTCTCTCAATCTCTCTCTCTCATTCCCCGCTCCCCCGCTCACACCACCCCCAGCAATATTCAGTCATTATCTGTAAAGGAAGAATTTATGAACATACACTGCAGAAGCAGAGTAGGTCATTTGGCTCTTCAGTAAGACCTATAGTTCCTTAATCCTGGAAATCCAGGGCAAGAGGGTGGTCTTCACAGGGTCAGTATAGGCTCAATGGGGCGAATGGACTCTAGAACATAGAACATTTCAGCACAGTCCAGGCCCTTCGGTCCTCGATGTTGTGCCGACCTGTCATACCGATCTCAAGCCCATCTAACCTACACTATTCCATGTACGTCCATATGCTTATCCAATGACGACTTAAATGTACCTAAAGTTGGCGAATCTACTACCATTGCAGGCAAAGCATTCCATTCCCTTACTACTCTCTGAGTAAAGAAACTACCTCTGACATCTGTCCTATATCTTTCACCCCTCAATTTAAAGCTATGCCCCCTCGTGCTCGCCGTCACCATCCGAGGAAAAAGGCTCTCCCTATCCACCCTACCTAACCATCTGATTATTTTATATGTCTCAATTAAGTCACCTCTCAACCTTCTTCTCTCTAATGAAAACAGCCTCAAGTCCCTCCGCCTTTCCTCGTAAGACCTTCCCTCCATACCGGGCAACATCCTAGTAAATCTCCTCTGCACCCTTTCCAAAGCTTCCACATCCTTCTTATAATGCGGTGACCAGAACTGTACGCAATACTCCAAGTGCGGCCGCACCAGAGTTTTGTACAGCTTCACCTTAACGTCTTGGTTCGGGAAATCAATCCCTCTATTAATAAAAGCTAAAACACTGTATGCCTTCTTAACAGCCCTATCAACCTGGGTGGCAACTTTCAAGGATCTGTGTACATGGACACCGAGATCTCTCTACTCATCTACACTACCAAGAATCTTACCATTAGCCCAGTACTTTGCATTCCGGTTACTCCTACCAAAGTGCATCACCTCACACTTGTCTGCATTAAACTCCATTTGCCACCTCTCAGCCCAGCTCTGCAGCTTATCTATGTCTCTCTGCAACCTACAGCATCCTTCGTCACTATCCACAACTCCACCGACCTTAGTGTCGTCTGCAAATTTACTAACGCATCCTTCTACACGCTCATCCAGGTCATTTATAAAAATGACAAACAGCAGTGGACCCAACACCGACCCTTGCGGTACACCACTAGTAACTCTGTCTGCACTGTAGCGATTCCATGATTCTGCAACTGGACTTGAGTTGACCTGAATCAATGTTTTTCAAAGGTTTTCATTGCTTTATTTATAAAGCCTGGAATCTGTACAGCCCATATAAACAGGTACAGAATGAGGCCATTCAGTCCATGCCATCTTTTTTGTAGTGCAGTCTAGTCAGTCCCATTCTCCTCTTTTATCCCAGTAGTATGAACGTTTGTTCATTCATTTTCCCTAAATTAGTGATTGTCTCGGTATTCCCTGCCCTTCTCGATGACAAGCCCAGGCCATTATGATTTGCTCAGCAGTTCTTCATCGCATTGCCTGCTCCATTTCTTGCCCAAAAGCCTGAAATGAGTGACTCCAATTGGCCAATGAGAGCAGTTTTTTAAATCTCTACCTTATTCAAATCTGCCATAAACCCGGACAAGCTCAGCAGGTCCGACAGCATCTGTGGAGAGAAAGTGGAGCGACCTCACTGCAGAAGCTGGACCCGAAATGTTAACTCTGTTTCTCTCTCCACAGACGCGGCCAGACCTGCCGAGTTTCTCCAGCAATTTCGGTAGTTCCAACACATGCAGTTCTTTAGAATATAGAACTGTACAGCACAGGAATGGGACCTTCTGCCAATGATGTCATACTGAACATGATGTCAAACTAAACTAGTTCCTTCTGCCTGCCCTTAGCCCATATCCCTCCAATCCCCTTGTGTTTATCTATTCCTTTAATGCCCCCATTGTATCTGTCTCCACCATCACCCCTGGCAGTGGTTTCCAGGCTGTGTAAAAGTTTTGCTCCTCACATCTCCTTTGAAGATTCCCGTCTCACATTAAATGCATAGCCCCTAGTATTAGTAATTTCATCTCTGGGAAAAAAAGATTCTGTCAAGGCTGTCTATGCATCTCATAATTTTATTGACTTCTATCAAGTCTCCCCTCAGCCTCTGCTGCTCCAGAGAAAGCAACCTGAGTTTTTCTAGGCTCTCCTTACAGCTCATACCCTCAAATCCAGCCAGCATCCTGGGAAACCTCTTCTGCATCCTCTCCATAGTATCCACATCCTTCCTGTAACATGGCAACTGGAATTGAACACAGTGCTCTAGATGTGGCTGAACCAAAGTCTTATAAAGCTGCAACATAACATCCTGAGACAACCAGGTGTAGAGCTGATGAACATAGCAGGCCAAGCAGCACCAGAGGAGCAGGAAGGCTGACGTTTCAGGTCTAGACCTTTCTCAAGAAGGGCCTAGACCCGAAACGTCAGCCTTCCTGCTCCTCTGATGCTGCTTGGCCTGGTGTGTTCATCATCTCTACACCTTGTTATCTCAGATTCTCCAGCATCGGCAGTTCCTACTATCATCCACATAACATCCCGGCTTTGTTTTATTCCGTTATAATCTCATCCACCTCAATCAGCTCTCCCTTCAAACTTCCTCAGTGCAACGTGAAAACTGACTTTTCACATTCCAATGACCTGATGTCCCACTCCCTGCCTCCCCATTTAATTTCCCTCACTGCTTCACTTCACTGCTCAGCATTATAGCCTGGCCCAATATTCCAAAGCCATCCTGGGGACACAGAGCTCAATCGTGTGAATATGAATCACTAATTATATAGATATTAGGGAGGCCAGATGGAACATTGGCTTTTATCTCAAAAGGAATGAAGTATAGAAGTAGGAATGTTTTGGTAAAGTCAGACCACATCTATATTACTGTGATCAGTTTTGGGTCCTTTATTAAAGGTAAGAAAGACTGGCATTGGATGGAGTTCAGAGAATTTAGAGTATAGTATGGCTGATCCTGGGTATGTAGGGACTGTCTTATGGCGGGGATGTAAATTGGGCTTGTATTTTCTTTATTCATTAATGGGATGTGGACATCACTAGCTATGCAGGCTTTAATGCCCATCCCTAATTGGCCAGAGGGCAGTTCAGAGTCAACCACATTGCTGTGGGTCTGGAGTCACATGGAGGCCAGACCAGGTAGGGATGGCAGTTTCCTTCCCTACAGGGCCATTAGCGAACCAGATGTGTTTTCCTTGGACAACGGATTCATGCTCATCATTAGATTCTCAATTCCAGATATTTATTGAATTCAAATTCCACATCTGCCCTGGCGGGATTTGAACCCAGGTCCCCAGAATGTTACCTGGGTCTCGGGATTAACAGCCCAGCTATAATACCACTAGGCCATCAGCTCCCCCGATTTATTGGAGTTTAGAAGAATCAGTGGTGACCGTATTGAAACATACAAGATTCTTAAAGGACTGAACAGGGTAGATGCGGAGAGGTTGATGCCCCAGTGGGACAGTCTAGGACCACAGGATGTCATCTCAGGGTAAGGGGTTGCACATTGAAGACAGAGATGAGGGGGAATTTCTAATCTCAGAGGGGAGTGAATCTGTGGAATTCTCTGCCACAGAGGGCTTTTGAAGTTGGGTCAAACATTCAAGGCTTCGAGAGACTGATTTTTAATCAGTTAAAATAAAACAACTGCGGATCCCGAAACAAAAACAGAAATGTCTGGAGAAACTCAACAGGTCTGGTGGCATCTGCAGAGAGAAGGCAGAGTGATCTTTCTTCAGAACTCTGTTTTTTGTATCTTGTTTCAAATCCCTCCATGTTCATCCCCCTTCCCCACCCACCCATGCCAGCAATCCCTTTCGGCTCCACAATCCTTGGTTCGACGAGGCCTGTAGTCACCAGAATTTGGACGGATGAGAGGGGGATCTGATTGAAATGTATAAAATTCTGACCAAATAGGTGCACAGGGGCGATGTTTCCCCTAATCGAAGGGAGTTTGACAATTTGAAGAAGGGTCACTGGACTCGGAATGTTAACTTTGCTTTCTCACCAGCTGAGTTTCTCCAGCACTTCCCGTTTTTGTTTGTGGAAACAGTGAACACAGTCTTAGGAAATGGGGTGGACCATTTAGGACTGAGATGAGGAAACATTTCTTCACTCAGAGGGCAATGAACCTGAGGTATTCTGTACGACAGAAGATTGTGGAGGCCAAGTCACTAAACATATTTGAGAAAGAGATTCATAACTTTCCAGGCTTTAAAGGGGATGAAAGCAGGAATATGGCACTGAGATAGAGGATCATCCCTGAGCGGTAGAGAGGGCTTGAAGGGCCGAATGGCCTAGTCCTACCCCTAGTTTCTATCAATCCCTCGAACTGTGGTGATAGATGTCCCTGTGAGTGAAAGTCTGTCACGTCCTGAATTTGCAAAGGCCAGTCACCAGAGGGCAACAGAGTTCTCCTCTTCACTGCAATACTGAAGGAGTGAGAACACAGTGTGGATCTGGAGGAACACAGCAGGCCAGGCAGTATCAGAGGAGCAGGAAAGCTGACGTTTCGGGCTGGGACCCTTCTTCAGAAATGGGGGATGGGAAGGGGGCTCTGAAATTAACGGCGGGGGTGGGTTGGGCAGGGGTAGGTGGGTGGGATGGTGAATGGTGAGTGCAGATAGGTAGTAGTGTGGATTAGTCAGTGAGGTGGGGGGCGCAGATAGGTGGGAGAGAAGATGGACAGGTCAAGGAGGCAGGAATGAGAGGGAGGAAAGGGGATTTTTATTGAATTGAAATTCCACCATCTGCTGTGGCAGGATTCAAACCTGGGTCACCAGAACATTAGAGATAATGGGAACTGCAGATGCTGGAGAATCCGAGATAACAAGGTATAGAGCTGGATGAACACAGCAGGGCCAAAATCCTGCGCTGCTGATGTTGCTTGGCCTGCTGTGTTCATCCAGCTCTACACCTTGTTAAGGAGGAAATGGCCTAATGATATTAACACTGGACTGTTAATCGAGAGACCCAGGTAATGTTCTGGTGATAACAAGGTGTAGAGCTGGATGAACACAGCAGGCCAAGCAACATCAGCAGCGCAGGATTTTGGCCCTGCTGTGTTCATCCAGCTCTACACCTTGTTATCTCGGATTCTCCAGCATCTGCAGTTCCCATTATCTCTAATGTTCTGGTGACCCAGGTTTGAATCCTGCCACAGCAGATGGTGGAATTTCAATTCAATAAAAATCTGACATTAGGATGGCCAATATCAATTGTCATTAAAACCCATCTGGTTCATTAATGCCCTTTAGGGGAGGAAACTTCCATCCTTACCTGCTCTGGCCTACATGTGACTCCAGACCCACAGCAATGTGGTTGACTCTTAACTGCTGACTGGGTAATTAGGGATGGGCAATAAATGGTGCCTAGTCAGCGATACCCTCATCCTGTGAATGGATTTTTTTTAAAATGGGAAATGGGGACACTGGTCAAACTGGGCTTCAAATAAATCAGACCCCAAGGATATGTCAATTTGCTAGTTTTATTGTCTCTGTCTCCTGGGATGGTTTAAACCTCTTATCTACAGTGTGAGGGGTGGCCTGATAAAGTTATTTAATGTCATCAAGGGGTTCAACCAATCAGATGTAGAGAAGGTGGTTCTACATGTTGGGTGGGTTGGAAGCAGGAGGACTGGACTGACACTTGAAAGAGTCCATCTGGTTTTACTTATCCGTATGTTTTAAAATTGTGGACTGAAACGAGAAAAGAGCTGATTCAAAACGGAGGATCGCTGCGTGTTTTTTGAGAGCGAGTAACCTGACACCTATTGTGAACCAGTGGTCAAAGTTGTAGTTTGCAGACGAGCTGGCATTGAGGGGCTATGGAGCTTTGGTTGGCAACAGGAAGCTGATTGGTCTGTGGATGAGTGACTGGTTATCATCAAAGTGTGGCTTTAAAGTTCTACTGCAGAACGCCCCTTATCATAAAGAAATGTAAATTAGGACAAAAGAGATGAAACTACTTTTGGGTTGAAGGTAGATTTAAAATGCTGACTATATTCACACTTTTGTAGGGGACTTTTCGGCATTTTGATCGGCTCTTTGTCCTGTTATCTGAAACTGAAGCAGTCCATGTCCCAGTATAACAAGACCTGGGCTGAGAAGAGTCAAGTAATACTTATCACACACAGTGCCAGACAATGACCACCTCCGATGAGAGAATCGAACCACTGCCCTCTTGCATTACCATGACTGAATTCCCCCACTATTAGTATCCGGGGTTGAGGGGTGGTTACCACTGTGAGCTCGGTTAGCTGTACGGCTGGTGTGTTATGCAGGCTCATGCCAAAGTTGAGGGTTCAATTCCTGCGCTGGCTAAGGTCAACATGAAGGTCATAACTTCTCAGTCTCTGCACTCACCAGAAGGGTGGTGGCCATCAGGTTAAACCACCACCGGGTGTTTCTAATGGGGGAGCATTTTATAGTCCTCAGCAACTATGGTGACTTTATCATTGATCAGAAACTCGTCATATAAATACAGTGGCTACAAGAGCTGGCTAGAGGCGAGGAATCCAATAAATAGGAAGTAACTCACCTCCTGACTCCCAAAAGCCTGTCCCCCATCTCCAAGGAACAAGTCAGGAGTGTGATGGAATACTCCCCACTTGCCTGGATGGGTGCAGCCCCAACATTCAAGGAGCTTGACACCATCCAGGACAAAGCAGCCGCTTGATTGGCACCACATCCACAAGCATCCACTCCCTCCACCACAGACACTCAGTAGCAGCAGTGTGTACCATCTACAAAATGCACTGCAGAAATACACCAAAGATCCTCAGACAGCACATTCCAACTCCCCAAGCCTCACAAGACCAGGACCCAGGTTTGATTCCACCCTCAGGCAACTGTCTGTGTGGAGTTTGCACATTCTGTGTCTGCGTGGGTTTCCACCGGGTGCTCCGGTTTCCTTCCACAGTCCAAAGGTGTGCAGGTTATGGTGGATTGGTCATTCTAAATTACACAAAGTGTTTAAGGTGGGTTATGCAGGGATAGGAGAAGGGGTGGGATGCCCTTTGGAGGGTCAGTATGGACTGAATGGGCCAAATGCTCTGCTTTCATGCTGTAGGGATTCTATGACAAGATCAGATAGATGAGAATACCACCAGTTTTCTCTCCTAACCATCCTGACTGGGAGATGCACGACTATTCCTTAACTATCACTGGGTCAAATTCCTCCCAGAGGCTAATGTGGTTCACCCTGCAGCATGTTACCTGCTGACTTGGACTGCTGGGGAAACTAGGAATGGGCAATAAGTGCTGACCCAGCCCACGATTCCCAAGTCTCATGAGGGAATATAAATAAATACAAGAAAAAAATTCTGCCAAAGGCAGAAATCTGAAATACAAACAGAAAATGCTGGAGAAACATAGGCTTGGTAGTGTCTGCAGAGAGTGTTTTGTCATTCAAGTTTCTGGAGTGGGACTTGAATTCACAATCTCCAATTTCAGAGGTAACAGTCTTCTCCATTGATCCACTGTTGACAACAAATAGACCCTTTGACTGTGATCAGGGATAACGGAAACTGCAGATGCTGGAGAATCCGAGATAACAAAGGGTCTAGGCCCGAAACGTCAGCTTTTGTGCTCCTAATATGCTGCTTGGCCTCCTTCAACTGTGATGCTTGCTTTAGAATATGGGTATAAATCTAGTTCTGTCTCAACATGCTAGTAGCAAGATGCATTGGACAGACTCTGAAATTTTGGATCATCCTCATTTAAAAAAAAACATACCAATTGTAAAATTTAGGTCTAGTTCTTCAAATGAAAAGTCTTCTGAGCCTTTTATATCAATATTCTTTGGTTTGATGAAGTCAAACATTCCCATATTAAGAAGAAAACACACTTCTGAGTGATGTTCTCAATACGGATAATAAAGCAACAAGCTCACCAATGATCTGGAGCACTTACTGAAACCATTGATGCCAGAATCACCTGGTTCTCTGGTGAAGTTTGTTCCAAATTCCTCGTGCCTGCACAATATCAACCTGTTACCTCACAACTCAACTGTGGTTTGATTCACTGAGCTAGCAAGAACTGCAGATGCTGGGGTCAGAAATAGCACAGTGCAGAGCTGGAGGAACACAGCAGGCCAGGCAGCATCAGAGGAGCAGGAAAGTTGACGTTTTGGGTTGGCACCTTTCCAAAACGTCCCGACCTGAAACGTCAGCTTCCCTGCTCCTCTGATGCTGCCTGGCCTGCTGTGTTCATCCAGCCCTGCACTGTGCTATCTGGGGCTTGATTCATCAGCCCAGTATCCAGTGCACAGACATACCCAATATTGTGGAGAACTGGTGGACTCTCTCGGCCTATCCAACAAGCATTCCAGAGATTTACATTACAACTTGCCATGTAAACATCACGCGATAGTTACACTCTTCCACCAGTGGTGACACCAGAGAGTGTCAGTTTCGGATTGCTCAGCCTGCATCGTCGGGGGAAACCCTTATGTTGCAATCAAGTCCCACCTCTCTGCGTCTCAAAACTGTGTGCAAAACTAAACAATCTGAACTGAATCTGCTCAGAGATAATGGGAACTGCAGATGCTGGAGAATCCAAGATAACAAATTGTGGAGCTGGATGGACACAGCAGGTCAAGCAGCATCTCAGGAGCGCATGTCTGCCACCCAATTAATCTCTGATCTCTAACCCTGCTCCAGAACCAGGGGTCACAGTTTAAGGACACAGGGGAGGCTATACATCACTGAGATAAGGACAGAGGTCTTCGCGCAGAGAGTGGGGAAACCTGTGGAATTCTCTGCTACAGACGGCAGTTGAGGTCAAAACATTGAATGTTTTCAAGGTTCGGTTTCAATAATTAGGACCAAAGGGATCAAAGCATATGGGGAGGTGCGAACCAGTGGCTGTGGACACAGAAGCAGCATTCATATTTCAAGCCCAGTGACCCTTCATCAGAATGGAGTGTGAGTTATACCAGATTCAAAATGTTAATTGTGTCTCTCTCTGCATGGGTGCTACCAGACCTGCTGAGTTTCTCAAGCACTCTCAGTTTTTATTGCAGAATCTCAATACCTGCTGTATTTTACTTTTTGTATTAAAGCTCACAAGGGGCTGGAAGGAATAAAACCAGAAATTGCTGGAGAAACTCAAGCAGATCTAGCAGCGTCTATGGTGGGGTGGTGGTGGTGGGGAAGAGAACGGAACAGAGAGAGAGATACTGATAGACAGAAACAGAGCTAACATTTCACAAGGAGTTTCTGTTCTTTGAAAAAGCTGTGAGTGCCGAGTGAGGGGAAGTGATTGGGGACTGTTAATCTGGGGGCAGGTAATGTTCTGGAGACCTGGGTTCAAATCCTGTCATAGCAGACGCTGGAATTTGAATTCAATAACTATTTGGAATCAAGTGTCTTATAAAGACCACAAATCAATTGTCAAGAAAAACCCATCTGGTTCACTAATGTCCTTTGGGGAAGGAAACTGCCATCCTTACCTGGTCTAGCCTACACCATGGCTCGAGACCCACAGCAACATGGGCGAATTTAATTTTCGAAGAAGGATCACCAGAGCTGAAATGTTAATTCTGCTTTCTCTCTCTACAGATCAGTGGAGTTATCCCAGCAATTTCTGATATCCAGCATCTGTAGTCCTTTTGGCTGTTTGTCTTGTGGTTGGCTCTTAACCGCCAAATGGGCAATAAAATTCTTGCCTTGCCAGCAATAACTTCATCCCCTGAATTAATAGGAACAGCTGGAGGAGACTGAATGGCCTACCGTTGCTACTATTTCACAGATATCAATGCTTGGGTGGCCCAGTGGTTAGCAGTGCTGCCTCACAGCGTCAGGGATGTGCGTTCGATTCCACCCTTAGGTGACTGCCTGCATGTAGTCTGTGTATTGTCTGCGTGGATTTCCTTCAGGTGTCTGGTTTCCTCCCACAGTCCAAAGATGTGCACGCTAGATCGATTGGCTGTAGGAAACGCAGGGTTAGGGGGATTGGGTGGGATACTCTTTCACCGTGAACCTGAAGGGCCTGCTGTAGGTTTACTCTGAAGATGACCCAGAAAGGTCTCCTGCTGACAGTACAATCCCAAGTAAGTGAACACACTGGGGAAAAGCCCAGGAGCAGGTCCTTCGGCTGACTCTGTCTATTGGGTGTCATCCTAATCATGGGTAGTGGGAACTGGAGAATCTGAGATAATAAGATGTAGAGCTGGATGAACACAGCAGGTCGAGGAGCAGGAAAGCTGACGTTTCAGGTCTAGGCCCTTCTGTTCATCCAGCTCTACACCTTGTTATATCAATGTCCTTGCATGGCCAGTATCTCTCTACATCTAGCCTGTTGACCCGTTTGTCTGTCGTCATCTTCTTGGGGAAGGGTCACTGGACCTGGATTGCTAAACTCTGATTTCTTTCCACAGATGCTGCCAGCTATTCCCTGCAACTTCTTCTCTCATTTCCAGTTTCTGCAATTCCTTCGGCTTTTCTTTCCCACTCCATTTGTCTGCAATTGGCTCCCTGAAAAACTGAAAGCTCCCCTTGACCGCAGGTTATGGTTTCCCCAAGAACAATATATTTCAGATACAATAAGTTAATACAACAGTCGCCATATGCAAATTCAGGATTAATAAATACAATCGCTCAAAGTATAAAGGTCCCTTTTGGGGTTCGTTTTTTGTACATGCAATCCATAATCTTAAGTGAAATAATTTATATACTTTATATATTTACAGGAAAAAAAACACATAGATAACATCAATAGATGGGGGAATGGATGGAGGAAAGGCTGTTTTGGTCACATTCTGCCCGTCCGGCTAATTAGCGTGCAAACGCAAGATGTGTTAATGCGTATCCAGCGCCAACCAGCACGTTTCTGAGTGTCCATGGTGAGGGCGCGGACATAGGATTGCTTGGTCTTGCACTCGGAGATCCAGTGCCTCTTGTCAACACCACGGCAACCACCCTGCGCTGTCGAGGATCGCTCGTTGCATTTTGTCTCATAGAAGTACTGCTTGAGGGGCCCGGTGGAGGTAGGCACATCGATCATGACAGTCACCATCTTACCATGGACGTCCACTGCTGCTCGGCGGTCCGTCACCCAGCGGCTGACGCTGTCGCACACCGACAGGTCCCCCCTCCGGGAAGGGTCGACCCCCCCGGCTCCCGGGCTGGGGGCCTGCCGCTTCAGCCTCACCGTCCGGTTGGCCATCTCCGCCCTCCCCAGCGTCTCCTCCATGATGAACAGCAGAGGTGGGACGCCCGGGGGCTGGGCGGCCAGGGTCACCCGCGGTGAGTACAAGTCCCACTCCTTCCCGGAGGCCTCAGGCCCGAGGGCCGGCACCTCTTCCAGCATGTCGTCCAGTGGGTAGGCGTCGTCGTCTTCGTCGTCGCTGAGTGGTGGGTCAGAGGTCAGCGCGTCGCTCAGGACTCCCCGGCTTCGCACCGTGCTGTTCGATTGCAATGGGGCGGCCTTCAAGCTTCCAACATACAGAATGACCATGGCATAGAGGAAGGTGACCATTACTGTGCTCACCTCACAGACCTACGGAAAGACAACAAGACAGTGAGGGGGGAGCAGGAAGGGTTCAGATATTCAATAATGTACGGGGTTAGATTGTCCACAATATGAGGGCGTCAGGATGGGGAGTGAAAGAAAGTATCAAAAGTTACAAGCACAGTTTGGTTGCAGGTTGGACATCTCCTTCAGACTGAGGCCTCTGCATGGATTCTGATCAACCTCCTGATGGATATGATCACTCTCCTCCTGAAGCAGGTAGCACATACTCAAAGGTAGGGACGCCATGAGAAGGCCCTCACGGGGCCTGACCCTTTGTGTTCTTATCATGGAACCTGGTGTAGCCTGAGGCCTCCACGTAGATCCTGCTCGACCTCCTCAGGGATGTTATCACTCTCCCCTGTAGTAAATGGCACTCGAACCCAGGCATCCCTCCTGTCCCAGAGGTAGGAACACTACCACAGCATCACTAGACTCCGTTAGGTTGGGTTTATAACTTGGTTACTGTGGTAAGCTTCACATCTTATTGTGATATTTCAGATGTTAATTAAATTTAAACTCCATCGGCCGCGATGGTGATGTAGGAACGCATTAGCCTCGATTGGCGATCAACCACTACCACATCTGGATAGAAGGGGCTTAATGGTGTCGCCCTGGTATTTCCTAATCATGCTGTTTTGAGCTGGTGTTACACACCCCTGAACCAAGTGTGACTTGAATCCTCCTTGTAGGGAGATGTGATACTGCCACGATGTTCTTAATCTGGGTCCGTTTCCATGGGTACAGAGATTATGCCAGTGACATTTCAAGAGTTGTTGGACTTTTCTTTTAAATCCTTAAATAGAATTTGGGCAATCCCAACAAATGTTGCCTGGCCACTAATTACCCTTGACCTGAGGTGTTCACTCAACCATCTCAGGGGTTGGCTGAGAGACATCCACATTGCTGTGGGGCAGGAATTACACATATGCCAGACCAAGGACAGCAGATCTCCCCTCCTGAAAGAGCTCTAGTGGCCCAGACGGTCCTCCACAACGCCACCCCATGATAGTCATTGTTACAGGCTTCATAATCCTGATTATTTCCCTCCCCGCAATTGATTAAGCCATTGAATTTATGTTTCGGCCACTCCAGTGGGACTCGAACCCATGTCCCCAGAATGTTACTAACCCAGTGGCATTATCATGGCGCCCCTGTTCTTCGGTAACAACAGTGAGTGAGGAAACATTTCGTCTCCTGGGGAAACCAGAAACAGCAGATGGAGCACCACAATTAGGGCCAAGCTGTTGGTGGATGACATCAGGTAACAATTCTTTATGAAGAGGTGAGTGGAAATTTGGACTCACTCCTCTAAAAATTCTGCTAGACGTGATTGGGATGTGAGGTGAAGGACAGTGGTCAATGCAACAGCAGATGGTGCTAGACTTCAGTGGGGGCATGCAGTTTAAGGAAAATGGACCCAAACTGGGGAGATGCCATTGAGATACAGCTCAAACACATTTAGTTGAATGGGGCAACAGGCTCAAGAGGCTGAATGGTCTCCTCCTGTACCTCTGGCTGCACTGCTGCTGCAGCCCTTTTCAGGCTGCAGTTACCTGGGCAGGCTCTAGGTCAAAAAGATGGCATCACTCAGGAAGGCAGCGGGTGCAATCCTTCCTTCGGCCCTAGGAATGTTTCATTCGGATTCTCTTTCCGAGTGAGAGTTTCACACAGGTTGTAGCCTGGAGGTATGAGCACGCCGCTCTGAGGGTAGTGCTGCACTTTCAGAGATACCTGGAGAGGACTGTTGTGAAATGGGCTCTGTGATAGCTGCAGGACCCACATGGGATGATCAGACCCCTTTTGGGACATCGGACAAAATACCATCTGTTTCGTGGACCCCGAAACCTTCCAGGCTGCAGTATTTGATGGGTAGGTTCCTTATGCGAAGCGTGTTCAGCACCACGCCCTTTTCCAATGACAAGAAGCCGTGAAGAACAGTCTAATCGATCCCACGGGGAATTCAGGAAAAGTGCCTGCTGGCAGCAAGGTGTGCAGGATCACCCACTGTGCTAATTGGCTGCTGCCCTTCCTGTGTTACAACAGTGACTACACTCAAAAGCACCTCATTGGTCCGGAAGCATCTTGAGACTGAGTAACCAGGGAGGAGCCATTTCCTTTGGTGGGAGGATCGAGCAGGAGGGAGTGCACAGACTGAAGGTCACTGGCAGATGACGCCACTGCAACATGAGGTCGAGCGGCTCATGACCTGGAGTGCACGGCCTGAGAATGTGGCTGAGGCAGGTCCAGACGCAGGGTTTTGTGACAATTGGATTATTGACTCCGAAGGTCGCAGGGAGAAGGCAGTGATTGGTGGGTTTCTCCTTCGGCGACGTGGCGCAGTCATGATGGGCTGAATGGCCTCCTTCTGTGCTGTAACCATTCTACACTTGAATGTCCTCGCACATGGGGATGAGAATGAGGAATGCATGACCACAGGAGGTGGGTGGGTAAGTTCACAAGAAAGGTTACATGGAATTTAGGAGAGTGAGAGGGGATTAAGTTGTCACAAGGCTAGACTGACAAGTCACAGAGGTGTACAGCACAGAAACAGACCTTTTGATCCAAGTCGTCCATGCTGACCAGATATCCTAAATTCATCTTGTTGGGCCAAAGGGCCTATTTCCACACGGTAGGGAATCTAATCTAATTTCATCCCATTTGGTTAATATCCCTATAAACCCTTCCCATTCTTTTATCCATCCAGATGCCTTTTAAATGCTGTAATTGTACCAGCCTCCACCATTTCCTCTGGCAGCTCATTCCATCCACCCTCTGTGAGAAAAAGCCTGTCCCTTAGAAATCTTTCCCCTCTCACCTTAAACCTATGCCCCTCCAGTTTTAGACTCCCTCCCCCCAGGAAAAATACTTTGTCTATGCATAACCCTCATGATTTTATAAACCTCCATAAAGGTCCCTGCCTCAGCCTCCAATGCTCCAGGGAAAATAGCCCCAGTCTGTTCAGCCTCTCCCTGTAGCCCAAACCCTCCAATCCTGACAACATCCCTGTAAATCTTTTCTGCGCCCTTTCAAGTTTGACAACATTGCTCCTACAGCAGGGATAGCAGGGAGAATGTTTCCCCTGGTTGGAGAGTCTGGAACCAGGAGCTCTTAGGATTAGAGTAGACCATTTGGGACTGGGTTGAGGAGACATTTCTTCACTTAGTGGGTGGTCAATCTGTGAAATTCTCTGCCTCAGAAGGCTGGAGAGGCCCAATCACTGAGCATTTCCAAAAAGGAAATCGAAACCTTTTTTAAAAAAATGATATTAAGGCTTCAGTGCATGTGGAGAGAAAGCAGGAACATGGCGTTGAGGTAGAGCGTCAGCCACGATCGTAAAGAATGGCGGAGTGGGATTGAGGGGCTGAATGGCCTACTCCTGCTCCTACAGAGGGAGAAAGGAACAGGGGTGTTGGTAGGATGAGGTGGAAGAGGGTCGTGAGGAGACTGCACTGAAACAGAAAAATGGCCTGTATTTTTGCCGGTTATTCTGTAGAATTCCCTTCTTACTCCCGCGGGTGGGGAGTGCTGATGGTAAATAGCTCGTGTCAGGGAGGCAATGGCCTGGTGGTATTATCGCTGGACTGCTAATCCAGAGACCCGGATAATGTTCTGGGGACCTGGGTTTGAATCCCGCCTCAGCAGATGGTGGAATATTAATTCAATTTTTAAAAAAAATTCTGGAATTAAGAAGCTGATGATGTCCATTGTCGATTTTCAGGAAAAGCCTATCGGGTTCCCTGGCTGGGGGGGAACTGCCATCCTTACCCGGTCTGGCCTACATGTGACTCCAGACTCTGAACTGCTCTCTGACCAATAAATGCTGCCTTGCCAGCGATGCCCTCATCTCTTCCATGAGTCAAGGAAAAAGAATCATCTCTTGACTGAGATAACAAAGTGTGGAGCTGGATGAACACAGCAGGCCAAGCAGCATCTCAGGAGCACAAAAGCTGACGTTTCGGGCCTAGACCCTTCATCAGAAAAGGGGGATGGGGAGAGGGAACTGGAATAAATAGGGAGAGAGGGGGAGGCGGACCAAAGATGGGCAGAGGAGAAGATAAGAGGAGAGTACGGGTGGGGAGATAGGGAGGGGATAGGTCAGTCCGAGGAAGACAGACAGGTCAAGGGGGCGGGATGAGGTTAGGAAATGGAGGTGTGGCTTGAGGTGGGAGGAGGGGATAGGTGAGAGGAAAAACAGGCTGGGGGGTCCCAAAACCAGCCCAGCTCGACCCCGCCTGCCTACCCTGTTCTTCTTCTCACCTATCCCCTCCTCCCACCTCAAGCCACAGCTCCGTTTCCCACTAACCTCCTCCCGCCCCCTTGACCCATCTGTCCTCCCCGGACTGACCTATTCCCTCCCTACCTATACTCTCCTCTCCACATCTTCGATCCACCTCCCCCTCTCTCCCTATTTATTTCAGAATCCTCTCCCCAACCCCCTTTTCAGATGAAGGGTCTAGGCCTGAAACGTCAGCTTTTGTGCTCGAGATGCTGCTTGGCCTGCTGTGTTCATCCAGCCCCACACTTTGTTATCTCGGATTCTGCAGCATCTGCAGTTCCCTTTATCTCCTGACCGAGCCTGGTTAACGTGAAGCAGAGCAGGGATTGTTCATGTCTCAACCCCTGCAACAGATTGGGTTGCTCCGAGGAGGGACAGTACGGAGGGAATGGGCCAAACAGCCTCCCGCTGTGGCACCAGCAATAAAGAAGAACCACAGTTGAGATGAGGGACGACGTTTGTGAGGACCTGCCTGAGAGTTCGTGGTGAAGGCAGAGTCTGTCGTGGGTTCCCAAAGGAAATCAAATCAATTATGGAAAGGAGGGATTTGCAGGGCCATGGGGCCAGGCTGTGTGCGCTCCTTATAATCACAACATGGGCTGAATGGCCTCCTTCTACCCTGTGCTCAATGGGCACCAGATGAGGCTTATCAAACATCCCATAAGCATCACAATACCAGGAGACACTCACCTCTCACCCCTCTGCCTGAATTTGAACCCTGACCCGAGAGGTGAAAGGTCCATGTTAAACGCACCCTTCAATTGATTCTAAACAATCAAATTGCACCGAAGTGACTCTCTTGGTGTTGGAATTTTAAAACCTGATTTATCTGTTTGCTAGGTGCGTTACTATGGTAACGAGAGCTTGCACCACTTGCTAAGCTACTTCTGAAATCCAGTTTCTCCCTACATTTCAGCAAATCTCCCTCTCAACACTTCCGTGGTTGTACCACACAGAGGTGACACATCCAAGTTAAAGCAGCAAGTGTCAAGGAACACCCTTCTAGCAATGGTCTCCAACCCATCGCCATTGGGAACCAACGGAGGAGGCCATTCAGCTGCTTGAGCCTGTCCCACCATTCAGTGGTTTCATGGCTGATTGGCACATCAACTCCATTTTCCTGCTTCGATCATTATCCTATTGTGGTCATTCATTGTCTTACCATTTTGTGCCTCTTACAGTAATGCCCCTGACTCGTTCCACCAGCATCTGCAGCCTCTCAGTGAGGCGAGGCCTAGATTTTCACGTTGCGCCTTACTAACCTTTCCCCTACTTCATTACTTTGCTGGTGAGGCCTACACTTGTCGCCCTTCCTTCACTGCCCTTAACTGAGAGGCTTGTCAAGGCCATTTCATAGGGTGGTTAAGAGTCAATCACATTGCTTTTTACATCAAAGGTGACTCCAGATCCACAGCAATGAGTCTGAAGGGGTCAATATTTATGTTCAGACTGGTACCATGCATCCTACTGATGCCATACACACTACGGGTGGAGACAAGGTGATCTAATCTAGCTTTCAGAAGGAACAAATATATCTGTACCAGCTCCATAAGGTCACAGTAGTTGTGCCTGGCCCAGTTTAGGTGTTATAGAGCTGGAATTTTAGAGCACGGAAACAGGCCCTTCAGTCCAACCTGTCCATGCTGACCAGAAATCCTAACTTAATCTAGTCCCATTTGCCAGCATTGGGCTCATATCCCTCTAAACCCTTCCTGGGATCATGCAGTCAACATTCTTATAGAGTCATAGAGCATAGAAACAGACCCTTCGGTCCAACCTGTCCATGCTGAATACAGTCTCAAACTAAACTAGTCCCACCTGCCTGTTCCTGGCCCATATCCCTCCAAACCTTTTCTATTCATGTATCTATCCAAATGTCTTTTAAATATTGTAACTGTAAACCCATCCACTACTTCCTCAGGGGGGTTTATTCCACATGCGAACCACCCTCTGTAAGAAAAAAAATTGCCAATCGTCTTTTTTAAAATCTCTCTCCTCTCACCTTAAAAATATGCTCCCTAGGAGTGAAATCCCCAATCCTAGGACAAAGACAGCCACCATTAAGTCTACCTATACTCCTCTCCTCATGATTTTATAAACCTCTCTAAAGTCACCTCGCAACCTCCTATGCTCCAGTGAAAAAAAGTCCCAGCCTATCCTGCCTCTCCTTATAACTGGATTGTAGGGTATTAAGTATCAGGAGAGGTTGGACAAACTTGGATGATTTTGCTGGAATGTCGGAAACTGAGAGGCAAACTGATAGAAGTATTTAAAACTGAGAGGCATGGATAAGGTGGGTAGTGTGATTCTGTTTCCCAGGGTGGAAATGACAAATGCTAGGGAGCATAAGTTTAAGGTGATGGAGAAAAGTTTAAAGAAGCTGTGTAAGGCAAGCTTTTTTAGGCAGAGGATAGGTGGTGCCTGGAGCGTACTGCCAGAGGAGGTGATAGAGGCAGATACAATAGCAACATTTTCGGGGCATTGAGACAGACACATAAACAGGCAGGCAATAGAGGGGTATGGGCCATGGGCAGGCAGATGGGATTAGTTTAGAATCCATGGCCAGCACAGACATGATGGGCCGAAGGGCCTGTTCCTGAGCTATATAGTTTCATGTTATCTATGAATAGTGCCTCTTCTGTACTCAATGGTGGTGTAACCCTTACTACTAATCACTAGACAGGCCATTTCAAAGGGGAATTGGAGGCACCAGACTACCTCAAACTACTCTTACACAGTGCCACACAGTGTTAGAGGTGGCATGTAGCAGAAGATGCCAGGTCTGGTCCTTTAGAGAAAGATACGACATCTAGGTTAGACCAGTTAAGGATGGCAAACTTCATTCCCAACAAGGGATTGGTGAACTGCACAGGTATTTACAATAATCAATGATCACTGTTCATGATTACTCCCATTGGGACTAGCTTTATAACCAACTTATTCGCCTCCTTACCCCTCCCTCACTTTTAATGGTTTACTTTGGCCGTGATGGACCTTGTATTTAAATTTCTAATTGGCTACCCTGATAATTTACTGGTGGCAGTTAATAGTTTAAAAAAAGTCACCTTGATGTGGTGGTGGGAAAGCCATTGGGATGTGTGTTAGAGGATATCACACATATTTAAAAAATGCATTATGGGTCAACCTACAGCAGGTGGACTGCAGCTGTTCAAGGAGGCAGCTCATCACCACCTTCTCAAGGGGCAAGAAATGCTGGGCACAGCCAGCAACACCCACATCCCACAAAAAAAAACATTAATTAATTGAGTCAACATCCTACCTTCTGCAACAGTGGGACTTGAAGGTGGCTCAGAGTTAGGGTAACGACCACTATACCAGAAGCTTCCAATGCTCTGAAGAGACAGGATCAAATCCCACATGCTCCAGAGGTGTACCTGAACATCTCTGACCTGGGTAGGGTCGGGAAATATCTGTCCACAGCATTCACTTGGGCCACTGAACTGTTAGACCAGGGGCATTACAACAGTGTAACAATCTTCCTGTTAGATGACATGGAGATAATGGTGCCCTGATTTCACTTCTGGAAACTTAGGCTCCAAACTGAAGCTTATATGACCTTAGATAATGGGCATTGCAGATGCTGGAGAATCCAAGATAACAAAGTGTGAGGCTGGATGAACACAGCAGGCCAAGCAGCATCTCAGGAGCACAAAAGCTGACTTTTCGGGCCTAGACCCTTCATCAGAGAGGGGGATGGGGGGAGGGAACTGGAATAAATAGGGAGAGAGGGAGAGGCGGACCGAAACGTCAGCTTTTGTGCTCCTGAGATGCTCTTTGGCCGGCTGCGTTCATCCAGCTCCACACTTTGTTATCTTATATGACCTTACCTGAAATAAGGTTTGGGGTGCATTGGGCAGGGTCTGTAAGCCTGGGTTTCAAGGCCATAGGAGGAGTGCGTGAGATGCTGGTTACCTATCTGCAGATGCTGACAGATCTGCTGCATTTCTCCTGCTCCTTCGCTTTTATTTCTAATCTGCAGTACCCATGGTGCTTTGCTGTTTACTAACAGGCAGCTGGGGAATCCTTCCACTACTTACCCATTAGATGGAAAAGAAGGCCATGCAGCCCATCAAGTCTGTTCCCCAATGAATGGCCAATCTGATAACCCTCAACTCCTCCTTCCTGTTGTCTCCCCGTGACTGTTGGCTACGTTACTGATTAAAGACCTGTCTATCTCAGCCTTGAATTTACCTAACGACACAGGCCATTGCGGTGAGGAATTCCATAGATTCGCAGCCCAATGAGAGAAGAAATTCCTCCTCAGCTCTGTCATGCTGAAGGGACGAGGCAATGTCCAGGGAAATAGGACATTGTGCAACTTCAAGTTCTTTTAAACAACTCGATCAAGTCACCCTCCCGCAACCTTTCATACTCTGTTCAATCTTCCGTGTGACATAACCCTCTGGAGACGGTCATGTGGTGCAGTGGCAATGTCCTTATCTTGGGACTTGGAGGCTTGGGTTTAAGTCCCACCTGCTCGAATGGTGGGTCATAAGATCTCTAAACAGCTCGATTCACAAATATCTATAACTGTCTAAACTACGTGACAATCCTGGATAGAAGGGAAGAAACATCTACAGAATGAAATTAAAATGGACGTCAGGCCTTTCAGCCCCTCAAAAAGGGAGAGATGGAGTCATCTGTGTGTTTAAAAACTGTAGCTCTTGAGCTTCACGGGACCTGGGAATGCAAACACAGATCAACAGCAAAAATCTGAGCCTCGTCCCCGAGTGCTTGCAGACTGGTTTGTTGTCACAGGTTCATACAGCGCGGAAACAGACCCTTCAGTCCAACTAATCAACACCGGCCATGTTCCCAAAATAAACTAATCCCACAGCCTGGGATAACAAAGTGTGGAGCCGGATGAACACAGCAGGCCAAGCAGCATCTCAGGAGCAGGAAGGCTGACATTTTGGGCCGGGACCCTTCTTCAGACACACTAGCCTGTGTTTGGCCCGCATCCCTCCAAACCGTTCCTATTCATGAACTTATCCAACATTTGTTTTTAAATGTTGTAACATTTACTACTTCCTCTAGTAATTCATTCCGCTCATTGAACAACTCTCTGCGTAAAAAAAATTCCACCCTTATGCCTTTTTTAAACTTTCTCCTCTCACCTTAAACCTATGCCATTTGGCTTTGGAAGAAGACCTTTGCTATTCACCTAATCTATGCCCCCTCCAACCCCGCCCCGACACACAATTTAAAACCTCTATCAGGTCACTCCCCCATCTCCTACACTCCAGTGAAATAAGTCCCAGTTTATTGTTATAACTCAAACCCTCCATTCCTGGCAATTTCCTGGTAAATATTTTCTGAACCCTCTCCAATTTAATATCCTTCCTGTAGCGCGGTGGCCAGAACTGGACACGGTACTCCAGAAGAGGCCTCACAAGTGTCCTGTCCGACCTCAATGTTGTGAGCTCGGAGAATTGCCCATATCAGTAACACATCGAGTACCAGCTCGGTGTTAGGGGATGGCACTATCACTGAATTAAACAAACAGTGGATTGTGAACTAGGAGTAGGCCATTCTGCCTTCACTGTTCTCGAAGACCATGGTTAATCTGACATTAATGCCTCAATGTCACTCTCTGTGATTGAGCTCAAAAAGGCCCAAGGGAATCAAAGGTTACGAATCTATGACAAGAAATTATTCAAGGACTCAGTTCCACAGAGATCGGTAGAAACAGAGTTTCCAAGATCCGTGACCTTCAGAGAAAAATAAACCCTCCTGATCTCCATCTTAAATGGGAGGTCTCTTTTTAAATTCTTTCCCCTAGTTCTGGACTCTCTGACAAAGGGGAAACACCCTATTCACTATGATGGGTCCCTCCAGCATCCACTTTGTCAACTTCTCAGGATACTGGTCCTCTCAGTAAGGTCTCCCTTCATTCGTAAATGGATACAGGCTGAACATGTCTAACCCTTGCCTCAATAGAATAACAACTCTTCCACCCCTGCCACCAACTCTGCCTCATTTTGAAATATCTGTCAAGTGAACCTTCCTGAACTGCTCCTAACTCTTGATACCCTTCCTCAAATAAGGAGATTAAAACTGTGCGGATTTCCAGACCAGCCTGTCCTAGTAAAACAAATTTACTTTTAGATCCGAGATAACAAAGTGAAAAACTGGATGAACACAGCAGGCCAAGCAGCATCTTCGGAGCTCAGTCCGGGGAGGACGGACAGGTCAAGGGGGCGGGATGAAGTTAGTAGGAAGGAAATGGGGGTGGGGCTTGAGGAGGGGATAGGTGAGAGGAAGAACGGGTTGGGGAGGTGGGGATGAGCTGGGCTGGTTTTGGGATACAGTAGGGGGAGGGGAGATTTTGAAGCTTGTGAAATCCACATCGATACCATTGGGCTGCAGGGTTCCCAAGCGGAATATGAGTTGCTGT
The DNA here is from genome assembly GCF_030684315.1 of Stegostoma tigrinum. Taxonomy (NCBI): domain Eukaryota; kingdom Metazoa; phylum Chordata; class Chondrichthyes; order Orectolobiformes; family Stegostomatidae; genus Stegostoma; species Stegostoma tigrinum. The sequence continues at coordinate 19,445,453 of NC_081391.1, read as the reverse complement.
TCCTGCAACCTTCGGGTGGCGTCATTATGGCACTGCAGGAGGCCCATGATGGACATGTTGTCTAAGGAATGGGAGGAAGAGTTGAAATGGTTTGCGACTGGGAGGTGCAGTTGTTCACTGCGAACCGAGCGTAGGCATTCTGCAAAGCGGTCCCCAAGCTTCCGCTTAGTTTCCCTGATGTAGAGGAAGCCACACCGTGTACGGCAGATGCAGTATACCACATTGGCAGATGTGCAGGTGAACATCTGCTTGATGTGGAAAGTCATCTTGGGGCCTGGGATGAGGGTGAGGGAGGAGGTGTGGGGGCAGGTGTAGCACTTCCTGCGGTTGCAGGGGAAAATGCTGGGTGTGGTGGAGTTGGAGGGGAGTGTGGAGCAGACAAGGGAGTCGCAGAGAGAGTGGTCTCTCTGGAAGGCAGACAAGGCTGGGGATGGAAAAATGTCTTGGGTGGTGGGATCAGATTGCAGATGGCGGAAGTGTCGGAGGATGATGCATTGGATCCGGAGATTGGTGGGGTGATTTGTGAGGATGAGGGGGATTCTCTTAGGGGGCGGGGTGTGAGGGATGAGTTGCACGAAATGCGGGAGACATGGTCGAGGGCGCTCTCGACCACTGTTTTTGCCGGGGGAGGGGTTGCGGTCCTTGATAAACGAGGACATCTGAGATGTACGGGAGTGGAAATGCCTCATACTGGGAGCAGATGCGGCGGAGGCGAAGGAACTGGGAATACAGGATGGCATTTTTGCAGGAAGGTGAGTGGGAAGAGGTGTATTCTAGGTAGCTGTGGGAGTCAGTGGGCTTGAAATAGATATTGGCTTCTAGGTGCTTGCCTGAGATGGAGACAGAGAGGTCCAGGAAGGTGAGGGATGTGTTGGAGATGGTCCAGGTGAACTTGAGGTTGGGGTGGAAGGTGTTGGTGAAGTGGATGAACTGTTCGAGCTCCTCTTGGGAGCACGAGGCAGCGCTGATATAGTCATCAATGTACCGGAGGAAGAGGTGGGGTTTGGGGCCAGTGTGGGTACGGAAGAGGGACTGTTCCACATAACCTACAAAGAGGCAGGCATAGCTTGGGACCGTGCGGGTACCCATGGCCACCCACTTTGTCTGTAGGAAGTGGGAGGAATCAAAAGAGACGTTGTTCCCACTCCCTTTACAATAAACAACGATGTTCCTTTTCCATTCTTAATCACAAGTTTCTGGATTCAAGTCTGACTTCATGGCTTGAATACAACTCTTTATTGACAAGATAGTGAGTACAGGAACTGGGATAAAAACAGAAGTTGCTGGAAAAGCTCAGCGGGTCTGGCAGCACCTGTGACGAAGATAAAAATCAGGGTTAACGTTTCAGGTCCAGTAACCGTAAACGTTGACTCTGATTTTTGTTTTCTTCACAGATGCTGCCAGACCCGCTGAGCTTTTCCAGCAACTTCTGTTTTTGTTCCTGATTTACAGCATCTGCAGTTCTTTTGGATTTTATACAGGAACAGTGTTGTGTGCAGCTTTGATCTACTTATCTGAGGAAGCATATTCTGGCGATAGAGGGAGTGTGGTGTGAGTCTACCAGACTGTTTTCCCGGGAGTCAGGAAGAGAGAGTGGATCAGTTCGGAATACATCCACTGGAATTCCGAAGAATGAGGGGTTGTGGAATCTCACAGAAACATTGGACATTCTAACAGGACTAAACAAGGTAAATGCAACTTGTCTGAGTAATGACTAAACAGTTCTGAGGCAGGGTCACCGGACTCTGTTTTCTCTTCACAATGCTGCCAGCTCTTGCTGAGCTTTTCCAGCAATTTCTGTTTTTGTTGTTGATGGTAAATGCAAGAAGAATGTTCCCTATGATGGGGGAATCCAGGACCAGGGATCACACTCTAAAGGATACTGGGCAGGCCATTTAGGACAGAGATGGGAGAAATGTCTTCACCCAGAGATGGGGGTCCTGTGGAATTCTCTGCCACTGAAAGCGGTTGAGACCAATACATTGAGTGGTTTCAAGACAGAATTAGATGTAGTTCTTAGGACCAAAGGGAATACAGGGCATGGGGCAAAAGCAGGAACAGGGGACTGAATTGGATAATCGGCAATGATCATATTGAATGGCAGAACATGCTCAAAGGGCAGAATGACCTACTCCTGCTCCTATATTTTGCATGTCCTCACTCAGCACTATTTTAATGAAAAGCAGGAGAGCTTGCTAGAAGCAACCTACACTTTCACACACATGCTCCCATTCTCAGCAGACAACAAGAATGTGGTCAAGCCTTGTGCCTTTCTTGGTACAAGAATGTGAAGAAGGGTCCCGACCCGTAACGTCAACTTTCCTGCTCCTCTGATGCTGCCTGGCCTGCTGTGTTCTTCCGGCTCCACACTGTATTATCTCTGACTCCAGCATCTGCAGTTCTGACTATCTCTGGTCAAGCCTTGTGTCTTTGCTTTCCCAGGAACATGGGGAGCCTACAGCTCCCTGTTGTATTCTCCACGTCCATACCTCAGCCAGTCTGCACCCTGGAATATAAATCGAATTCTGGAGCTGAGGGTGCAGACCTGACCTCACCTGCCCTTACACAGAAAGATCATGCAATGCTGTTTTCAAAGAAGAGTGGGAGAGATCTCCCTGGTGCTCTAACCAATATTCATCCCTGAACCAATATCACAAAGCGAGATGATCTGGTCACGATCACGTTGCAGTTTGTGGGAGCCGGCTGTGAGAAAATTGGCTGCAGTGCTACCTCCATTCCAACAGTACAAGAGACTTTCATAGGCTACAAAACCATTTGAGATGTTTGATGGCTATATCATTGGCCACAAAGGCATTTGAGATGTCCAGCGGTGATCAAGACACCATTTCAATTCACGTCTCTCCTTTAATGCCTGGATAAATCAAAACCATCAGCTCCAGAGCCATTTCCAGTTCTGTCAGACCTGTCAGAACTGCACAGTGGTTAGCGACCAAAGTCTCTCTGGCGTTTTAGGAATACGTGATAGGCTGTTTCAACACAGCAGGATCCCACACACCACAATGAGGTTTTAGTTGTTGGCTACTAACCCCTTGTTCAAGGGATAAATATTGGCCCAGGACACTGGCTATTTCTTTGGGAATTCTGCCATGCCATCTTTCATGTGCAGCTGAGAGAGCACCTTGGGCTAACATTTCGTGTAGAAACTGGGACCTCAGGTCGTGCTGCATTCCTTTCGTACTGCACTGGAGCGTTAACTAAGATTACACCCACACGCACCTGGTATGGGGCTTGAACACCACCAAAGGTTTCTCTGAGGAGCTTGTCGGCGCAAATATTTACTCTTTGTATTAATTCACAGAATGTGGGTGTTGCTGGGAGGATATTTATTTCCCGTCCCTGGTTGTCCCTTGAGAAGGTGGTGGTGAGCTGCCTTCTTGAACCGCTGCAGTCCCCCGCCATGCTGCTAGGGAGGGAATTCCAGGATTTTGACCCAACGACACTGATGGAACGGCGATATATTTCCAAGTCAGGATGGTGAGTGGCTTGGAGGGGAACTTGCAGGGGATGGTGTTCCCATGTACCAGCTGCCTCTTGTCCTTCTAGGGGATAGAGGTCACTGTTTCTGAATGAAAGAAACCAAACAGCTACCTTGGGGGCCACATAGACCGTCTGATCCTCACTAACACCAGGCCTGATACATGACTGACAAAACAAACCCGACATGGTTTGTTCATGGAGCTGTCAGTCCCTGGCACTGACCGTAGTCCTGACGGGAAGCCTGGATGGTGAGATTATAAACTTGAATGTGTGGGTGGCACGGTGGCTCAGCGGTTAGCACTGCAGCCTCACAGCACCAAGGACTCAGGTTCAATCCCACCCTCAGGCGACTGTGTGTGGAGTTTGCACATTCTCCCCGTGTCTGCGTGGGTTTGCTCCAGTTTCCTCCCACAGTGCAAAGATGCACAGTTTAAGGTGGATTGGCCACGCTACATTGCGCATAGTGTTCAGGGATGTGCAGGTTAGGGTGGACTGGCCATGGGAAATGTGGGGTTAGGGGGTGGGGGCATGGGTGTGGTTGGTCCACTTTGGATCAGTGTAGACTAACTGGGCCAAATGGCCAGTTTCTGTACTATAATTTCATTGAATACCTACAGCATGGAACGAGGCCATTTGGCTCAATCTATTCATGCTTTATATGGCAGATGAACCTCATCCCACATCTTTTCTTCTCCTCCGTTCAATATATCCCCCTGTTCCCTTTTCCCTCACGCATTTATCTTCCTCTTGAATATGTCTACACTATCAACTTAAAGCCATGACCACTTCCATCTAGAAGGGCAAGGGTAGCAGATACAATGGAAAACTACCCCCCTGCAAGTTACCCTCCGAGCCACACACCATCCTGACTTGGAAACAGATTGCAGTCGTTTCACTGTCGCTGGGTCAAAATCTTAAAACTCCGTTCCTAATGACATTGCGGTCAACCTACAGCAGGTGGACTGCAGCGGTTCAGGAAGGCAGCTCACCACCACCTTCTCAAGGGACAACCAGGGACGGGCAATAAATGCTGGTTCTAATGAGTGACATCCACATTCATGAACAAAATTTTACACATTTCCCTCTGTTTTAGTGATTGCATCTGCAAGATCAGAATTACCCAGAGACAATGTGACCTCCACGTAATTTCTTCCTGAAATTCTGGGAGACAGATATTGGGCAAACGGTAGCCTCACTTCAGGAGGATAAACTCAAAAAGTCCCACAAATATTTCCAGATCAGCAGTCGAGGCACACTGCAGCTAACTCCTCAAGCAGGGGCGTGTTCCTGTTTGTATAAACGTTTTGTTCAACCATCGCAGTGTGAGAGAGACAGAGTCTGGTTTACCCAGACTGAGCTTACGTACACAGAGAAGTAGACAAAAAAAAACAACTGCAGGGTTACGGGGCTGGGCTAGAGGAGTATGACCAGCCAAATTCACACTGGCTGGTACGGCCATGGTGGGCTGAATGGCCCATCTTCTGCCGTAACCATTTCACAGTTCTACCGTGTTTGCATTGATATATCACCTTCCCCAGCCCCTGGGTGTGCATACATAGGAAAAGAAACACACCATTCAGCCCATCAAGTCAGCTCCTTGCAGCCACTTTTGAAGCGTCATCATTAACCTAGGAAAGGTGCACAGCAAGATCCCACAGACCGGCACCTGGGAATGACTTGATCTTCTGTTTCAGTGACACTTGTCGAGGAATAGATCATGGCCCCGACACACAGGACAACATCCCTCTCCTCATCAAAGAAAGATTCATAGGATGTTTTATATCCTCCTGATGGGTTGGGGTGGATGGTTGGGGAAGTGGGGGTGACGCATTTGAAGTGAGAACAAAAAGATGGCATCACTGAAGGTGTGCGTAAGAGCATGCACAGGGGTAGGTAAGTGAATGATAGCACTTACACAAGTGCACGGGCATGTCTGCGTCTGTCTGAGTCTGTGTGAGTGTGTGAGAGAGAGTCTATGTGTCTGTCTGTGTGTGTGAGAGAGAGAGAGATACTGTGTGTGTCAGCGAGTGAGAGAGAGTGAGAGAGAGTGTGAGAGTGTGAGAGTGTGAGTGTGTGAGTGTGTGAGTGTGAGAGTGTGAGAGTGTGAGAGTGTGAGAGTGTGAGAGTGTGAGAGTGTGAGAGTGTGAGAGTGAGAGAGAGAGTGAGAGAGAGAGTGAGAGAGAGTGTGAGAGAGAGTGTGAGAGAGAGTGTGAGAGAGAGTGTGAGAGAGAGTGTGAGAGAGAGTGTGAGAGTGAGAGAGTGAGAGAGAGTGAGAGAGTGAGAGAGTGAGAGAGTGAGAGAGTGAGAGAGTGAGAGAGAGAGAGAGAGAGAGAGTGAGAGAGAGAGTGAGAGAGAGAGAGTGAGAGAGAGAGAGTGAGAGAGAGAGAGAGAGTGTGAGAGTGTGAGAGAGAGTGTGAGTGTGAGAGAGAGTGAGAGAGTGAGAGAGTGTGAGAGAGAGTGAGAGTGTGTGAGAGTGTGAGAGAGAGTGAGAGTGTGAGAGTGTGAGAGTGTGAGAGTGAGAGAGTGTGAGAGTGTGAGAGTGTGAGAGTGTGAGAGAGAGTGAGAGTGAGAGAGTGTGAGAGAGAGTGAGAGTGTGAGAGAGAGTGAGAGAGTGAGAGAGTGTGAGAGAGAGTGAGAGTGTGTGAGAGTGTGAGAGAGAGTGAGAGTGTGAGAGTGTGAGAGTGTGAGAGTGTGAGAGTGTGAGAGAGTGAGAGAGTGAGAGTGTGAGTGTGTGAGTGTGAGAGTGTGAGAGAGTGAGAGAGTGAGAGAGAGTGTGAGTGTGTGAGAGAGTGTGAGTGTGAGAGAGAGTGTGAGTGTGAGAGAGAGTGAGAGTGAGAGAGTGAGAGAGTGAGAGAGTGTGAGAGTGTGTGAGAGTGTGAGAGAGTGAGAGAGTGAGAGAGTGAGAGAGTGAGAGAGTGTGTGAGAGTGTGAGAGAGTGAGAGAGAGAGAGAGAGTGAGAGTGTGAGAGAGTGTGACTGTGAGAGAGTGAGAGAGAGTGAGAGTGAGTGTGTGAGAGAGTGTGAGAGAGAGTGAGCGTGTGAGAGAGTGAGAGAGTGAGTGAGAGAGTGAGAGAGTGAGAGAGTGAGAGAGTGAGAGAGTGTGAGTGTGTGAGAGAGTGTGAGAGAGTGTGAGAGAGTGTGAGAGAGTGTGAGAGTGCGTGTGAGTGTGTGTGTGTGAGAGAGTGTGTGAGAGTGTGTGAGAGTGTGTGAGTGTGTGTGAGAGTGAGAGAGTGTGAGAGAGTGAGAGTGTGTTTGTGTGTGTGTGTGTGTGTAAGTAAGATTGAGAGACCATGTGCGTGTGTGTGTATGCACGTGCGTGTGCGTGTGGGCACGCATATGTGTTCACGCATGCCTGTGCTTGTGTGCATGTGCAGGTGTACATGTGAATGTGTGTATGCCTGTCAGTGTGCATGTGCATACGCGTGTGTGTGTACGTGAGTGTGCATGCATGTCTGTGTTCCCATCTCTTACAAACTTATACTTTATCCAAAGAATGCATCATACCTAAACTGCTGCTTCCCGACAAACTCAGTGAATTATCAGAAAATTACTTACAAATCACCAAATGCCTAGACTGGACCTCCGTGATCACAAATCTCTGAAAACCTGCAGGAGGTAGATATGGAGTGGACTGGGTAAAGACAGTGTGTTTCCCTTGCTGAAGGACATTGGTGAACTGGATGGGTTCAGCCACACTGACAATAGCTGTCATGGTCAGCTGTACCGAGATCAGCTCTTACTCCAGATTTTATTGATTAAATCACTGAATTTAAATTTCACTGACTCAGGTGACAGGATTTGAACGTACGTCCTCAAAGCATCAAACTTTGAATTAGCAACCTGGTGAGATTACCAGTATACCAATATTTTCCCAGCACATCATAAAGTTCCATCACTAAGTGTCTCTGTGTGTGAGAGAGCTAGAGAGAGCGCGTTATTGCTAGATGATTAATCAAGAAACTCAGCTCATGATCTGGGAACCCAGTTCAAATCCCGCTCTGATAAAGTGCGGAGCTGGATGAACACAGCTGGCCACGCAGTATCTTAGGAGCACAAAAGCTGACATTTTGAGCCTAGACCCTTCATCAGAAAAGGGTCTAGGACCGAAATGTCAGCTCTTGTGCTCCTAAGATGCTGCTTGACCTGCTGTGTTCATCCAGCTCCGCACTTTGTTATCTCGGATGCTCCAACATCTGCAGTTCCTATTATCTCAAATCCCACTGTGGCAGATGTATTTGAATTCAGTAACAAATCTGGAATTAAGAGTCTAATGATGGCCATGAAACCATTACCAATTGTTGGTCCGAAAATGCCCTTTAGGGTGTGCGCATGTGCATGTGCGAGAGAGAGACTGTGTGCGTGAGTCCGAGTGAGTCTGTGCCCCTTACTTGGTCATGTGACCCCAGACCCACAGCAATGTGGTTGACCCTTAACTATCCTCTGGGCAATCAGGGATGGGCAATAAATGCTGATATATTCACAGATGCCCATATCCCCCGAGTGAATTAAAAAAAGGAAATCATGACATTCATGAGACAGTTTCTGGCCAGGGAGCTCATTCGAAATATAAAAAAAATGGGAACTGTGGGAGCAAAGGGTGGGTGCTAACGATAGAGTGAACAAAATCTCCACTTGAGTACAGAATGGAGAAAGGCTCAACACGTCCTACAAACAATAAAAGGATTTAGAAGCTCCTGGAGGCTCCCAGATAGATTCAGTCTTCCCCGAGGGCGCAAAAGGCAGGGATAAGTGGGCGAACAACAGTGGGAATTCCAGAAAAGCTGCTTCCAAGCGTCTGCCTTAACACCATCGGAACTCAGACACACCCCCTTAAAGGCGAAGAGGTCATGAAGACCCAAGTGGGAGGGAGGTCATAGAATCCCAGGAAGTAGGGGACATTGTTCTAATACAAGGTTCGCACATTTAAGATGGAGGACACAGAGTCATACAGCAAGGAAGCAGATCCTTCAGCCCAACTCGTCCAAGCTGCCCCAGTTTCCCAAACTGAGCTTGCCTGCGTTTGGCCTACGTCCCTCCAAACCTTTCGTATTCATCTACCTGTCCAAATGTCTTTTAAATGTTGTAACTGTATCTGCATGAACCAGCTGAGATAGGATTTTCGGTCTCTTGTTGGGGGTGGGGTGGGGAGTCTGAGAGAATATTTTCTCCCAAGAGATCTGTGAAAGAAATGTCATTGAATATTTTTAAGTGTTGGATAGATAGATTATTGACTGACAATGGACTCAATGGATACAGACCTGATGGGCCAAAGGGTCTTTTTCAGTGCTGTAGACCTCTGATTCTACAACTCTATATGAACATACAAAAGAAGAATATGAGTTATCCATTTGGCCTCTTGAGCTGCTCCACCATTCAATGCAACCATTACTGATTTATTCAAATTCCACATTCCTGTCTACCCTGGGATAACCATTTATTCCCTTCTGGTGGTTGGAGGGATAAGTGCCAAGGTGGAGTTGAGCCAGAATCAGATCTTGATTCTTGTGGGGAGGAGGTTCGAGGGGGGTTAGTGGCCTCCCCTTGATCCCCATGTTCGTAAAATGGGGCAAGAGTGTCTGAATTCTTCTGTCCCCAAATGTACTCCTGAGAATTTGTATTGGATCCTCCTGGAAGTGGATCTGAATGCAGCACAGGTTGACGGTTCACTCCCAGTGGGTAGACACTTGATATTGACCTCAGACTTGAAACACCAGCACAAAACTCTGCAGAAGCAGCCCGTGCTGTACTGCGGGAATGCAGCACTGTCAGAAGGTCACTTTTCAGGTGAAACATTAAACTAAGGCTGGGCTTGACCCCCCCCAGAAAAAGCAAGAGGTCCCAGTTCAATATTTTGGAGAAGGGCAAGAATGTTCTCCCCAGTGTCCGTCAATAATTATCTCCAAACCGACAAGCCATCTGGTCACCGGCCATATCAACGGAAGCTCGAGTGGTCAGCTACGTTAGAGAAAGGGAGGCTACCTGAGGTTCAGTGGTAGTGTCACTGCCTCTGAGCCAGGAGACTTGGGTTCAATTCTGAGCCTGCTCCAGAAAACTGTCACAACATCACTGAAGAGGTTGATTGGATAATACTTGCACTTCAAAAAGTATGTTATTGGTTGGAATACCTTGGGACATCCTAAGGGTGTGACAGGCTCTATATAAATGTAAACATTTTCTATCTGTCCTAGTTTTCAGTGGGTCCAAACATTTCCATTCACAATGCCTTTGTGATATTAGGCACCATAATGATGCCTGACTGCATGGGTACATGATGCCCAGAGACATAGGACAGTGGCCATGATCACCAACATATTAAAAGCACACAATCCTCTCAGGACAGGGACAGCACAGGACTGGATACGGTGTAAAGCTCCCTCTACACTGTCCCCCATCAGACACTGCCAGAACAGAGGCAGCACAAGGTTAGATACAGAGTAACTCTCTTTCTAATCATTTTAACAGAAAGTTCCTTCTACACTGTCCCCATCAAATACCCCCATAACACGGACAGCAGGGGGTTAGATTCAGGGTAATGCTCCCTATGCTCTTTTAAACTAAAGAGATACAGAAAGTAAAGTTCTCGCTACACAGTCTCTATCAAACATTCCCAGGACTGATACAGCTGCAGACCAGCCATGATCTAAGTGAATGGCAGAACAGACTCGGGAGGAGCGAGCTGAATGGCCTCCTCCAGATCATTCCATATTACCCCAAATCCAAAACGGAGGTGACAGACAGAAATGGGACCAGTAGAGGGCATCCCCACCGTCAGCAGAACTCACCGATATTCTGGAGTCCTGGGCATTTCTGCCCATCAACCACATTGAGAAGCACCCACATTGCTGTGGGTCTGTAAAGAACATTAGGAAGGCATCATGTGATTAATTGAGATGGTTCGAGCAATTACAGCAAAAGTGACATGATCACATCAATCTAGATCTTTGTTGGATTCAAATCTCACCGTATTTCATGGTGGGGTTCAAACTCGCATCCCAGAACATTGCCTGCTATGGGGCCAGGACTGTTAGTCCAGTGACATGACCTCTGACACTGCCTTCTCTCAATAGGTCAACTACAATACTGGTCAACTGGCTACTTACCCAAGGAAGCGTCATTCACAGCACAAAGTTCCTGATTGTAAACACCTGTAATCTGAACTGGAGAGGAGGCTCTCGACAATTGAAGGTCAGACTTTGCCGTCAACAAGAACTGACCCACAGATGAAATAACATAATGGGGAGGAAAGCAAGGGAGCTGTGCAACTGTAAAATGAGTGTAAGCAAAAGGTTGCTGCATTTATAAAGCACCACTCACAGCCTCCCCCAGTTCTGAGGGACAGTCATCACAGACTTTCTCCACAGATACTACAGATCTCTGGCTTTCTCCAGCATTCTTGGTGTTTGACTCACAATCTCAGGGTGCCCTAAGTGGTTGAGCAATCAGTAAAGGATTTCTGAAATGTAGTGACGTGGTAAACAGGTCAGCCAACTTTCACACAGTAAGATCGCACAAACAGCAGTGCGGCCATGCTCAGACTGTGCCGATGGAGGGGGAAATATTGGCTCCGCGCATCCCCAAATAGTCTTCTGTAAAATGATTCAACAACTCACGCAAGAAGGCTGTACCTCCAACGGTGCAGCAGTCCCTCAGCACTGGCACTGCACTGCAGGCCTGGGTTCCTGTTCTTAACCAGGACTTGAACCCACATTGACTGACAAAGAACTCACAGAGCTCCCATACAGTGAGACAGAGAGTGTGTGTAGGGGTGGTGGGGTGGGAGGGGAGGACTGCAAAAGAGAGAGACAGAGACAGAGAGACAGACAGAGAGACAGACAGAGAGACAGACAGAGAGAGAAAACGGTAGAGACAAAAACAAGGGGTGATAAGCCCAGAGATGAAGGGTCTAGGCCCGAAACGTCAGCTTTTGTGCTCCTGAGATGCTGCTTGGCCTGTTGTGTTCATCCAGCTTCACACTTTGTTATCGCAGATAAGTCAAGAGAAGGGAGGGGTGATTGATGAGAATGACAGTGAGAAAATGAGACAGACAGTAACAACGAGGCAGTACACAGTATGAAGGTCAGCGTTGAAGAGTCCAATGGGAGGATGATGGAATACTGCCCAGTGGGGGAGGGTGAGTGCGGCTCCAATGGATAAAGTTATCATAATCCAACATGCCACGGGGTTATAGTCTGACAGAGAGAGAGGTGGACAGAAAGAGAGGGAGATGGCTGGGATTGGTTTACCCTGAGATTAAACAAACCTCAGGTGAGGGGAGACATTGAGAAGGACAGTCCTACATGATAATCTCAGCTGGTATTAGAATGGAACCCAAGCTGTTGGCGTCACTTTGAGAGATAAACTGGCCATCTAGACAACTGGGCCATACACACACACCACCCCTGACCCCACCCTGCAACTCCAACAACATTCAAGAACCTAAACACCATCATCCAGGACAAAGCAGCCCCCACTTGATTGGCACCACATCGACATCCACTCCTTCCACCACCGACACTCAGTAGCAGCAGTGTGTGCTTTCTACAAGGTGCACTGCAGAAATTCACTAAAGATCCTCAGACAATACCTTCCAAACCCATGACAACTTCCCTCTAGAAGGCAAAGGGCAGCAGATACATGGGAACACCATTATTTGCAAGTTCCCTTCCAAGCCACTCACCATCCTGGCCTGGAAATTTATCACTGTTCTTTCTATGTCGTTGGGTCAAAATCCTTAAACTCCCTCCCTCATGGCATTATGGGTCCATCTACAGCACATGGACTGCAGCAGTTCAAGAAGACAGCTCAGCATCACTTTCTCAAGGGGCAACTAGGGACAGGGCAATAAATGCTGGGGCCAGCCAGTGACACCCACTTCCCACGAGTGAATAAAAGTGAGAATGTGTGCCAGTGAAGGGTGCGTGCGCCAGTGAACGGTGTGAGACTAGAACAAATTGATGGACTATAGAGAGAATACAGGGGAAAGAGAGTGAGGAGATGAGAAATTAGTTTGAGAATGTGAACCAGACACACATGAGCCAGTGTGGAAGCATGTGTTATTTACAGGACCCACACCCTACCCACAAACAAGTCTGTGCGTCAGTCCTTGCAAACACTGAATACTTGCTGAGTTTAAATGGCATGACTGCCTAATGTGCAACAATACTGATTTTAAGACAAGTGGAACAAAACCAGAAGTTTCTGGAGGAGTTCATTTCCTCTTGATAAGCAGTTCACGTCATGCTAATTAACTCTGTTAAGAGAAGCTGGATGATTTGAAAGAAGGAGATAGAAAGATTAGAAAAAAAATCGCGTATTTCTTGGAATATCTGTGAAAGAACATAGAAAAGTACAGCACAGTACAGGACCTTCGGCCCACGATGTTGTGCCGTGGAATAATCCTAATCCAAAAATAAAATAACCTATATTCCCCTCAATTCACTGCTGTCCATGTGCATGTCCAGCAGTCGCTTAAACGTCACTAATGACTCTGCTTCCACGACTACCACTGGCAAAGCATTCCATGCGCTCACAACTCTCTGGGTGAAGAACCTCCCTCTGACGTCTCCTCTATAGCTTCCTCCTAACACTTTAAAACTATGACCCCTCGTGGCAGTCAATCCTGCCCTGGGGAAAAGTCTCTGGCTATCGACTCTATCTATGCCTCTCATTACCTTGTACACCTCGATCAGCTCACCTCTCTTCCTCCTTCTCTCCAGTGAGAAAAGTCCGAGCTCAGACAACCTCTCCTCGTAAGACAAGCCCTCTAGTCCAGGCAGCATCCTGGTAAACCTCCTTTGCATCCTCTCCAAAGCCTCCACATCTTTCCTATAATAGGGCGACCAGAACTGGACACAATATTCCAGGTGTGGTCTCACCAAGGCTCACATCATTAAAAAAAAACTTGAGGGTCCTCTCGTGGTGTAGTGGTAGCGTCCCTGCCCCTGGACTGGGGTGGCCCAAGTTCAAGTCCTGCCTGCACCCAGAGGCATGTAATAACATCTCTGAATGGGTTGATTAGGAAACATAGGTTAATAGTGAAACAAAACTTTGAAGTTTGTTGCTATGTACAGGCCAGGCATTAATAAAACAGACAATTTGTTCATTATGTCATCATGTGTACAAATTGGGTTCTGTGCTTCTCACGCAACCACAGGGTCTGCACGTCAGAAACACGCAATTGGCTCAGAGGGTGTCCCAAGCTCAGGGCAGGAGCTAGCAGGACACTTTTCAGGTGATAAAGTGTGGAGCTGGATGAACACAGCAGGCCAAGCAGCATCAGAGGAGCAGGATTTTGGCCTGCTGTGTTCATCCAGCTCCACACTTTGTTATCTCGGATTCTCCAGCATCTGCAGGTCCCATTATCTCTGATGCAATTTCTCAGGTGATGTTCTTTCTCATTTGGATACGGTGCATGATAGAACTTCCCCGTTCTTGCTGAAATTGTGTTTCTGGGTCATCTGCCAAACGAGGCGAGAGGAGTTCTCAGTTGGACATCTCACCTGAAGGACGGGTTTTGAGACAAGATGCTGTCACACCTGACAGGGATTATCCTCGAGCTCTCCAAGCATCTGCTCCACACTCTAGTACTTTGTCTGTGAGACTGAAGCTGAGAAACCTGGTCCCAGACCTCACCAGCACTCGAACATGACAAGCTGCAGAGACACATCACAGTCGCCCGAGGGATGAAGCTCAGCAAAAATTGAAAGAGCAGCCATCTCATCTTTGTTTGGAGCCTTTTGCCACTTTGCAATCTTATCAGATCATTGTAATTGGAAAGGGATGAGGGAGATGATGTCAGGGAGGCCTAGCATTGGCAGCAAGCAAGAGGAATGATACTGAAAGCTGACAGAAGGTGATGAGAGATTTGTGCTGGGGAAATGGGTAGCCAAACAGCATAGACAGGCCCATCGGCCCATCAAATCTATCTACACGAATCCCACTTTCCAGCATTAGGTCCATGGCCTTGAATGTTATATTTTAAAGGTTACAAGGTTTCCTGTTTCAACTCCCCTCCCGGGCAATGCATTGCAGATCCCCACCAGGCTCTGGGTGAAAAATGTTTTCTTCGAATCCACTCTAAACCTCCTGCCCTTCACCTTAATGTTATGCCCCTCGCTGCCCCATTTGTGGTTGGCACGGTGGCTCAGTGGTTCGCACTGCTGCCTCTCAGTGCCAGGGACACAGGTTCGATTCCACCCTTGGGCAACTGTCTGTGTGGAGTTTGTACGTTCTCCCTGTGTCTGCGTAGGTTTCCTCCCCCAGTCCAAACATGTGCCGGTTAGGGTGGATTGGCCGTGCTAAATTGCCCATAGTGCTCAGGGATGTGTAGATTAGGTGGGATACTAAGGGCCAGTTTCCACACGGTAGAGATTCTATGATTATCGACCCTTCAGCTAACAGGAACAGCTGCTTCCTATCCAGGCTGTCTCATGATCTTCTGGGCCTTCATCAGATACACCCACAGCCTCCTATGCTCTAAAAATAACAGAACCTATCTAAACTCTCTTCATAGTAAAACTGCTCCATCGCTGACAATATTCTAGTGAATCTCCTCTGTACCCCCTTTAGTGTAATCTGTCACGCAGTGGCTAAAACTGCACACAGTACTCCAGCTGCAGCCTAACCAAAGTCCTGTACAGCTCCAACATAATTGTCCTGCTCTTACAATCGATCTCACAGCTGATACAGCTGAGAAGTGTCCCACACATTTTTTTTAAACTAACCTGCCCTGCCATCTTCAGGGATCTGTGGACAAACAGCCTAGGATCCCTCTGTTCCTCTGAGCTTCCATGTGACCCGCCATTCACTGAGTACTCCCTTGTCTTGTTCCTTCTTCTAAAGTGTAGCGCTGTAGGCCCTTCCACCGCACATTAAATTCCACGTGTCAATATGGAAGGAAATACACTGGCAATGGGCACAGATGGTGAAACTTGGGAAGTGTCCACAATTTCACCACGGAAAGATAGTTGTGTAATTGTGCAGCACAAAGGCCATTCAGCCCTTCATAGACTCAGTCATACAAGGTGGAAACACACCCTTTATCCCAACTCATCCAAGCTGACCAGGTTTCCCAAACTGAACTAGTCCCATTTGACTGCATTTGGCCCATATCCCTCTAAACATTTCCTATCCTTGTACTTGTCCAAATGTCTCTTAAATGTTGTAATTTTACCCAGCTCTACTACGTCCTCTGGCAGTTCATTCCATAAACATATCATTTTCTGTGTGAAAAAGTTGCCCCTTAGGGTCCTTTTAAATCTTTCCTCTCTCACCTTAAACCAATGCTCCTTTAGTTTTGGATTCCCCTAGGGAAAAGGCCTTGGCTAGTCACCTTATCTATACCTAACATGATTGTGTAAAACCATAAGATCACCTCACAGCCTCCTACACCCCAGGGAGAAAAATCCCAGCCTATCCAGTCTCAGTAATATCCTTGTTAATCTTTCTGGCATCCTTTCCAGTTTAATAACTTCCTTTCTCTAGCACAGCGACCATAATTGTATGCAGTACTCCAAACGCGGCCCTAGCATTGGTACAGCCATAACATGACGTCCCGACTCCTATACTCAATGCTCTGACTGATGGAAGGTCAGTGTGCCAAACATCATCTTCACCACCCTCGTTGCTGTGATGCCACTTTCAAGGAGCTATGTGCCTGCACCCCTCGGTCTCTTTATTCAATCACATTCCTCAGGACATCACCTTTAATTGTTTAAGTCTTGCTCTGATTTATCTTTCTAAAATGTAACAGCTCACATTATTATCTGAATTAAACTCCATCTGCCATTCCACAGCTCACTAGCCCAGTTGATCAAGATCTCACTGTATTCCTCAGCAACCTTCCTCACTGTCTACTACATCATCAATTGTGGTGTTGTCCACAAAATTTACTAACTATGCCACCTATATTATCATCCAAATCATTTACATAAATGATGAACAACAGTGAACTCAGCACACCGCTGCACACAGGTCCCCAGGTCGGACAACAACCCCCTACCACCAATCTGTCTCCTAGCTTCAAGCCAATTGTATCTCCAATTGACTAGATCTTCCTGGATCCCATGTAATCTAACTATACTAGATCATAGAAATCCCTAGTGTGGAAACAGGCCCTTTGGCCCAACAAGACAATACTGACCCTCAGAGCATCCCACCCAGATCCATCCCCGTATAATCCACTTTACACATCCCTGAACACTATGGGAAATTTAGCATGGCCAATCCACCTAGCCTGCACGTCTTTGGGCTGTGGGAGGAAACCAGAGTACCTGGTGCAAACCCATGCAGACACAGGGAGCATGTGCAAACTCCACACAAGGATGGATTTGAACCCAGGCCCCCAGTGCTGTGAGGCAGCAGTGCTAACCATTGAGCCACCGTTAAGCAGTTTACCTCATGGGACCTTGTTGAAGGCCTTGCTAAAGTCCACGTAGACAATGTCTACCACTCTGCCTTCATCTATCTTCTTGGTTACCTTTTCAAAAAACTCAAATCAAATTTGAGAGACACGATTTCCCACACACAAGGCCATGATTACTATCCTTAATCAGTCCTTGCCTTTCCAAATGCATATAACTACTTTCTATCAGAATCCCCTCCAACAACTTACCCATCGTGAACATCAGGCTCACCGGTCTATAGTGCCCCGGCTTTTCTTGCAGCCTTTCTTAAATAATGACACAACATTAGTTGCCCTCCAGTCTTCTGGCACTTCACTCTGGTTATTGATGATACAAATATCTCTGTTAGAGCCCCGCAATTTCTTACCAGGAACAAATTACTGCAGATGCTAGAGGTCACAGTGGGTCAGGGGCATCCATAGAGAGACAGCAAGCTAACGTTTCAAGTCTAGATGACTTTCCATCGGGTCTGATGAAGAGTCATATAGACTTGAAACATTAGCTTTTTTTTTTAATTCATTCACAGAATGAGGGTGTCGCTGACCAGGCAGCATTTATTGCCCTTCCCTAATTGCCCGGGGGCAGTTAACAGTCAAACACATTGCTACTGGTCTGGAGTCACATGTAGGCCAGACCAGGAATGGCAGTTTCCTTCTCTAAAGGACGTTAGTGACCCAGATTGGTTTTTTTCAACAATCGACAATGGATTACCGTTCATCACTAGACTGAATTCAATAAATACCTGGAATTAACAAATTCCACCATCTGCCATTATCTGGGTCTCTGGATTAACAGTCCAGCGATAATATCACTAGGCCAGCTTGCTTTCCCTCAATATCCCTGGTATAGACTTGATTAGTTCTTGGGGAATTATCTACATTTATGCATATTAAGACATCTAGCACCTCCTCTTCTGTACTGTCATTTCCAAGCCATCACTATTTATTTTCCCAAGTTCCCTAGTTCCCATGTCTTTCCCCACAGTAAAAATCCTTTGTACCTGGGTCATCACCTTAAAGGAGCTAGTTCATCCGAGTCTCCTGTTTTTATAACTTTAAACATCTCTACTAAACTGAGCTTCAACTTACTCTGCTCTCAGGAGAACTATCCCAGCCTTCCTTCTCAAATTGGGTTCAATGCTTCACCTTAACCACTGCACTCATTTTTGTGCGGAGATTCTGTCACAATGTTACACTCTGTTTTGACTCATCATTTTTTAATCACCAGCTGCTTTCATTGAGCAGATTAATCAGTCCTGGCCAGCTTATTTCGCAGACCATTCGTTCCCTGCCCCACCATGTTCCCTGTTCTGTACTGTACTCCTTTAAAGGCTATGCCATATCAAACACTTCCCAGTTTTCACAGACACCTTCCAGCTAAAATGTTGTCTCCATCTCTCTCTTTCTCCCGGTGGGCCTAGCATTTACAGCCCATCCCTAGTTGCCCCTTGAGAAGGTGGTGGTGAGCTGTCTTCTTGAACTGCTGCAGTCCACTTGCCATGGAATGACCCACAGTGCCATTAGGGAGGGAATTCCAGGATTTTGATCCAGTAACAGTGAAGGAACGGCGATACATTTCCAAGTCAGGATGGTGTGGGGCGTGGAGGGGATGTTGCGGCTGGTAGTGTTCCCATGCATCTATCTAGGCAGGAGTGGTCGTGGATTTGGAAGGTGCTGTCTAAGATTCTTTGGTGTTTCCAGCACTTTCTCTTTTTATTTCAGGGAATTGAAGTCTGTGAAACTCTCTTCTGCACAGAGCGGTAGAGACGGGGAAATCATTCAACAATGCGGAGGAAGAATAGATTTTGGGTTAAAAAGGGAACATTGACAGGAGCATGGAGTTGAGACCATAATTGGATCCATCATGAACTGAGGGAATGTTACAGCAGGATCCCTAGGAGTTGAATGGCTTACTGCTGATCCTAATTTATAAGTTCTGAAGAGGAGACATACTGGACTTGAGATATTAGCTGTTTCTCTCTCTACAGATGCGGCCAGACCTGCTGAATTTCTGCAGCGATCTCCGATTCAGTTTCTAATTTGTAATGCGCAGGGACCTCTCCCAGTTGACCTGTATGGAATTCTTGGGTGCGAATGAAATTAGAAGTGTTTGATTCACTGGGAGACTGTACTAAAATATCGCAGGTTAATGCGCGAGACTGAGAGAGTGTATTTATTCACAGGAAAGTTATCATTGAGCCATCTGCTGGCTAACTTTTAAGGCTAACTCAAACAGTGCAGGCAATTGTGGGCTCAGGAGGGACAGCAGCATCAGTGCAGCACTGAGGAGGGACTGACATTTGGTCGGATAAGCCATCAATGCCTTTCAGGAAAGTTTGGTGAATGTAGAAGATCTTATGGCAGTGTCAAGGGAAGGCAGGGCAGTCTGTCAAATTCACTGGTCAACTGCCACCCCTCAGCCTTGGTCTAGACATTCATCGCAATTACTGCGCTAACCTGCCATGTGCTATTTGTTTCCTAAAAGAGAACAAAAAGGAGCCCATTATCTCTGCGATAACGGGAACTGCAGATGCTGGAGAATCCAAGATAAATAAGTGTGGAGCTGGATGAACACAGCAGGCCAAGCAGCATCTCAGGAGCACAAAAGCTGACGTTTCGAGCCTAGACCCTTCATCAGAGAGGGGGATGGGGTGAGGGTTCTGGAATAAATAGGGAGAGAGGGGGAGGCGGACCGAAGATGGAGAGAAAAGAAGATAGGTGGAGAGGACAGTATAGGTGGGGAGGTAGGGAGGGGATAGGTCAGTCCAGGGAAGATGGACAGGTCAAGGAGGTGGGATGAGGTTAGTAGGTAGGAGATGGAGGTGCGGCTTGGGGTGGGAGGAAGGGATGGGTGAGAGGAAGAACAGGTTAGGGAGGCAGAGACAGGTTGGACTGGTTTTGGGATGCAGTGGGGGGAGGGGAAGAGCTGGGCTGGTTGTGTGGTGCAGTGGGGGGAGGGGACGAACTGGGCTGGTTTTGGGATGCGGTGGGGGAAGGGGAGATTTTGAAGCTGGTGAAGTCCACATTGATACCATTGGGCTTCAGGGTTCCCAGGCGGAATATGAGTTGAAGTTCCTGCAACCTTCGGGTGGCATCATTGTGGCACTGCAGGAGGCCTATGATGGACATATCATCTAAAGAATGGGAGGGGGAGTGGAAATGGTTTGCGACTGGGAGGTGTAGTTGTTTATTGCGAACCGAGCGGAGGTGTTCTGCAAAGCGGTCCCCAAGCCTCCGCTTGGTTTCCCCAATGTAGAGGAAGCCACACCGGGTACAGTGGATGCAGTATACCATATTGGCAGATGTGCAGGTGAACCTCTGCTTAATGTGGAATGTCATCTTGGGGCCTGGGATAGGGGTGAGGGAGGAGGTGTGGGGGCAAGTGTAGCATTTCCTGCGGTTGCAGGGAAAGGCGCCGGGTGTGGTGGGGTTGGAGGGCAGCGTGGAGCAAACAAGGGAGTCACGGAGAGAGTGGTCTCTCCGGAAAGCAGACAGGGGTGGGGATGGAAAAATGTCTTAGGTGGTGGGGTCGGATCGTAGATGGCGGAGGTGTTGGAGGATCATGCGTTGTATCCGGAGGTTGGTCGGGTGGTGTGTGAGAACGAGGGGGATCCTCTTGGGGCGGTTGTGGCGGGGGCGGGGTGTGAGGGATGTGTTGCGGGAAATGCGGGAGACACGGTCAAGGGCGTTCTCAACCACTGTGGGGGGAAGTTGCGGTCCTTGAAGAACTTGGACATCTGGGATGTGCGGGAGTGGAATGCCTCATCCTGGGAGCAGATGCAGCGGAGGCGGAGGAATTGGGAATAGGGGATGGAATTTTTGCAGGAGGGTGGGTGGGAGGAGGTGTATTCAAGGTAGCTGTGGGAGTCGGTGGGCTTGAAATGGACATCAGTTACAAGCTGGTTGCCTGAGATGGAGACAGAGATCCAGGAAGGTGAGGTATGTGCTGGAGATGGCCCAGGTGAACTGAAGGTTGGGGTGGAAGATGTTGGTGAAGTGGATGAACTGTTCGAGCTCCTCTGGGGAGCAAGAGGCGGCGCCGATACAGTCATCAATGTAACGGAGGAAGAGATGGGGTTTGGGGCCTGTGTAGGTGCGGAAGAGGGACTGTTCCACGTAACCTACAAAGAGGCAGGCATAGCTGGGGCCCATGCGGGTGCCCATGGCCACCCCCTTAGTCTGTAGGAAGTGGGAGGAATCGAAAGAGAAGTTTTTGAGGGTGAGGACGAGTTCGGCTAGGCGGATGAGGGTGTCGGTGGAGGGGGACTGGTCGGGCCTGCGGGACAGGAAGAAGCGGAGGGCCTTGAGGCCATCTGCATGCGGAATGCAGGTCTATAGGGACTGGACGTCCACGGTGAAAATGTGGTGTTGGGGCCCAGGGAATTGGAAGTCCTGGAGGAGGTGGAGGGCATGGGTGGCGTCACGGACGTAGGCCCTGTCTGCTTTCCGGAGCGACCACTCTCTCCGTGACTCCCTTGTTCGCTCCACACTGCCCTCCAACCCCACCACACCCGGCACCTTCCCCTGCAACCGCAGGAAATGCTACACTTGCCCCCACACCTCCTCCCTCACCCCTATCCCAGGCCCCAAGACGACTTTCCACATTAAGCAGAGGTTCACCTGCACATCTGCCAATGTGGTATACTGCATCCACTGTACCCGATGTGGCTTCCTCTACATTGGGGAAACCAAGCGGAGGCTTGGGGATCGCTTTGCAGAACACCAACGCATGGCTCGCAATAAACAACTACACCTCCCAGTCGCAAACCATTTCCACTCCCCCTCCCATTCTCTTGATGACATGTCCATCATGGGCCTCCTGCAGTGCCACAATGATGCCACCCAAAGGTTGCAGGAACAGCAACTCATTCCGCTTGGGAACCCTGCAGCCCAATGGTATCAATGTGGACTTCACCAGCTTCAAAATCTCCCCTTCCCCCACCGCATCCCTAAACCAGCCCAGTTCGTCCCCTCCCCCCACTGCACCACACAACCAGCCCAGCTCTTCCCCTCCACCCACTGCATCCCAAAACCAGTCCAACCTATCTCTGCCTCCCTAACCTGTTCTTCCTCTCACCCATCCCTTCCTCCCACCCCAAGCCGCACCTCCATCTCCTACCTACTAACCTCATCCCACCTCCTTGACCTGTCCGTCTTCCCTGGGCTGACCTACCCCCTCCCTACCTCCCCACCTATACTCTCTCCACCTATCTTCTTTTTTCTCCATCTTCGGTCCGCCTCCCCCTCTCTCCCTATTTATTCCAGAGCCCTCACCCCATCCCCCTCTCTGATGAAGGGTCTAGGCCCGAAATGTCAGCTTTTGTGCTCCTGAGATGCTGCTGGGCCTGCTGTGTTCATCCAGCTCCTCACATTCCATTATCTCTGTGTCAGTTCTCTGAAGGAACCTCATTCTTTCACCTTTTCTGTACACATTCTTCTCTTTCAGATGAAAATCCGATTCCCTTTTGAATGTTACAGCCTGCGCCACACTGCCAGGTATTATATTCAACCCCTTGGCTGTGTCCTGCATGAAGAAGTTGTTCCTCATGTTGATTTTGCTCCCTCTACCAACCACTTCCAGACTGTGCCCTCTCGTTCTCAATCTTTTCATGCATGGTAACAGTTTTCCCCACTCACTCCATCCCCCTCATTATTTTGAGCAGTGCTGTTAGATCTCTACTCGGACCTCTCCTCCAAGGAGAATGATCTCAATTTCTCCAATCTATCCACATTGCCTAAACCATTCCCGATAATCTTTTCTACATCCTCCTCAATGCCTTCCCCTCCTTCCTAAAGCACTTTGAAATTGATGATGGATGGTTCAGAGTGTAAATCCTGCCCTCCTAAAGGAAAGCCAAAGCAAGCGAATCATAGAATCCCTACAGTGTGGAAGCAGGCTATTCCGCCCATTGAGTCCACGTGAACCCTCCAAAAGAACATTCCACCTAGACCCAGCCCCCTACCCTATCCCTGCATTTAGCATGGCCAATCCACCCTAACCTGCACATCTTTTGGACATGGGAGGAAACTGGAGCACATGGAGGGGACGCGCTCAGACATGGGGAGAGAATGTGTGAACTCAAACCTGGATCCCTGGCGCTGTGAGGCAGCAGCGCTGACCACTGAGCCACTGCACTGTCCAATTTCATGCATGTTCCAACACTGCAAACAGCAACATAATGCTCAGATAACCCGTTTCAGTGATACTGACTGAGTTATAAGTATTAGTCGGGGAGAACTCTTGTTCCTCTACAAAACAACTTCAAGCAAACTTCTAGGACAGAGGAGACTGTTGTGACATCAAACTGAAGACTCTGTCTCAGACTGGCCATGCTAAACGGTCCATAGTGTCCAGGGATGTGTTGGTTAGCCATGGGAAGCGCAGGGTTACAGGAACAGGGTAGTGGGGAGTTGAGTTTGGGTGGGATGTTCTTTGGAGGGTCTGTGCAGATTCGATGGGCTGTCCGTTTGAGTGGATTCCATGAAGAATAGGGGTTAACCTCCTCCTGGGCAATACTGTCCCTCAATCAGCAGCAATAACACAGTGTAACTATCTATTTAAATTCCTTCTGTTTGAAGGAGTTTGCTGTCTGCTGCTTTCCTGCCTTTCAATATTGACTCCACTTCAGAAGTACTTCAGTCATTGTACAGCATTCCTGAGGTCACTCTTAAGGTATATAAATTCGAGCTCTTTTATGTTTATCTGCTCCTGGCCAGTGCGATGATTTAAGCAGCTGGCAGCGACCATGTGTGTTACACACACGCATTGAGAACCTTATGAAGCTTGCTTCAGGGTACAGACGCCATTGATCACACAAACAGATTTCTTCGCACGTGAATCAATAACACATTGTTGGCCAGGCAGCCATCCCAATTTTAATGAGATTTCCCGTTTGTTTGTAAACCATCTGAATGCCTTTAGTATTATTTTCCCACAGTGGAGGTAATGAAGTGATCTTACAGAAATCCGTTAAGGCTCCTCACCGGTGTAATAGCTGGGCTGTGACTACAGGAGGCGACAGTGAGGGATCTGGAGAGGCAGGGTATGGGGCTGATGAGATATCACTGCGACTCCAGACTGCAGTCAAACCACGCACAGCACCTCACTTCCTCTGGAGCAAAGCAGCCCCTCTCCCGAGAGGAATGCTTCATTCCAGGAGTATTCCGGGCTCAGAATGTGAAGGGAACGGTTTGGATGTAAGAAAAGCAGCTCATGGTAATTGTTGAGGGGCTCTTGTGCCACTGTTGCTGTGTCCTTTCCTCTGAGCCAGGGCTCATAGACGTGTACAACACTGCGGAAGCAAAATGTGGAGGGGCTGCAGGGAGAAGGCAGGGAATGGTGTGTTTCTCCTTCGGAGACCTGGTACAGTCATGATGGGCTGAATGGCCTCCTTCTGTGCTGTAACCATTCTATACTTCAACGTCCTCGCAGATGGGGATGAGAATGAGGAATGTATGACCACAGGAAGTAGGTGGTTAAGTTCACAAGAAAGCTGACGTGGAGGTTCGAAGAATGAGAGGGGATTAAATTGTCTCAGGGCTAGACTGACATGAGTCAGAGTTGTGAAGCACCAAAACAGACCTTTCAGTCTGGTTCATCCATGCTGACCAGATATCCTAAATTCATCCAGCACCATATCCCTCTGAACCCTTCCTCTTCACGTACCCATCCAGATCCATTTTAAATATTGTAATTGTACCAGCCTCCACCACTTCCTCTGGCAGCTCATTCCATACATGCACCACCTTCTGTGTGGAGAAGTTGTACCGTAGTTCCCTTTTAAATCTTTCCCCTCTCACCTTAAACCTATTCCCCTCTAGTTTGGGACTCCCCTACCCTGGGGAAAAGACCTTGACTATTCACCCTACCCATGCCCCTCAAGATTTTACAAACTTCTATAAAATCATCCCTCAACCTCCAGGGAAAATAGCCCCAGCCCATTCAGTCTCTCCCTACAGTTCAAACCCTCCAACCCTGGCAACATCCTTGTAAATCTTTTCTGAACCCTTTCGAGTTTCACGACATCCTTCCTGTAGCAGTTAGAGCAGAATTGAAGGCAGTATCCCAAAAGTGGTCTAACCTATGTCCAATACAGCCGCAACACAACGTCCCAAATCCTACACTCAATGCACTGACCGAGGAGGTCCAGGTTCAAGTCCCGACTGTCCCAGAGGTGTGTACTGACATCCCCGAATGGGTTAGTTAGGGAAAATTATCTATGAACAGTTGAACCACTGTTGAAGCCCTCAAGATGGTAACAGGAAAAGACAGGATAATAAAGATATCCACCGGTTGGGAATTCTAGAACTAGGGGTATAGTCTGAGGAGTTGGACCAGACTGTTTAGGAGATGTAGAACATAGCACAGTACAGGCCCTTCAGCCCACAGTGTTGTGCCGACCTATTATCCTATCAAAACCAAGCTAATCTGCAATACTTTTCATTTTTCTATCATCCATATGCCCATCCAAGAGATGTTATGAAACACTTCTATGTATAAAGGGTGGGAACTCTCTTCCACAGTGGAAGCAGGATCAGTGGTTAACTCTAAATCTGAGCCAGATAGATTTTTGTTGAGCAAAGGCATTGAGGGATGTCAACCAAAGACAGGTCCAGGGAGAAATGAGAGGTGACAATGGAAGCACAGATCGAAAGTAATGAAAGCAAACACAAAGAATGATTAGAAAAGAAATCTGATCAGAGAGAGGAACAGAACTTCTTCAAGATGGGCATAACTGGAAGAAAATCAAACAAAGTACTACAGATGCTGGAGACATGAATCAGAAACAGATGTTACTGGAAAAAGTCAGTTCTGAAGAAGGAACTTGAAAGGTTAACTCTGTTTATCTCTCCACAAATGCTGCCAGATTTGTTGTGTTTCTCCAGCAATTTCTGTTTTTGTTTCAGATTTCCAGCATCCGCACTTCCTTGTTTTATTTATACGCAGTGAAATAGACTTAGGCTACAGATCAGCCGCGAGCTCATTAAATGGTGCAACAGGCCCAAGGGGCTGAATGGCCTCCTCCAGTTGCTAGGAGTACTGCAAAAACCCACTTAGAGTCAACATGGTAACACTCCCTACTAACCAACATGTCTGTGCTGACCACACATCCCAATCTGACCTCGTCCCTGCACTTAGCCTATTTTGTTTCCCATTCATCTTGATTCACTGATTTACTGATTTACTTCAGGCAGAAGATCTGCTATCCTTACTCAGTGTGGGCATACGTGTGTCAACCACAAAAACATGGCTGACCCCTAACTGCCCTCTGGGCAATTAGGCATGTACAATAAATACTGGCCTTGCCAGCAATGCCCACTCACCACAACGAAAGAACAAAAATTCTCACTACTCTCTGACTGAAGACAACTGTACGAGGAAAAAGAGTAGGCCACTTGACCTCAGGCTATGCTTCCCCCATTCAATAAGATCATGGCTGATCTGATTTTAACCTCAACTCTATGTTCTGGCAGACCTCCAATAACCTCCATCCCCTTGGTCACCAAGAATCTGACTTCCTCTGCCTTAAAAATATTTATCAATTCTGCACCCACTGCCTCTCGAGAAAGGGAATTCCAAAGACTGTCCAGCCCCAGTCAGAAAAATAAATTTCTCCTAAATTCCTGCTTGGATTCAGTGGTGGTTATCTTATACTTAGTTTGGGATAATGGAGGCACCTCCTCTGCAAAAGATTCCTCTACAATCTTAAAGGCCCCTATCAGTTTAATCTTTAGAGTCTTAGAGGCCTACAGCATGGAAACAGGTCCTTCACCCCAGCTTGCCTATGCCACCCAGATTTCACAATTAAACCAGTCCCGGTTGCCTGTATTTGGTCCATATCCCTCCATTCCTAACCCATCCATGTATCTGTTTCTTAAATGCCTCTTAAATGACAAAATTGTACTCATTTCCACTAGTATTTCTGGCAGTCCATTCCAGACACTCAACACCCTCTGTGTAAAGAAATTGCTCCCTGAACCCTTTCGTATCTCTCTCTTTTCACCTTAGTTTTAGACTCCTCTACCCATGGGGAAAAGCTGTTGGCTATCTATCTTATCTATGCCTCTCATGACTTTATAGAGCTCTATAAGGTCATCCCTCAATCTCCTATCACAGCCTATCCAACTTATCCTTATAACTGAAACCTTCCAGGTGGCATTTGAGTAAATCTTTTCTGCAATCTTTCTAGTTTAATCTCCTTTCTATGGTCAGGCAATCAGAACTGCATGCAGTATTCCCAATGTGGTCTCACCAATGTCTTGTACAGCTACAACAAGACATCCCAACTCCTGTACTTAATGCTCTGACCGTTGAAAGCTAGCATGCTGAAAGCCTTCCTCACCACCCTGTCTTCCTGTGGTTCCCATTTTCAGAGAGTATGAACCTGTATCCATAGATCTCTTTGTTCTATAACACTCCCCAGGGCTCTTACACAATAACTGCGTAAGTCCTGTCCTGGTTTGACTTACCAAAATGCAACATCTTGCGCTTATCTAAATTAAACCCCACCTGCTGTTCCTACTGGCCCAGTTGATCAAGACCTGAGATTTTTCTTCTCCAGGGAAAAAGAGTACGTCCCTGTTTAAACTTTCAGGATTGGCAGAATATCTTGGTTCTGATATGAATGTACTCCTTCTTCAGTATTTTATTACAATCTTGTCTTAAATGAAGAGCACACCAGAGCCATGCACATTATTGCAAGCGTGGTCTGAGTGATGTTCTAATGAGACATAATATTTATAGACAGTTTTCACTAATTTCTTGTAACAGAGCTGTGAGCAAGTTGGGGCACATTCCATAGTAGCTTTACTCTTGTTGTAATATTCTGCAGCAAAAGTCTCTTCTGCACATGGGCCTGTAGATTTTGAAACCACAAAGTCTAATTGTTGCAAGCAGGCTTATCCTGAGGTCAGGCAGGGGCTCAACAGGGGCTGTACTCAGGAAGTTGCCAACAGACTATGACTTGTAGGTAATTGGGTACATTCTCTGGTGTGGGCCAAGGAAGGGTTGGTAGTTCGTGGAATGGGTAATGCCAGCTGTTACTTGCTCACCATCAGCTTGCCAAGCCCAGAAGCTAACCTGTCCTTCTCAAGTCATGTGCATGATATTTGCAGCTAGCTCAGTTGGCTGGATGGCTGACTTGTAATGCCAACAGCGTGGGTGCAATTCCTGCACTGCCTGAAGTTACCATGAAGGCCCAACCTTCTCAACCTCTCCCCTCTCCTGAGGTGTGGTGACCCTCAAGCTAAACTACCACCACTTTCTAATGAGAGAACAGCCCTATGGTCCGGTGAGTTTATCTTTATGGAAGGAAGCCATTAATTCTACAGATCAAGTGCTAATGGGATTGGTTGGACAATACATTTGGTCAGGGACCTAACTCAGCAAGGCAGTATATGGCTTTCTTCAAACTCACACCCGCTCCAGGCCAGAACTGCTGGGACGCAGTTTTTTCTGGGGTGGTGGGGGCGGGGGGCGGGGGGGGGGGGGGGGGGGCGCGAGGGTGTGGTGGTTGGTGGGTTGGGGTGGGGGATTGGTGCTCTGCACAGGTTTCCTGAAGCAGTTGAGTTCTTAAAAACAGTGCGACCACTCCATGGGAATTTCTACAGGCACCAGACTTTAATCGCAAACAGAATTCAAATTCATTAACTATGTTAGACTCAGACTCTGAATGACTGACCATGCAGAACCACAATGCTACCTGCAGACTTGCGGACAGTTTATGTTATTTTGTGTTTAAATAGAGTGAGGATTGGGTGGGATAGTCTCACACTGACTAGGTCTTTCTCACACACACACACACACACACACCGATGCACGCACACGCAGATACATACCCATAGCACACGCGCACACAAACAAACGTACAGGTGCGCACAAGAACAGACAGGCACACATTGGAAGACACAGACCCATACACACGAGTACACAAATACACACATGCTCATACACAAGTACACGCACAGACACAGAGACATACACAGACTACACCTGGCCAATGCAATCCCAGATTATTAGTTCATTACATGTGTGTTCACAGAGATGTTTAAAGTTGATTCAAAACCTGAACAGATAGGAAGAAAGAGAACAACTATTTATAATGTCTTTTGTGGCCTCAAAAATGTTGTCCAACCAACAAAACACTAAAACATCTGCAAAGTAGGGAACAGCAACCAATTCGCACACAGTATACTCCCACAAACAGTACTGTAAAATTGTAGTCAGATTTATTTTTGTTGAGTCACGTAGCTGAGGTGTCAATACAAGATCTCACCTGCTCACTGGTGACTGTGGAATCTTTAATATACACCTGAACGGGCACAGATTTGGTCTCAGTTTAACATCTCCTCTGGGGCATTGCAACCTCTCTTTGAGGAGTGAGAGACTGCAGCTAGTCCTTGTACATCACAGCGTGGGGTTAAACCCACAAATGGTGACACGGCACGCCAGTTTTGTCAGGCAGCCCTGTTTTTATCCCTAATTGTCCCTGAGAAGATATAATGTATAGATCAGCTTCTGAAGTAAGCTTTGATGCAATTGTGACTACGTGCTAGGACTCTGCTGGAAGGTCGGACCTTGTGCAGCTTGGAGCTGCTGTGATTGTTCTATCAGGCTGTTAATGAAAGCTGTCTGGATGTCCGGCCTGAGCTGGTACAAAAATCTCAAGAAGCCAGACGAAGACAGCAATTTCCTGAAAATGATTCAAGCACAGTTTGCAATTCTTCTGCAGGAGCAGGCAAAGTTTGAACTGAATTTAAGATCCTGCACACATGCCCCTTCCTGCAGCATGGTCTGTGCTACTCTGCCGTGCAGTGTGCGGTGTATCATTTCTGGGTAACATGTGGGAAGTGCTCTGGATGAGGGGACAAGTGGGAACAGAAAAGGGGGGATAGCTGGACAGGCCTCTACGAGTCAGTTACATATCCACGGAGTGTGCTTTCCTCTGGATAAGGCAGGGAGCCAACTGGAGGAAGGAGTGACACCCACGTGTGCCCACTCCAACCTGCCTCCTTTACAACACCTTCCAAAGTCACAACGATTTCCATCTCGAGGGATAACGGGAACTGCAGATGCTGGAGAATCCGAGATAGCAAGGTGTGGAGCTGGACGAACACTGGCCAAGCAGAGGAGCAGGAAAGCTGACGTTTCAGGCCTAGATGAAGGGTCTAGGCCCGAAACATCAGCTTTCCTGCCCCTCTGATGCTGCTTGGCCTGTGTTCATCCAGCTCCACATCTTGCTATCTCCATCTCGAGGGATAACCTTTTTATTATGCTATTAAGTAATATTTAACTTTAAAACTCCTAGTTCCTTGTACATAAGCTTTTTTTGTACCTAAGACAGTGCCATGTGTGTCAACATTATACACTTTTCTCCCAACTCCGGCCTCTCTGCACTTAGGTACGTGAGAATAAAATCTAAAACCTAAATCCAAATCTATAGGGCAGAAGATACATGGGACACCACCCCCTGCAAGTTTCCCTCTAAGCCACTCACCATCCTGACTTGGAAATACGTCGCTGACACTGCACTGTCGCTGGGTCAAAATCCTGGACCTCTCTCTTTAAGGGCACTGAAGGTCTATCTATACCAGATGGACTGCAGTGGTTCAAGAAGGCAGCTCACCACCACCTGTCTCAAGGGGCAATTAGAGATGGCCAACGAATGATGGCCCAGCCAGCGAGGCCAATGTCCCATGAGAGACCAATGTCCCATGAGAGAATATAAACAGAAGTAGCTGAGGTACAAAAAAAAAGGTCAAAGATGCCTTCACCTACTGGACTGCAAAGGTAAACGTGTGAGCTGCATTAGCATTAGACGGCCTGCATTTCACTTTTTGAAAAGTTGGTTACCCATAGCCCACAAACCGAGTGACAGTGTTGCGCACGGGGCTGCATTCTGATTGCAGTAAGAACAGAGAAAAGAAACAAAGTGTATCAGAAAACCCACAGCCCAGTTCTGACCCGCACTGGCAACGGAATAGGCACAAGATTCACTAGCCCTGAGTAACACTGACTGTGCGCGGATGATCAGACCCAGAGGAAGATCTCCGGGGACTGGAGGATAAACTCCGGGATTATGTATCATGTTACTGACTCTGTCCACAGGACTGACCAGTCTAGAATGAGGACACTAACTGACATAGTGATCGGATAAGTGGCCAGAAAGTTGACCATCAATGATAGAACTGATCAATGCTGCCATGACCAGGATTGTAAATCCTGAATTTAACATCGCTGGTTAGCAGGCCCTGGTGAATTTACGGATTGAATAGTGTTTTGCTCAAATAAATAGTGATTTTAAAATGAATCCATAAGGTCTTAAGAAACACAGGGGTAACTTTTTTTATTTACATAGGGAGTGGTTCGTGTGTGGAATGAGATTCCAGACAAAGTGGTGGATGTGACTATAGATACAGCATTTAAAAGACATTTGTGTATTTATCGGAATAAGAAATATTTGGAGAGATATGGGCCAAGCGCAGGCAGACGGACTAATTTAGTTTAGGATTATGGTCAGCATGGACTGGTTGGGCCAAATGGTCTGTATCTGCGCTGTGTGACTCTATGCGGTGGCGCAGTGATAAGGCCATGAGACTAACAACGCAACAGACGTAAGCTAATGATCTGGGGATAACGGTGTAAATCCCATCAGGATAGGTGGTAAAGTCTGGTTCAATTTTTTTTAAAATTAAAAGCCAGTCTAATGGCAATCATGTAACCACTATCAACTGTTGCAAACAAAACCTCATTTGGTTCATTAATGTTCTTCAGGGAAGGAAATCTGCTGTCCTTACCCAGTCTGGCCTACACATGACTCCATACCCACACCAATGTTGCTGACACTGAAGTGCCCTCTGAAATGGCTGAGCAAGTCACTCTATTCGAAGACAATTAGAATTGGGTAATAAAATACAGGCCTTGATAGTGATGCCCGCATCTCACAAAATGCTAATTTTAAAACACTACTATTTATTTAACCACAGAACGATTGCAGGCTGTCACTTATTATGACAGTGACAGCATGGCAGATGCTGTTCGTTGGCTGTAAAGGACTTTGGAGAATTCCTCAAGATGGGAGATGGTGGTGCAGTGGTAATCACACTGGGCTTGTAATCTAGTGCCTAGGGGCGACCAGTTAAAATCCCACTATAGCAGATTGTGGAATTTTAAATTCAATAATAAATTGGCAACTGGAAAAAAATTTCAGTGATGGTGACCATAAGAGCCATCAAATGCTGTAAAAAATCCATCTGTCTCACTCATGTTCTTTGTCTTCAGAGAATGACCTTTCCCAGGTGAAATAACTGCACAGAGGCTGGTATCCTGGGGCCCTTTAGTTACATGGGCTCTGGCCAGCCAGCACAGAGCCTGTCCCTAGATTGAGGGAGACACTCTGAATCTCCTGTTTATCTCTGTCAGCCAGGGCTCCCTGATTGGCCCAGGTTAACCACCTCAATCACTGAACTCAGTTAATGAGATCCATCTGGTCCTGGTTCCAATCACATCACCAGCTGGTCTACATGTGACTCCAGGCCCAATATCGACTCCTAAGTGCTCAGTTCAAAGGCAAACAAGGATGGGTGACAAATATTGACCTTTTGCCAGGGAGGCCATGCAGGAATGGAAAGTGTTTCCATTTCATTGCCTGCCCGTAGGGATCTTGTGAAGCAACGGAGCGTACCCAGTGCAGTTTGCCAAAGTCCCTCTGTCATCTGCCAGGCCTCCACTTACAAACTAACCTAGACTTCAGCGACCAGCTGCACCCTGCAACTCCCGTGTAAAAAGCAAGAACACAGCAAAGTGTGTCTGCTCTTTTAAAGGACAGATTTAATTGTAATCAGGTTTAAATTATAGGCCTGCAACGTGGCAGGTTTCAGTTAAAATATCATTATTAAAAAACAACTTGCATTTATTGAGCACTTTTTATGTAATGAAATGCCTTCAAGACACTTCACAGTAGTTTTATAAGAATAAGTATCCACTGAGCTGCAGGGAGATATTAGGTCAGATGATGAAAAGCTTGCTCTAAGAGGTAGGCTTACAGCAGCTTCTTAAAAAGGAGGGGAGTTGAGATGGGGGAAGAGCAGCATGAAGGGAGTTCCAGAGTTAGGCCCCAAAAAAACACACAAACACAAACACAAACGGTGGAGTAATTAAATTCAGCAGATGCTCGAGAGGCCAGATTTAAGGAGTGCAGATATTTCAAGGCTGAGACAGGAAGGTGCAAGAGCATGAATGGATTTTGCAAACAAGGCTGAGAATTTTAACATCAAGGGGTTGACTGACCTGGAGGCAACTTGTGTCAGCGAGCAGAAGGGGCAATGGGTCACACGAGACAGCAACTGATTTGATTTGATTTGATTTTATTACGGTCACGTGTACCACGTACAGTGGCAAGTGTTGTTTTACAGGCAGATACACGTTACATGTCTATCAGGGTAACAGGTCACAGTGCGGGATACAATGATACAGCTGCTGAGAAGGTGCCGAGAGAGATCAACATTTAATATTAAAGAGGTCCATTCAAAACGCTGATAGTAGCGGGGAAGAAGCTGTTCTTAAATTTTTTTTTGATAGAATCCCTTCAGTGTGGACACAGGCCCTTCGCCCAGCAAGCCCACACTGAACCTCGGAGATCCCACCCAGACTCACCCCATTATAAGCCACATAATCTACATCTCCCTGAACACTACAGACAAGTTAGCACAGCCAATCCATCCCAACCTGCACATCTTTGAACTGTGGGAGGAAACCGGAGCACCTGGAGGAAATCCACACAGACACGGAGAGAATGTGCAAACTCCACACAGATAGTCGCCCAAGGCTGGAATCGGATCCAGGTCCCTGGTGCTGTGAGGCAGCAGTGCTAACCACTATTATACTTATTTGTTGATAGGCATTTTCAATCTTTTGTATCTTCTGTCCAATGGAGCAGGGTGTCAGAGATCTTTGGTTGTGTTGGGTGCTTTCCCAAGGCAGTGGGAAATGTAGATGGAGTCGGTGGATAGAAGGCTAGTGTGAAGGGCTACATTAATGACTCTCTGTAGTTTCATTTGGACTTGGGAAGATCAGTTACCAAACCATGCTGTGATGCATAGAGATAGAATGCTTTCTATGGTGCGTCTATAAAAATGGGTAAGAGGCTTGATGGACATGTCAAATTTCCTTAGCCTCCTGAGGAAGTAGAGGCGTCACGGTGCTTTCTTGACCATTGCATCAACTTGGATGGCTTTGTGATTTGCCTGTCGTTGCACTGTTTAGACAGCATCACACACAGAGGTGATCAAATCAGATAATCATACACCCAGCTGGCCTTGCACTCTGAGGAAAGGGGGCTGCGGACTGCCGGGGATCAGCTGTGGCTTCCTGGGCAGCATCTCACACTCTTAGTCAAACAGTTCTATGTCGCAACCTGCCCTCTAGGGGAACCTGGCCTTAAAATCCACAGCAATACTGCAAGGTCGTACTGAGACAGAGCTGCCTGGTCAGAGAAGCTGCCTTTAAGAGGCTGATATTCACCCAACAACCAGCACAGCTGCAAAGGGATGATCTGGACATCCTCACACTTGTGTACAAATGGGCTGCTTCATTCAGTTCAGAAAGCACGAGTTATAACGTATACCATGCAACAGATTCTCTTTGAAAACGTCATGTCACCTACTACCTCAGTCGATTGGTCGCACATATTATGTGAAGTTATAGATATTTTCTAATTAAGCTGTTCAGAAATGTGATGACACTCCTCTGGAGTGAGGTGGGACTTGAACCCAGGCCTCCTAGCTCAGAGGTTGGGCTAAAACTGCCATGAATCTGTCATATGATCCACTGTGCTATCTTATGAGGCAACAGCCCGGTGGTATTACCGCTGGGCTGTTAATCCAAACACCCGGTTAATGTTCTGGTCCAAATCCTGCCAGGGCAGATGGAGGAATCGGAATCCAATAAATTTCTGGAATTAAGAGTCTAATGATGACTGTGAATCCATTGACAATTGGCAAGGGGGAGAAACCCATTGGGGTTGTTAACGTCCTTTAGGGAAGGAAACCGCCATCCTGACCTGGTCTGGTGTAAATGTGACTCCAGACCTACAGCAATGTGTCTGACTCTGAAGTGCCCTCTGGGTAATTAGGGATGTAGAATGAATGCTGCTTAGCCAGTGACACACTCACCTTGTGAATGAACAAAACAAAATCAAGATCGTTACTTTTCTTTATAACAAAGTGTGGAGCTGGACGAACACAGCAGGCCAAGCAGCATCTCAGGAGCACAAAAGCTGACGTTTCAGGTCTAGATCCTTCTTCAGAGAGGGGGATGGGGAGAGGGAACTGAAATAAATAGGGAGAGAGGGAGAGGCGGACCAAAGATGGAGAGAAAAGAAGATAGGTGGAGAGGAGAGTATAGGTGGGGAGGTAGGGAGGGGATAGGTCAGTCCAGAAGGACGGACAGGTCAAGGAGGCGGGATGAGGTTAGTAGATAGGAAATGGAGGTGCGGCTTGAGGTGGGAGGAGGGGATAGGTGAGAGGAAGAACAGGTTAGGGAGGCGGGGACAAGCTGGGCTGGTTTTGGGATGCAGTGGGGGATAAAAGGGAAATCCCCTCCTCCCACCTCAAGCCGCACCTCCATTTCCTACCTACTAACCTCATCCCGCCTCCTTGACCTGTCCATCCTCCCTGGACTGACCTATCCCCTCCCTACCTCCCCACCTATACTCTCCTCTCCACCTATCTTCTTTTCTCTCCATCTTTGGTCCGCCTCTCCCTCTCTCCCTATTTATTTCAGAACCCTCTCCCCATCCCCCTCTCTGATGAAGGGTCTAGGCCCGAAACGTCAGCTTTTGTGCTCCTGAGATGCTGCTTGGCCTGCTGTGTTCATCCAGCTCCACACTTTGTTGTCTTGGATTCTCCAGCATCTGCAGTTCCCATTATTTCTTTACTTTTCTTTCAAACTATTGTACTGTACCATCCTAAAGGTAGCCCCTGCCACCACAATAGCTGATTGACTACAGGGTGCACTGTAGCCTTGCGCACTCCATTCACCAGCCTGACACAGACACACTCTGTCTGGGCCAGAGGTGGGAAATACATGAACGCTGCACCACCAAGACCCTTCTGTTCCATGTTACATTCAGCCACAGAGCCATCAGGACACCTGCAGCCAGAGCTGTCTGCAGTTATGGCAAGTAAACATTTCTACACGATGACAGAGTGCTCCAAAAAAATTCAGAACAACATTCACCCGCACACATTTCTTCAATTGCAGAATATCCAATCCCTCTCCAGAGGACAGCGCTTCGCTGGATCGATTCTGGGAAGATGCAAAATACTGAAGCTGAAGAAAAGAGAGCCACAACTCCCCACCTGCCCTGTCTGTACGCAGTAATCAAAAACAGGTTGCTTTTTACTTTGTTCTGTGGGAAGCTTTTAAACTTTTTAATATGGCTTCTGGCACCTCAGCTCTGCTCCCAGCCGCAGTCAAATTCTCACGCTCACCACGGCCTCTCTTGCCAAAAGGCAGGCGCCTGTTCCTGGTGGACATTCCTTTCCCTGGGAATGGTGAGGAGGTTTTTTTTAATGGCTATGGTTATTACAGACTGCTGTTTATCATCAGTAATTACTGCTGGCCCTCCAAGCCTTGTCCCCACATTCAATGTTTCCCAGATCCTCTCCTGGTCCCGATAACTCACTCCAGCACCATTGCCTCTCCTGAACTCTGTGCTTCCCCTGGTTCTGTCTTTCCAAATTGTAATTGCTCCACCTTCCACCAGGAGTAGACTTGGGAATGACACCTGGGCTTCAGAGGTTAGGGTACAGGGAGACATTAGACAAATTAGGCCTGTTTTCTCTCAAATTGAGAAGGTAAAGGAGTGATTTCTTTGAGGTCCCCTGGGTGGCTCAGTGGTTAGCACGGCTACCTCACAGCACCAGGGGCCCAGGTTCAATTCCACCCTTGGGCGACTGTCTGTGCACATTCTCCCCGTGTCTGTTTCCTCCCACAGTCCACAGATGGGTAGGTTAGGCAGATTGGTCATGTGAAAGTGTCCAGAGATACGCTGGCTAAGTGGGTTTGCTGTGGGAAATGCAGCACTACAGGAATGGTGTGGGCCTGGGTGGGATGCTCTTCAAAGGGTTGGCGTGGACTCAGTGGGCCGAATGGCCTGCTTCCACACTGCAGGGATTCTGTGATATTAATAGGGAAGGAGAGGATAGATAAAGATAAACTACCTCCTCTGGTTGAAGATTCTAGAACCTGGTGGGACGGTATAAGGATTAGGGCCAGGCGACACAGGTAAGATGTTAGAAAGCACTTCTACACAGGCCAAACTTGTTTAATGTCTTCCCCACAACAACCTCTAACGTTCAGGGTCATTCCCCAGTCTACTCCAGGTGAAAGGTGTAACGGTTAAAATTGGAAAGGCAGGACCAGGGGAACAGGGAGTTCAGGAGAGGCCTGGAGCTGGAGTGGGTTATAGAGACCGGGAGCAGTGAAGGTTTGGAACTCTCTTCCTCCCATCGCAGTCAATGTGAATTCTATTGTTAAATGTAAATCTGAGACAGACCGTTTTTTATTAAATCAAGGGTATCAAAGGATATGGGCTCAAGGCAGGCATGTGGAGTAGGCCAGAGATTAGGTGGATTAGACATGGGGGAGTGAATGGTTACAGGGAAAGGGTAGGAGGACGGGTCTGGGTGGGATGCTCTTTGGAAGGACGGTGTGGACTTGTAGGGCCGAATGGCCTGTACCCACACTGGAGGGATTCGATGACAAAGATCAACCACAATCTTAGTGAATGTCAGATCAGGCTCAGGGAGACTGTTCCTATCTTCTAGAATTCCCTCCCCACACCTCCCCAAGAGTTTTGACCAAATTCTTGCTCAAACTTATAGAATCAGTATCAGTGAAAAAATCGTCAATAACTCAGGGGAAGGAGGGTGATGGGGGAAGAACTACTTGCTGACAGTGAGAGGAAGCTGGAGAGCATCAGCAGGTCTGACAGCAACTGCGGAGCAAGGAGCAGAGTTTATGTTCAAGATCGCCAACCTTTATTAGGATGAAGTTCTGTCCAGAAGCCACCGACCTGAAAAGTAATTTCTTTTTCTCTGTCATTGGACGCTGCCTGACCTGTCGAGTATTTCCTGCACTTTGTGCTTTCATTTTAGATTTTCAGCACCTGAAGTACTTTGCTGTTGTATTTATATTTAGAGACTCATCAGGTTATGAGCCAATTAGAACAGCAGGGAGGTCGTTCTGCCCATTATGCCAGCTCTTCATAGAGCAATCCAGTTAGTTTAACCTGGTAGCCCCAATAAACTTAATTCCTTCCAGAGGCCACCAAACTTCCCTTTGCGAACGCAGCCTCCTGGGCAGCGAGTTAAGGACATTACCACTTACTGCATAAAAATACTGTCTCTCACGTCCTTCCCTATATCTCAGTCAAAAATTGAAATGACACCCTGTAGCCCATCTGTGTTGATACGAAAGACAAACATTTCATTGATGTCGAGAACTGCGTCAAACAATTTTTGAAGAGTTCCGATGTTAGTTTCAGTTTTACTTTAACCCAGTTCCTCAGGACGGATCTGTTCCCATGTGAAACTGGAACCCAGTGACAGATAAAACTAACACAGATTTTAAAAAAAAATTCTCAAACCTGTTCTGTTAGAAATCAAACCCAAAACATATAAATCACAGATAACAAGGTGTAGAGCCGCATGAACACAGCAGGCCAAGCAGCAGAGGAGCAGGAAGGCTGATGTTTTGGGCCTAGAAGAAGGGTATAGCCCCGAGACATCAGCTTTCCTGCTCCTCTGATGCTGCTTGGCCTGCTGCGTTCATGCAACTTTACACCTTGTTATCTCGGACTCTCCAGCATTTTTCATAAATCACAGCACATGCTGCTTTCATGGGCTCCACAACAGTAACCAATTAAATTGTAATTCTTTGATATTTCTCTGTCTCAAAACTATTTTCAGCGAGTGAGATGAGGAAGGAGTTAATGAACTAAGGCAGGTTGATGCAGTTAAGGTACAGATCAGCCATGATCTAATTAAATGAAGGGACTCAGTCAAGGGTCTGAATGGCCTCTTCCTTTGACGAGATTCAGGTAATAGAGATACACCGTTGGGAACAGCTAAGAACTAGACCAGATGGATCAAAGAACTTCAATCTGAAAGAATTGCCACTGTTTTGATGGCTTCTAAACTGCAAAAATTTTCACTGCCTCAGAAAGGCAGCCAATAAATAGCTGGAATTAAG
This sequence comes from Stegostoma tigrinum, assembly GCF_030684315.1. Classification (NCBI taxonomy): domain Eukaryota; kingdom Metazoa; phylum Chordata; class Chondrichthyes; order Orectolobiformes; family Stegostomatidae; genus Stegostoma; species Stegostoma tigrinum. Next base: position 19,406,299 of record NC_081391.1, on the reverse strand, counting down.
AATCTAATGATGACCGTGAATCCATTGCTGATTGTTGGAAAAACCCATCTGGTTCACTAATGTCCTCTGGGGAAGAAATCTGCCATTCTTACCTGGTCTGGCCTACATGTGACTCCAGACTCACAGCAATGTGGGTGACTCTTAACTGCCCTGTGGGCTGTTAGGGGCAATAAATGCCAGCGACACACTCATCCCGTGAATGAATAAAGAATAAAAAAGAAATCAAAGACCTCTCCCACTCCGATTATAATGTCCTCCAACAGGCAGAAGATACAGAAGCTTAAACATACGCACCAACAGGTTCAAGAACAGCTTCTTCCCTGCTGTTATTACATTTCTGAACGGACCTCTCAAATTTCAAATCTAACATTGATCTCGCTGTTTGTGCAGCCATAACTTTGTATTCCTTGCTCTGTTCTATCACCCTGCAATCTATGTATGTTATGATCTGCCTGCACTGCATGCAAAACAAAACTTTTTCACAGTGTTGAGTTATACGTGACGATAATAAACCAAATCAAGACAAAAAATTCATGATACACCCATCAGTGAGTCACAAAACAAAAACCACTAGAGAGATTTAGCAGGTCTCAGAAAGCAGAGTTAACGTTTCAGTTCCAGTGACCCTTCTTCAGAACTCAAATCATTGACTCTGTTTCTCTCTCCACTGATGCTGCCAGACCAGCTGAGTGCTGTTTTTTATTACAGATTTTCAGTAGTCCCAGCTCTTTGTTTTTTGAAAATCGAGTCACGGTCAAAAAGCTTTAAAGCTCCTGAGAACAGAGTTATGTTTTCCACACTGTTTCTGTTTACCACTGTCTGAATCAATGGATTATAGCTTCAAGATTCCACAGCTTGAGAGTAAATACTGAGGCTAACGCAGCCTGTGCAGTACCGAGGGAGCATGGCACTATCAGAGAAATTGTCTTTCAGATGGAGTGTTTCAACTGCGCTCTCTTCACTAACTGCATGATTTCAGAGCAGTGCAATGGAGTTCAAAGCTAACAGTGATCCCTCATCCAACATCTTAAACAGATTAGCTGGTCATTATTTCATTATAACTAATGAAAACTTGCTGTCTGTAAATTGGCTGCTGTGTGTTACACATTATGACAGTGACCAGATTTCAAAGGTACTTAATTGTCTCTGACTCACTTTGGGATGCCTGGAGGCTCTAACGGGTGCTATACGAATGCAAGTCTTTGGATTTTTCGACTGCTAATCTTTGGATATGGCAATTCACAATTTTTCATGTACCTTTTATCAAAAAGCTTTTTTGGCACAGATGAAGAAGAGGCCCAGATTTAAGTGGGGAAAATGTCCCAATTTTGTTTTTCTGACATCAGTAGCTGGAGTCTTTATGACAGTGGGATAGTTTCCTATTCTCTCCACGGGCCTTGGTCCCTTTTCTCCATTACCTCCTCCAGCTCTGTAGTCCTCAGGAAATCCCTGTGCTCCTCCAATTCTGGCCTCTTCAGCATCTCCAATTTCAAATGCCCCACTATTGGCTTTCAGCTGCCTGGGTCCCAAACCGTGGACTTCCCTCCCTATCTTACTTTGAAGGTGCTTCTTAAAACCTACCTATTTTGACCAAGCTTTTTGGCCACTGGGCCCTAGTAGCCTAACTGGCTCAGTGGCTAGTACTGCAGCCTCACAGCACCAGGGACCCAGGTTCAACTCCAGCCTCAGGCAACTGTCTGTGTGGAGTTTGCACATTCTCCCTTTGTCTGCGTGGGTTTCATCCGGTTTCCTCCCACTATCCAATAATGTGCATATTAGGGTGGATTGGCTACATTTCCCACAGTATCCAGGGATGTACAGGTTAGGAGGATTAGCCTCCTAATTAGGATGAAATGCAGGATTATAGGGATGGGGTCGGTCTGGCTGGGATGCTCTTCAGAGAGTCAGGATGGACTCAATGGGCCAAAGGGCCTGTTTCCACACTTGGGGAAATTCTATGATTCTAAGTTGGATTTCATGCTTGCTTCGAAGGTCTTGTCGTGTCATTAGGAGTGTTTGCCTAACTCTGAGCTAGAAGGTCCATGTTCAGCTCCCCCACTAGGATGTGATGGTCAAGAGAAGGTGTGTTGATAATGTGGATAAAGAGGTTGAGCATGAACCTTCACCTTTACCACGTCAAAAGCAGGCAGTAAGAGTGGGTTAGATTCCTAGTCAGCCACATGATGGAGCTAATTGTAAAGCCTCTCGCATCACTATCCATGACACCAAACTGCAACATGCAGGTAAAAAGTGCACGTTTCCACAGCAACCCAATTCCTTGAATGAACTGTAACGCTCCACCACCACGGTGCATTTGCTTTGCCGTACCGAAGGGGTTATATAAATGCGAGATGTTGCTTTTATTCCAGGCAGATATTTTAGGGCAATTTGGTCAAGATCAAGAGTGGAAGCACTCACATCTCAGCGTCAACATACAGCCCCAGGGCACAGAGGGGAACCGTGCCCCACTTCAGCAGTTCAAAGTCCAATTAAATCAGCATAGAAACTGGGATCAGGATCTGGAAATGGAACAAAGAAGGGTGGCACCGTGGCTCAGTGGTTAGCACTGTTCCCTCACAGCGCCAGGGTCCCAGGTTCAATTCCATCCTCGGGCGACTGTCTGGAGTTCGCACATTCTCCGAGGGTTTCCTCCCACAGTCCAAAGATGTGCAGGTGAGGTGTATGGGCCATGCTAAATTGCCTGCAGTGTCCAGGGATGTGGAGATTAGGTAGGTTATAGGGGGATGGGTCTGGATGGGATGGACTTGTTGGGGCAAAGAGCCCGTTTCAACACTATAAGGAGTTTAAGTCAAACCACGGATGCTTGAACAAAAACAGAAATTGCTGGAGAAACTCAGTTCTGAAGAGGGGCTCACAAATGTTAACTGTTTCTCACTCCATAGATGCTGCTAGATCTGCTGAGCTTCTCCAGTGCTTTCTGTTCTTGTTTCTGATTTCCCGCATTCGTGGTTATTGCAGTTTTTATTTCTGTTTTTGTTCCCGGTGTTTTCCTTCTCTTCTCTGGCTCTGTATTACTCCAGGTTCTAATCACTGATTCAACACGAGGCCAGGGAAAATTTGCAAGAACAGGGACCGTGAGGATGATTTGGGGCAGATCTCCCTTTTGGGAAGAGATGGGACCCAGGGTAGGCAGTTTAAAAATAATGGGGGTCTTCCCTTTACAGATGGGAACAAGGAGAATTATTTTCTGTCGGGAGCTTGGATTCTTTGGAAATTCCTTCCCCGGGGAGCAGTAGAGGTCGGGTGATTGAATATTTCTAAGGTGAAGGTAAAGAGATTCTTGACCTACAAACGACTCAAACGATATTGGGGAGTAGACAAGGAATTGGAGTTGAGATGAGATCAGCCATGAATGTACTGAATGGTGGAACAGGCTGGAAGGGCCAAATGGCCTACTCTTGCTCCTAGTTTGTGTGTTCATATGTCGTAATTGTCACATACTTGACAAAATAAACCAAGCTGTAACGAAGGGATGACACAATGTGTTTGCTAAACCAAAAATATAACATTCCGCGTGACTTCCATTGTTCAACTCTGTCCTGCCGACGGGAGAATGTCTAATCTGTACCTTGGGCCCACATATGCCCCTAAGTCCACACCTTCAACTCGACAAAAACTTCCATCTTCAAAGCTCCACTTCATCCCCCACAACTACAGCCCTTGAGTGTTAGTTCCAGATTTTCACTGCTCCAATATGTGAAAATTCTCTTCAGGATTTTAGCTCATTCTAAGATCTTGGCACCTTTCACCCCTTCCCCCGCAAGCCTCCCCTACCTTCAAAGACCCTCCATTTGCCCCTCTGCACTTCCTCATGGTTAGCATTTTTGCCTCACAGTGCCCGGGACCCGGGTTTGATTCCATCTTCTAGCGAATGGCTGTGTAGAGTTTGCACATTCTCCCTGTGTCTGCGTGGGATTCCTCTGGGTGCTCCTGTTTCCTCCCACAGTCCAAAGATGTGCAGGTTAGGTGGATCAACCATGCTCAATTACCCATAGTGTCCATGGATGTGTAGGCTAGTTGGATAAGCCATCAGAAATGCAGGGTTACAGGGATAGGATATGGAATCGGGTCTGGGTGGGATGTTCTTCAGAGCGTCAGTGTGGACGTGATGAGCTGAATGGCCTGCTTCCACGCTGTAGGGATTCTATGGTTCTATGACTCAGAGGAAATCATTTCTCTGCATCCACCTGTCACATCCTTTGTCAACTTCTCAGTCAGATTAACTTTCAGACTCTTACACGCAAAGGAATGCATACAAGATTTGCGCAACTCCTTATAATTTAACCAACAAAGGCCTAGTATTCTATTGAAACTGTAACGTGTTCTTTCATAAAGCCACTTTATCCCTGTGGCTGACAACGTTCAATGCTAGCTGAGCCTGCCCTTCTCCTTCGGTAAGGGATTACTAAACTTGTTGATGGCAATGTAGTGTTTTAAAGCAGTTACCTTATAATTGTAACCACAACATTTGAACAAAATAATGTTCCCATTCACACAACTTATACGCCACAACACAAGCAAGTAGCACAGTGGTTAATGTGGTTATGAATGGATTTCTGATTGGATTCGCCAAGCCTTTGATTCCAGTGTTAGTCTGACAGCCCTCCAAAATTCTTGTCCAATAAACCTCATTTCCCTAACCCAAGTGCTAATCAACATTGCTGGAAATATTCTTGGAATGAAAGAAAACCTTGTTTATATTGTGCTTTTCAGTCACAGGATATCCCAAGGTGTTCTCCAGACAACGAAACATTTTCAAAGTGCGGTGTTGGATTGGAGGGAATGAGGCAGCCAATTTGCACACAGCAAACTCCCACAAACTGCACTGAGGGGTCAGCCATTATTTCAACGGCATGGGCTGTGTGACAACTTCTCCGTCTGTCTTCAAAATAATGGCCATGGGATCTTTCACAAACTGCAAAGGGTCAGGTGTGGTCTCAGTTAACATTTCTAAATGGGGAGCCAGCATTTCAGGGTGGCACGGTGGCTCAGTGGTTAGCGCTGCTGTCTCACAGCGCCAGTGAGCCGGGTTCGATTCCAGCCTCGGGCAACTGTCTGTGTGGAGTTTGCACATTCTCCCAGGGTCTGCGCGGGTTTCCTCCAGGTGCTCCGGTTTCCTCCCACAGCCCAATGATGTGCAGGTTAGGTTGGATTGGCCGTGCTAAATTGCCCGTAGTGTTCAGGGATGTGTAGATTAGGTGGGTTATAGGAAGATGGGTTTGGGTGGGATGACTGCGAGGTTTGGTGTGGACTTGTTGGGCCGAAGGGCCTGATTCCACACTGTAGGGATTTGATGATTCTAACAGCGTAAAGTCACAGAGTCAGATAGTACGAAAACATACCCTCCTTCCAACTTATCCAGGCCAACCAACTGTCCCAAATTAATTTCGTCCCATTTGGGCTATAGTCCTCCAAACCCTTCCTATCCATATAACCATCCTGATGCCTTTTAAATGTTGTAACTGTACCAACCTCCAGCCCTTCCTCTGGCAACTCATTCCATACATGCAATCTGTGTGAAAAGCCTGCCCCTTAGTTCTCTTTTAAATCTTTCCTCTCTCACCTTAAACCTATACCATCTGGTTTTAGATTCCCCTACACTGGGGAAAAGACCTTGCCTTTTCACCTTATCCATGCTCCTCATGATCTTGTAAACGTCCATAAGGTCGCTCCTCAACTTCTGACACTCCAGGGAAAACAGTCCCAGCTTATTCAGCCTCTCCCTTTAGCTCGAGCCCTCCAACCCTGGAAACTTCCTTGTGAATCTTTCCTGCTTGATCTTGTGTAAAGTCCCTTCCTCACAAAGCCAATGGGTGCCATATCATTCCAAGCCTTACTACTGTGAAACTGCTCAAGCTACTGCTGTTTCCCTTTGTTTCACCATTCAGATGGTAGTGCCTCTTTAAAATCCTTCAAAGTGCTCAAATAACCTGCCCTTTCTTCTGGAGTTCAGGTTGGGGGTTATGACAACATGTACAGTACCTTCCTCATTGTATCGAACGGAACGCTGAGAAAACAGGTTACTGACAGCAACAGCTGTACCACTAGAAGTATCAACTTATGCCCCCTCAGACTTTTCCCCAGGGCGGAAATGACTATTACGAGGGGGCATAATTTTAAGGTGATTGGAGGAAGGTATAGGGAAGATGTCAGAGGTAGGTTCTTCACACAGAAAGTGGTGTGTGTGTGGAATGCGCTCCTGGTGGTGGTAGTGGAGTCAGATACATCAGGGACATTCAAGCAACTCTTGGATAGGCACACGGATGATAGTAAAGTGTAAAGTATTCAGAGTAGTTTGATCTTAGTAGGATAATAGGTCAGCACAACATTGTGGGCCGAAGGGCCTGTATTGTGTTGTATTGTTCTATGTTCTTAACTGTACGACTGGAAGTATCAACTTAGAGTATACACACAAGTATCTGGTGTGGGAATTGGACCCGTGACATGCCAGGTTCACGGGATACAATGCAAGTTGCTGAGCTGTGTCGTTCTCACACTGTAGGACTAACAGGTCCTAGTTACATGCTGCGGGATTGTGCTGAGCTGTCTTCATTGTTCAGTGCATTGTGTTTAGGAGTTAGGATGTCACCTTGCGGCTGTATACAACATTGGTCAGGCTCGCTTCGGAATACTGCATTCAATTCTGGTCTCCCTGCTATAGAAAAGATGTTGTTAAACTTGAAAGGGTTCAGAAAGGATTTACAAGGATGTTGCCAGAGTTAGAGGGTTTGAGCTACAGGGAGAGGCTGAACAGGCTGGGGCTATATTCCCTAGAGTGTCGGAGGCTGAGGGGTGACTCTACAGAATCATGACAGACATGGATAGGGTGAATAGCCAAGGTCTATTTCCCAGGGCGGGTGAGTCCAAAACGAGACGGGACAGGTTTAGGGCGAGAGGGAAAAGATCTAAAAGGGATCTAAGGGGCAATGTTTTCATGCAGAGGGTGTGTGTGTATATGGAATGAACTGACAGAGGAAGTGGTGGAGGCTGGAACAATTGCAACATTTAAAAGGCATCTGGATAAATACATGAATACAAAGGGTTTAGAGGGATAAGACCATAAGACCAAAAGACATAGGATCAGAAATTAGGCCATTCGGGCCATCGAGTCTGCTCCACCATTCAATCATGGCTGATAAGTGCCTCAACCTCATACTCCCACTTTCTCCCCATAACCCTTGATCCCCTTGATAATCAAGAACCTATCTATCTCAGTCTTAAATATACTCAATGACCTGGCCTCCACAGCCTTCTGTGGCAGGGAATTCCACAGATTCACCACTCTCAGGCTGAAGAAGTTTCTCCTTTATTTCTGTTCTCATAGGTCTTCCCTTTACTCTGAGGTTGTGCCCTTGGGTACTAGACTCCCCTACAAATAAAAACATCTTCCCGATATCCACTCTGTCCAGGCCACTCAGTATTCTGTATGTTTCAATTAGATCCCCCCCCTCATCCTTCTCAACTCCAAACAGTATAGTCCCAGGGTCCTCAAACGTTCCTCATAAGTTAAGCTTTCCATTCCTGGTGACCAATCTCGTGAACCTTCTCTGAACCCACTCCATCCTTCCTGAGATATGGGACCCAAAACTGCACACAATACTCCAAATGTGACCTGATCAGAGCCTTACAAAGCCTCAGTAGTACATCCCTGCTTTTATATTCATGTCCACTCAAAATAAATGCCAACATTGCATTTGCCTTCGTGACTACTGACTCAACCTGCAAATTTACCTTGAGGATATAGGCCAAATGCCGGAAAATGGGATGAGTTGGACAGAAGGGTCTTGTTTCCATACTGTACAACTCAATGTCTCAATGACAGATCTGAGCTGAGGCAGAATAGGATATAGATCTAGTAAGGCACATTCTTGTGGTGCAATGATAATGTCTCTACCTCTAACTCAGTTTACCTTCTCCAGAGGTGTGTAATAATATCTCTGAACACGTTCATATAGTCAATGTGTAAATCACACTCAACACCCAGCAATTAGAGATATGGCAAATCAGTCAGGCTTGGTGTCTCTAATTGATATCTATTGATTTGTACTAAACAGTGCATATTGAAGGAAGATTTATAGTCACAGAGTCAGAGTTGTACAGCATGGAAACAGAACCTTTGGTCCAATTCTTCCATGACAACCAGATATCCTAAAATTAATCTAGTCCCATTGCTGCCCAATGGCAGGGGGAGGCAATGGCCTAGTGGTATTATTTCTGAACTGTTAATCTAGAGATCAGGAAATGTTGTGGGGACCCGAGTTCAAATCCTGCCAGAGCAGATGGTGGAATTCGAACTCAATAAATATCTGGAATTAAGAATCTAGTGATGACCATGAGTCCATTGTCAATTGTTGGGAAAACCCAACTAGTTCACTAATAGCCTGTAGGGAGGGAAACTGCCATCCTTAGCTGGTCTGGCCTACATGTGAGTCCAGACCCACAGCAATGAGGCTGACTCTAACAGCAATCTAAGCAATTAGGAAATGGGCAATAAATGCTGCATAGCCAGCAATGCCCTCATCCTGTGAGCAAATTAAAAATATAAATTGCCAGCATTTGACCCATATGCCTCTAAACCTATTCATATATCCATCCAGATGCCTTTTATATGTTGTAATTGTACCAGCCTCCACCGTTTCCATACACACACCACCTGCAGTACTAAAAAGTTGCTCCTTAGGTCCTTTTTAAATATTTTCCCTCTCACCTTAAACCTATGCCCTCTAGTTCTGGGCACCCCCATACCAGGGAAAAGATCTTTGCTATTCACCTAACCATGCCCCATAAACCTCTAAAAAGTCACCCGTCAGCCTCTGATGCTGCAGGGAAGGTTTTGTATTCTTCCATGGGGTGTGGGCCTGCATGTACATTCCCAAATGCCCATGAACAGAATGGTGTATGAGGGTCATTTCAAAGAATAGCTAATGGGATAACCGTGTTGCTGTGGTTCTGGTGTCACACATGGGTGAAACCAGGTAAGGACTAGAGGTTTTACTCCTTAAAAGAGCATTAGAGAGCCAGAGATAACACAATGTGGAGCTGAAGGAACACAGCAGGCCAGGCAGCATCAGAGCAGAAAACCTGAGAAGGATCAAAACCAAAACATCAGCTTTCCTGCTCCTCTGATGCTGCCTGACCTGCTGTGTTCCTCCAGCTCCCACGCTGTGTTAGCTCCGAGTCCAGCACTGGCAGTTCTTACTATCTCTTAGTGAACCCAAGGGGTTTCAACACCAATCGATGACGGTTGTCATTGTTACCATTAGGGGTCAGAGGTCGGGGGTGGGGAAAAGTAGCAGCCCTGACCCAACCCAAGCCTTTGAGGAAGCAAGTGGAAGAGGGGGCTGGAAGTTGTTGAGAATATTTTTTCTAAAAATATTGGGGAATCTCGCAAGCCCTACTGAAAATAATACCCTGCTGAGCCAGGATTGTCACTTAGACAGCTAACAGGTTCAAATCCACCCAGTAGCTGGTGCAATTGAATTCAGTCATTACAACTGGAATTGAAAGTTGCTCTCAGTAATTGTGGCCATAATAATCGTGCATTGTTACTAAAAATCCATCTGGTTCACCGATGTCCTTTAAGGAAGGGAATCTGCTGTCCTTACCCAATCTGGCCCACGTGTGACTCACAGCAACGTAGGCAACTCTGCACTGCCCTCGGAAAGCCAGGCACTCAGCTTGAGGGTAACCAGGGCAGGTTAAAAAATGCTGATGATGCCCACATCCCGCAAAAGTTTAAGAAAAGGTAATAAACTAAGCCACTCAATTGCATTGTTGGTTCTTGCTGTGCCTTAGTTTTACTCATGATCTGTCGGCAGGTCACTAGGACATGGTCTATAAAGGCATGTTCTCGCTTCAGTTTCTGGAGAGCACACAGTTTGTCCAGCTCTGTCTGAGTGGGAGGAAGCATAAACTCTACAAAGTCATGATCCCTTAACCAACGTGGGACCTCAATAACTTCTCTTGTCCCCCTTACACTTCCAGGCCTTTCGTTGCCGGTGGGAATGCAACATTCTGACATTGCTTAAAGTGTATTCCATTAGAAGTGGCTCATTATTAGGATAAGACTGAGACTGGACTGCCTTAGGGAAGCAGTCTGGTATTTCGGGAAACCCAAATGGCTGGTTTTCCAAACTGAACTCCTGCTGTGAAAAGTCCCCAGAACTGTTTGAAAACAAAACAATGTTGCATCAACAGTTTCCACCAATCTGTTGCTGAGGGGTGCTCTCTAAAATCATAGTCAGACAGCAAACCCCTTTGACCAGCAATGAACACTGTTTGGCCCACAGTTCCTCACCAAACATGGGCGGAATAAAGTCAGAGGCTTGAGCCCGTAACACAGGCAGATTCTCTGGTGCAGCGCTGCAGGAGTGCTGCATTGTCAGAGGCAACGTAGTCTGGAAGAAAGGATTACTCTCTCGGCTGGATTGGAAAGAACCCGCAGCACTATTTGAAGGTGGAAATGAAGCTGGATGGGGGGAGCGACCAGCATCGTTAAAAACAATAACTTATCCGTCTGTTAGCACATAATGTGAGACCTTGCGCTGTGCACAAACTAGTGGCCGTGTCTCCTGCACTGCAAACCTCCAACTCTGCTTCAAAAGTAAACCCTTCATTGGCTGCAAAGCGCTTTGGGTGGTCCTGAGGTCACAAAAGGCACTATACAAATGCAAGTTATTTTTGCCTGTGGTCCAGAACACAGGCAGTGAGGCCGAGGGGAAACTCTGAAGCAAATTCAACCCCATTCTGAATTTTCTCTTCTCTGTCGAACTACACCTGTGGGAAGCAGGGCTGCTTAAGACCCGAGTTCTGAGGAAGGGTCACCGGACTCGAAACGTTAACTCTTTCTTTCCTTCAGAGATGCTGCCAGACCTGCTGAGCATTTCCAGCAACTTTGTTTTTGCTCCTGATTTACAGCATCCGCAGTTCTTTCCATTTTTAAAAAAAATCTGCTTAAGACCTATTTAGGGTTTGCAAATCCCATTAAAACTGTTGTAAAATTAAGTTACAGCAGATGCTGGAATCTGAACTGAAAACAAAAGGTGCTGGAGATCACAGTGGATCCATGGATGCTACCTAACCTGCAGTGATCCACCAGTAATTTCTTTTTGTTTTCAGTCCATTAACACTCTTCTATCACTTGTAAGTTTCCTTTTTCTGCCCCAGAACTCAGTCTGAGGATGGCAGATGAACCCAGAGTGGCTGTTGCTCATCTAACTGGCCTGCATGTTTTCATAAACACAGGTGCTGGATAACAGAGTCCCAAAAGCACTCCTAACAAGCTTGCAATAAAGCAGCCAAGAAAGCCCGGGAAGGGAGGAACGGCTACTTCACACACAACTCCCAGAAACCATGCAGTTAAAAGGTGAAAGCATTTAGACCAAACCAAACCATCAGTAAACAGTGAACTGCAACCAGATGAAAGCTACATTTCATCGAGCACGGGGAGCAACCCAGCCCACACAAATTTAAGAATCCAGACATATCAAATGCCGTTTGGTACATTTATAATCCCAACTTTACAAACTGCCTCATCGTACCTGAGTCTTGGCTGACTGAAGGAACGGGAGACGAACTGACCCTCTCTCTCACACACACACACCAAGTTACTTTTCCTTCATAACATTCCTGGGAGATGTAATGGATGGTGTCCTCCGTTTCCAGAGCATGTTTCCAGCAGACCAGCTCCTTCTGAACACGACTCTGTCCCTACGAAAGGTGGGAGTCTCTCAAACTGAGGTTGGGACCCACAGAAGGGGGATGACAGGCCGACTCACGTTTCGCTATAAAATCTTTATAACTCGTGACTCCGCCAGGGATCAGTTTCAGAATCGAGCAACTTGAAAAGGGGGACATCAAATAGCAAGATTTTTCTTTTTGTTTTGTTTAAATAAAAGGAGGGCCATGGTGAAAAAAAACATTGACTCGTGGATAAAATTGCTAGCCAACCCCCATTACTGAGTCTTCATTAATAAAAAAACTCAAAATCAGATTTTAACCAATATTGTTTCAGACACCGAAACTTATGCATTTTTTGTTTGGAAAATAGGTTTTATGTGATTGAGACAAATTCATTGTGCATAGCTACTTTCTCATTTAAGTTGGGAGAGGCTTTTTTAAAGCAAGGATATATATTATGGATGAGCTTTACATTTTTTAAAATTGAACGAGGGGTTGGAAAGGGGAAAAGAGAGAGAGACAGAGAGAGGGAACTATAGGGAGACAGCAGTATTAGTGAGGTCTATAAAATGTGTGCCTGTGAACATAGACTGTGACCCAGAGCTGGGATAATGTATAATGCAGAGCCATTAAAAACCTCTCACATATTGAGAGGTTCCATCCAACGATTCTGCGAGTATTGATGTCCTTGGTAACAACGCCGTGTTGCTGTTTTTTTCGAAAAAGGAAAACGCAATTAAATTAATGCAGTCATCCCTTATTCATAAAGTTATCAGTTTTCAGTGTCATTAAGGGACAAGGCAGACAGAGGCAGTCAGTCAGTTCATGTGTGTTTATGTATTATTAAAATAACACACACACACACACACATTAATTCTTACCGTCTGGGAGTTTTTCTGATAGCAAATCAGGCTTAGCTTTTTGATGTGTATATCTAGATAGAAAACACAGACTCGCTTTAACGTCGAGTTCCCTCGGAGTCCTCAAATGAGTCGGTTAGAATCGATCCGATTGCTCTGTCAGTCCTGCGGGGTGAAGAGGTCGAGGTGTCCTCCTGTATGTGCCATGTCCGGGGGTGCTGAGTCGAGTCGAGTCGAGTCCGGGAGAAACGCTGCGGACCCCAGGCACCAATGCATCCTTTACACGCGAGAGAGAGAGAGAGAGACACACACACACACCGACAGCCCTCAACCTCTGTCCTTTCTGCACTGGAAGAGAATCAGCGACTTGTGTGTTGGGGCTTTTGTTTTAGTGGTGTAGATGGATGGGGTGGTTCGCTTTCCCCTCACAAATCCGACACATATTGCCTCCCCAAAACAAAATTGCAACTCAAATAAAAGAGGGTAGCAAAGCCGGAGAAAGTGAGAGTCTCTTTCGGCTGGTGACGTGTCTCCCAAATCCGCGCCCCTTTCAAAACCAAGGAGGGAAGAAAACTTCCACTTAATTCCATTTGATTCCCATTATTTGCAGGGACACCAGGGAGGAGGAGAGGTTATTAGCAATCACCGCAGACTTCTGTTTTCGAGGCTTTTTTTTGGTGGGGGAAAATGTTGCTTTTAAAAGTTTGAGAAATTGAAGTGAAAAAAGGAGTCGAGTGAGTCAGTCCTGGAGTGAGTTTCACCTCGGGCACTGAAACGGGTAAAGCTGATCTTTCGCTTCTCTCCCTCTGCTTTGCAAGTGAACTGAGGCGGTGAACGCGCTGGTGTGGGGGGGGGGGGGCGGGGAGAGAAATGTAGAATTAAACAGAGGGCGAGGTGCAAACAAGCCTCTCTCTCTCGCAGCTGCAGAAGCAGTGCCCAGGGACCACCTGCCTGCACTGGCCTCTCGATAGGAGCCCGGTGCACCGTGCACCCGACAGGGACACCCACAGCACTGTGCAACCTCTTGGGGGGCACCCACAGCACTGTGCAACCTCTTGGGGGGCACCCACTGCATCATGCACCCTACAGGGACACCCACAGCACTGTGCAACCTCTTGGGGGGCACCCACTGCATCATGCACCCTACAGGGACACCCACAGCACTGTGCAACCTCTTGGGGGGCACCCACAGCACTGTGCACCCTATAGGGAACCAACAGCATTGCCCCTTCTATAAGGACAGAGGTTGAGGGCTGTTGGTGTGTGTGTGTGTGTGTGTGTCTCTCGCGCGTGTAAAGGATGCATTGGTGCCTGGGGTCCGCAGCGTTTCTCCCGAACTTGACTCAACTCAGCACCCCTGGACATGGCACATACAGGAGGACACCTCGACCTCGTCACCCCACAGGACTGACAGAGCACTCTGAACGAACTCATAGCTCTGGCTCCACTATAGGTAGCCATATTACGGCAGCCCTTTAGGTAATCATTGCAATGCCTCCACTATAGGTAGTGCTGCCCCCTCACCCCCATCCCTACAGCACTGCTCCACCCCATAGATAACCATAGAACCAACCCTGTCTATTGATACCCATACCACTGACCCCTCTTTAGGTACCGATAGGACTGACATTGGACTGAGTGACTTGATAGCCATTTAAGATCAACCATGTTACTGTGGGTCTGGAGTTATCCATGGGCCAGACCAAGTAAGGATGGCAGATTTAACTCCGAGGGATATTCATGAACCAAGTGGGTTTTTCCAACAATTGGTAATGGTTGTCATGCTCACCATGTCTGAGACTAGATTTCAATTCCAGATGCATTCATAAACTTCCACTAAATTAGGTCGCAACTGAATTTCAATTCCACCAACTGCTGCAATGAGATTTGAGCTCAAATCCCCTGAGTCTTAAAGCAGGCTTCTTAATCCAGTGAGATTACCATTACACCACCAAGCCTAACCAACTACCACACACAATAGTAATGAAATGAATCAAGCCAGCAATCTCAACTGTCAGGAGGACTTACATCTATATTATGCCTTTCAGAATCTCATGATATTTCAAAGCACTTTACAACCACTTTCTAACCAACTATATCATTCCCTGTTGTAATATAAAGTGACTTCAGAGCCTATTTGTGCATTACAAGCTCTCAAAGACAGCAGCAACAAGATGACTAACCAGATCATAAAATGTGAGGCTGGATGAACACAGCAGGCCAAGCAGCATCTCAGGAGCACAAAAGCTGACGTTTCAGGCCGAGACCCTTCATCAGAGAGGGGGATGGGGAGAGGGAACTGGAATAAATAGGGAGAGAGGGGGAGGCGGACCGAAGATGGAGAGTAAAGAAGATAGGTGGAGAGAGTATAGGTGGGGAGGTAGGGAGGGGATAGGTCAGTCCAGGGAAGACGGACAGGTCAAGGAGGTGGGATGAGGTTAGTAGGTAGATGGGGGTGCGGCTTGGGGTGGGAGGAAGGGATGGGTGAGAGGAAGAACCGGTTAGGGAGGCAGAGACAGGTTGGACTGGTTTTGGGATGCAGTGGGTGGGGGGGAAGAGCTGGGCTGGTTGTGTGGTGCAGTGGGGGGAGGGGACGAACTGGGCTGGTTTAGGGATGCAGTAGGGGAAGGGGAGATTTTGAAACTGGTGAAGTCCACATTGATACCATATGGCTGCAGGGTTCCCAGGCGGAATATGAGTTGCTGTTCCTGCAACCTTCGGGTGGCATCATTGTGGCACTGCAGGAGGCCCATGATGGACATGTCATCTAGAGAATGGGAGGGGGAGTGGAAATGGGAGGGGGAGTCCCATTCTCTAGACCATTTCCACTCCCCCTCCCATTCTCCAGATGACATGTCCATCATGGGCCTCCTGCAGTGCCACAATGATGCCACCCGAAGGTTGCAGGAACAGCAAGTCATATTCCGCCTGGGAACCCTGCAGCCATATGGTATCAATGTGGACTTCACCAGTTTCAAAATCTCCCCTTCCCCTACTGCATCCCTAAATCAGCCCAGTTCGTCCCCTCCCCCCACTGCACCACACAACCAGCCCAGCTCTTCCCCCCCACCCACTGCATCCCAAAACCAGTCCAACCTGTCTCTGCCTCCCTAACCGGTTCTTCCTCTCACCCATCCCTTCCTCCCACCCCAAGCCACAGCCCCATCTACCTACTAACCTCATCCCACCTCCTTGACCTGTCCGTCTTCCCTGGACTGACCTATCCCCTCCCTACCTCCCCACCTATACTCTCTCCACCTATCTTCTTTACTCTCCATCTTCGGTCCGCCTCCCCCTCTCTCCCTATTTATTCCAGTTCCCTCTTCCCATCCCCCTCTCTGAAGGGTCTAGGCCCGAAACGTCAGCTTTTGTGCTCCTGAGATGCTGCTTGACCTGCTGTGTTCATCCAGCCTCACATTTTATTATCTTGGAATTCTCCAGCATCTGCAGTTCTCATTATCTCTGACTAACCAGATCATCTGTTTAAGCTGTTAATTGTGGGGTAATTATTTTCCTGGACACCAAGGGAAACTGTTCTTGTTGATGAATAAATCAAACTGTGCACCGAATGTTGACACAATGGTTGGTGCCTGTAGATTCCATCCCTATGAGAATTCTGAACATCAGTCAGGCATCTAGGGTCAATGCACACAGATATATTGGTTAAATAAAACAGAGAACTGCTGATGCTGGAAATCTGAAACAAAAACAGAAATGTCTGCAGATACTCAGCAGGTCTGGCAGCATCTGTGGAGAGAAATAGAAACAGGGTTAACATTTCACATTCCTTGTCAGAACTCCAGATACTGGTTCACTGAGAGTCCTCTTTCCTTCCTCTTGCATAGAGGCAGAGATCTCTGCAAGTGACTCTGCAGCTTCTGATTGTGGTTTGGGGAGAATTTCTCTTTGCCCCAGTTCCCACTCAAGGAACAGCGTCTTCAAGTTTACAAGGAGGCTTGGTAAATTGGAGAATAGAATTGTTTCCATCAGTATGTTGTTTAAGACTAGGGGAATATAAATAGTCTCAAAGAATTGTAACTAAGAATTCAGAAGAAATGTCCTCAATCAATGAGGGATAAGGACATTGAACTGGCCACAACAGGTTGTAAGTGAGGTAAATAGCATTGATCTATTTAAGGGGAAGTTAGTTTAGTATATAAGGAGTAATGGCTCACCATGTCCTTCTCCAGGGCAATTAGGGACGGCCAGTAAATCCTGGTCGCGCCAGTGATGTTTATATCCTATGAATGATTAAGAAAGCATTGGCAAGGTGAGAGGAAGTTCATTGTGGCATTCAGGTGGATTATAAACTACTAGCATTCAGTAGGTGGAGTGAATGGTCTTCTTCAGTGCTTATCCCAATGTGAACATTTAAAATAGGACCAGGAGTAGACCATTCAGCCCCTTGAATTTGATGACATGCAAAAAAAGATCATTACTGATCTGTTTGTGTTTCAAGTTCCACATTCCCACCTACTCCCAATATCTCTGATTCTCCTGTCTAGCAAAAATCTATCTACCGATGTCTCAAAGATGTTCAATGCCAGGTGGAGGGTGGTGAGGTGAATGATGCTGGGTGGAAGACTCCAGAAACAGAGCCAAGTTTTGACATTCCAATCGAGAACCCTTGCTAGAATTATTGGAGACCTGAAATTGATTTCAATTGATTTTATGGTGTGAGTCCTGGTTAATGACTTTTCCTTCAAATAATAAAAGTCCAATCCACAAAAAAAGTTAGTTAGTTCCTAACTACAGGTAGCCACTAGTTCATTTTGTTTGCATGGCACAGCTTGATCATTGGAAAGCAATGTAACCAGAATGATTTGGTAAAGTGACAGAATAGATGGTGAAGCTATAAAACGTAGGAGCAGAATATGTCATTCAGCTCATTGAGTCTTCATCATTCAATGACACTGTGGCTGATCGGACTTCTCTTTCCTGTCTTTCTCCCATAACCCCTGATTCCCCTAAAGTTCAAAAATCTGTATATCTCAATTTACGATATATTTTATAACCCAGCCTTGAATAGCCCTCTTTGGTAAAGAATTCAACAGACTCAATGCTCAGAGAGAAGAAATACTCCTCATCTCTGTCTTAAACAGGCCACTCTTTATTCTGAGATAATGCCCCTTTGTTCCTCGACTCTCCCGTAAGCGGAAATAACATATCCAAATCTGTTTTTAAATATTCACTCACGGGATGATGGCGGTGCTGGCTAGACCAGCATTTATTGCCCACATTGTTTGCCCAGAGACCAGTTAAGAGTCAAAAACATGACTGTGGGTCTGGAGTCACATGTAGGCCAAACCAGTTAGGGATGGCAGTTTCCTTCCCTAAAGGGCATTATTGCTCCAAATGAGTTTTTGCAACAATTGACATTAGATTCTTGGTCATCATTAGACTCTTATTCCAAATTGTTTTTAATTGAATTCAGATTCCACTATCTGCCATGAACATTCACTGTGTCTCTAGGTTAACAGTCCAGCAATAATACCCCAAAGTGATTGTCCCCCCATCTACCCTGTCAAGTACCCTAAGAATTTTCTAAGTGTCAATACGGTCCTTTCTCATTCTTGTAAGCTTCAATGAGAACAGGTCCAAACTTCTCAACAAATCCTTGATAGAATCTAACTGTTTCCAGTGATCGTAAAGATGAATTAGATTAGATGAGATTACATTTATTTATTTGTCACATGTACTAAGTATGGGAATACCTAAGAACAGTGAAAGTGCACTGGCACCTACTTTGTTACAAAAACCAGAATTAAAAGATTTAACAGAGCCAAACGGTAAGCAAGACAAAAATGCCCATCCCAAGTGGGTATTTGAAACAATTGACAATGAATTATTGGTCGTCGTTAGACTCTTACTTCTAGATTTTTAAAAAATTGAATTCAAAA
The DNA here is from genome assembly GCF_030684315.1 of Stegostoma tigrinum. Taxonomy (NCBI): domain Eukaryota; kingdom Metazoa; phylum Chordata; class Chondrichthyes; order Orectolobiformes; family Stegostomatidae; genus Stegostoma; species Stegostoma tigrinum. The sequence continues at coordinate 19,387,839 of NC_081391.1, read as the reverse complement.
TATCACAATCTGCCACAGCAGGATTTGAACCCAGGTCTCCAGAACATTGCCTGGGACCATGGATTAGCAGTCTAACAATAATACCACTAAGCTATTCATGAAATTATGGTACAGTGCTAGTGCTTTTGCCTCTGTGATAAAATGTCTAGGTTCAAAATCTTGACTGCCCCAGACATATGTCGGAACAGTACGGCTTAAATAAATAAATACATGCCATAACGAATTCAAAGCAATTGCTTCATCCAGATAGAGGTGAGTACGTGGAAATGGTCACTGCTAGGGGTAGTTAAGACTTATAAAGCAAATTGCACATTGTGCCTTTAGGACAGCTCAAAACACTTTGTGGCCAACAAACTCCTTTCGATGTGTCGTCACAATTGCAGTATAGGACATGTGATAGCCATTCAGCAAAATCCAACCAATAGCAATACAGATATAGCAAGGATGGGCTCTCCCACGTTACCTTCACAGGAGACCATTCCCAGCCAAATTCCATCCGGAATGAGCTCTGAAAAAATAATTTGAAAGGATCAAACTTTGAATTTCTCAATAAATGTCACAGTTCCAGGCAATTAATTACTTCCAGAGCCAAGCAGTTTGTCTGAGGGCTGACCTTATAGAGGCTAATGAAATCCTGAGGGGCATGGGTTGGGTGAATAGCCAAACTCTTTGCCCCAGGGTGGGGGAGTCCAAAACTAGAGTGGCATAGGTTAAAGGTGAGAGGAGAAAGATTTAAAAAGGACCTGAGGGTTAACTTTTTCACACAGAGGGTGGTGTGTGTAGGGGACGAGCTGCCAGAGGAAGTGGTGGAGGCTGGTACAATTACAACATTAAAAGGCATCTGGATGGGTACATGAGTAGGAAGGGTTCAGAGGGATATGGGCCAAATGCTGGCAAATGGCACTAGGTCATATTGGGATGTCTGGTTGGTGTAGGTCAGTTTGACTGAGGGGTTAATTTCCATGCTTTATGACTCTATGACTCAATAACACATTGCTCCTGAACATTTCCTTCACTAGGTTTTAGCCTTTGTTACAAAACAAAAATGTTTGGGATGTTTTAACTCACTAAGATGATAAATAATGTGTCAGCTCTTACACAGCAGAAGCACTCCCATGTTTGAGTCAGAAGATGATGTGCTTAAGCGTCACTCATTGAGTACAAGATCCAGGCTGACACTCGCAGTCACGCACCGAGGGTGTGCTGCACTGTTTGTCACATGAGATGGATGAGCAAGGCGCAACTTTACCCTCTCAAGTGGATGTCGAAAATCCCACCACACCATTTCAAAGAGGAATAGGGCGAAGTCTCCCCAGGTCTCTCTGCTACATCATTGTCCAGATGAACTGGTGATCGATCATACTCCTGATTGTGAGAACTTGCTGTGCATGGTTTGTTTACAGTGTTTCTAACATTATAACAGGCTCCCAAAGGGTGGAGGCACGTTGCTTAAGCTGCCTCATGCTAGACTCCTCGAAACAACAAACTCTCCCGTGAGCTCAGTCATTGCAGGAAACATTTTTGCATTGTCCTCAAAGTAGCCCTGAGGAGGTCAAGCATCCTCTTCTGATTCAGGGGAGTCCCTGGCTTCTGATCAACCAGAACTGAGAAGGTTGATTTGCGAATGCACCGAATAGCACCAATTGAGGAGCTCCACCGCGAGTAGTCAGGGTGTCAGATGGAGCACACAAACCTCCAACAAATTCACCTTCCCTTCGGTCACCATGTGAATCCCCATGTGCCAGAATCTGAAGACTGCTTCTCAGCCATCCTGGATCCCATCGAACTGGTGTTGAAGCGAATCATCCTCATGCACAATGGACTGCACAAGAAAACAGCAACAACTACTTGAAAAGTTTTTTTAAAAATTTATTCCCAGGATGTGGTGTTGCTGGCTAGGCCGACATTTATTGCTTGTCCTGAATGGGCCAGGGAGCAGTTAAGAGTTGAACACATTACTGTGACTCTGGACTCAGATTGGGTAATGTTAGCAGATTCCTTTCCCTGAAGGTCATTAATGACCCAGATAGGTTTTCGCAACAATTAATAGTGTTTCTATGGTTGCAATTGACCTAATATTTCATTCCAGATTTTTATTTAATTCAAATTCCACCACTTGAACCCAGGTCCCCAGAGCATGACCTGGCTTTCTGATTAACAGCCTAGGTAAACCGCCAGCTAATCACCTCCTCAAATTGTCTGGAATGCACTTTGGGATGCCCTGAGGTTGTGATAGGGACTATATAAATGCAAGCCACACGTAATAATTTTCATACCATTTCCATTGTTAAATTTACTGTTTATTTTCTGTAGATAATGAAGGTTGCTGAGCCAGTACTGCAACACAACAGCCACAAGATGAACACTTCATCTGCTTTTGTTTGGTCATGTTGACAGAAGGAACAAACACTAGCCCAGGATCCCATGATAACCTGCTGCACTTCTTCAAATAGAGACAGGCGCTCTGTCATATCCATTCGAAACATGGGATCAGACAGATCCAGATCTCGATTTTTGTTTATTTGCATTTTATGGGGCTGTATGCCACTGGGAAAATAGTGTTTGTGATAAAGGTACACCAACACAAGTAAATCTAAGAATCATACAGTAACAAGAGACCATTCAGCCCTGTGCATCTATACCAGCTCTGTGAAAGAGCTATCCAACTAATTACACTCTACTCCCACGGCTCTGCAATTTTCTCTTCTGTACACATTTATAACCAATTCCTTTTGGAAAGTTTGTAACAATCTGCTCCCAGTCCAGGCAAAGCATCCCCGATCATAGCAACTCACTCATGTTAAAGTAAAGTCAAACAGCACGTCAAAGGAAGGAGGTTGGAATGGCAGAGAAAGATAGAAGGGTTGGTTGAGTGGAAATTGGTGCTTGTCCTGGAGCAGAGTGCTGGGCTGGTGGTGGGAAAGATGCTGGGGAGAAAGGAGGAGATGTAACAGCTCATTACATAGATGGGGAAGTTTCAAATGGTTGGCAAATCCAATTGTTTAAAGAAAACCAAGCTTCAAAATTATTGGCTCTCCACGTAACATGATAAGATACATGGGAGCAGAGAAAGGCCATTCAGCTTCCCAAGCAGGCTCCACCATTCAATGAAAGCATGGCTCATATAGACTTGTAGGAGAGAAAAATTGACAGTATTATTATAAGAAGCAATTTAAGAATATTTACTCAAAACAAAACAAGTTAATCGCCAGGTAACATCATGTTATGATATACAGTGCAATACTCTCTGTATGGAAGTAGAGGGTGCCTAAGCATGGCCAAATATTGGATATATGAGGTCAATTCCACTTTATGAAGTTATTCACAAGGCATGGCCAAGCTTCATTCTTTTAGTATTGTCATGGATCAAGCCATTAGAGAGATAGTGGAGTCCTGGTGATGCCATGGACAAGTCAGCTAGAGGACCATGTTAACACTGTATAGATGTGGGTTCAAATCCCACCTTGTCAATTGTTGGAGTTTAAAATTCAGTGAATTAATCTGGAACAAAAATAGTGATCATAAAATTGTTGATGATTTTGTTTGAACTCTACCTGCCTTTTAGGAATGAAAATCTGCCATCCTTACCAAGTCTTCATGTGACTCAGGACCTACAGAGGTGTGTGGTTGTGTGTGCAAAGGCACAGCAAGCCATTCTGCTCCTGAACCACAAGTGGTGACACTCACATTCTGTGAACAAACAAAACCAATTAAATGTCAATTTCACTCTGACTTATAACCACTTGCACTGAAACAGCAATTTGGATGCAGGAGGATGTTCCCAGTGTGCTCTGTGTTTGGACTTTAGATTTAGATTTTATCGTCACGTGTACTCAAGTACAGAAGTACAGGAGTACAATAAAAAATCTTCAATGTTACCAAATGACATACCACCTTAGATACAGAGGTACCTGGGAACAAAAATCTCAGGGACAAAGTCAAAGAAACAAAGATAAAAATATTAAGCATCACAGACTTTCGTAGAATAAGTAGAAAATAAAGAAATAAGGTAATAGTTAACATTAAAGCCCTTCCTAATATGAACTAGAAAAATAAAAAAATAAAGTTAAAGTTATCAGGTGTCTGTAGGAGAGATGACCTAACACTTGAGCCCATAGTTTCATCTGAGGAGGCACGGATGGTGCAGTGATTGTGAATCTGGTGCAGGGAAGGTTGGTGTGTCATTGACAATACATGATTTGGTGGATGTTATCTGAGCGGAAACAAAACAGGAATTGCTGAAAAGCCTCAGCAGGTCTGGCAGCATCTGTGAAGGAGAAAACAGAGTTAATGTTTCTAGTCCAGTGACCCTTCCGTAGAACTGCACAGATCTCAGTAAGGTGTTCGACAAGTTTCTGCACGGTAGACTGGTTAGCGAGGTTAGATCATATGGAATCCAGGGAGAGCTGGCCATTTGGATACAAAATCGGCTCAAAAGGTAACAGAGGCTGATGGTTGAAGGTTGTTTCTCGGGCTGGAGGCCTGTAGCGAGTGGTCTGCCCCAAGGATAGGTGCTGGGTCCACTGCTTTTTATCATTTATATAAATGATTCAGATGCACAGTTTTGGCCAAGCTTACTGCACACAAAACCCAGGCCACATGTAAAACAGAAATGAATTGGCTTTTCTTTTCAAGCAATCAGGTTTTGCACTGCACATCACTGCGAAATTTCGATTTGAAAATCAGACATTTTGTAATGCAGAAATATTTTATTAGCTAGCACCTATGTGACCAGGAGTGTGCTGGGTGATCAAATATTTGGATAATCAAGAGGCATACACATAAACGCAGTGAACTTTGACCAAGCGAGGTTTTGAGGCATTAAGGTCCCTCAAAAAGTCCATGTAAAAATATCAGCACGCCTCCTAAAATCAATATAAAGACATTCAGTAAGTAATACAAATGTAATGCAGGGGCTATACACTATTGTATTTTATTTACAGCATGAACAAACCCAGGTGAGGTGCCGGAGACTGGAAGATGGCTAATGTTCAGATGGTGGTGTATGTATGGGATGAGCTGCCAAAGGAAGTGGTGGAGGCTGGTACAATTACAACACTTAAAAGGCATCTGGATGGAAATATGAATAGGAAGGGTTTCGAGGGATATGGTCTAAATGCTGACAAATGGGACTAGATTAGTTTAGCATATCTGGTCGGGGTGGTCGAGTTGGATTGAAGGGTAAATTTCCATGTTGGACAGCTCTTTGACTGTCTCTAAAGGTGGAAGAAAAACCTGGGAACTATAGATCAGTGAGCCTCATGTCAGTATTCAGTAAGTTTATGGAGGGTATTCTAAGGGACAGGATTTACACGTATTTGGAAAGGCAAGGACTGATTAGGGATAGTCAACATGGCTTAGTGCATGGGAAATCGTGTTTCACTAATTTGGTTGACTTTTTTGAAGAAATAACAAAGAAGATTGATGAAAGCAGAGTGATGAACATAGTCTGTATGGATTTCAGCAAGGCATTCGACATAGTTCCGCATGGTAGATGGGTTAGCGAGGTTCGATCATATGGAATCCAGGACAGGTAGCCATTTAGATACAAAATTTGCTTGAAGGTAGGGACAGAGAGTAGTGGTGGAAGGTTGTTTCTTGGACTGGAGGCCTGTGACCAGTGGTGTGTCACAAGGATCGGTGCTGGGTCCACTGCTTTTGTCATTGATGTAAATGATTTGGAGGTGAATACATGAGGAATGGTTAGTATGTTTGCAGATGACTCCAAAATTGGTGATATAGTGGACAGTGAAGAATGTTATCTCAGAGTACAATGGGACATCGATCAAATGAACCAATGGGCACAGGAGTGGCAGATCATGTTTGATTTAGATAAATGTGAGGTGTTGCATTTTGAAAGGGCAAATCAGGGCAGGAATTATATACTTAATGGTAAGGTCCTGGTGGGCCGTTGCCGATCAACGAGACATTGGGGTGTAGGTTCATAGTTCCTTGAAGGTGGATTCACAGGACATGGGAGTGAAGAGGGTGTTTGGTACGCTTGCCTTTATTGGTCAGTGCATTGAGTGTAGGAATTGGGAGGATCATGTTGTGGCTGTACAGCACATTAGCTAGGCCACTTTTGGAATACTGCGTTCATTTCTGGTCTCCCTGCTATAGGAGGAATGGTGTGAAACTTGAAACAGTTCAGAAAAGATTCACAAGGATATTGCCAGGGTTGGAGGGTTCGAGCTATAGGAAGACGCTGAATAGACTGGTGCTATTTTCTTTTAAATATCGGAGACTGAGGGTGGCCTTGTAGAGGTTTTTAAGTTCAGAAGGGGCATGGATAGGGTGAATAGTCATGATCTTTTTCCCAGGGTAGGCAAGTCCAATACTAGACGGCATAGGTTTAAGGTGAGAGGTAAAGATTGAAAAAGGACCTATGGGGCAGACTTTTCACACAGGGGGCATTGCGTGTATGGAATGAGTTGCCAGAGGAAGTGGTGGAGGCTGGTACAATGGCAATATTTAAAAGGCATTTGGATGCGTATATGAAAAGGAAGAGTTTAGACGAATATGGACAAAATATTGGCAAATGGGACTAGATTTATTAGGACATCTAGTTGGCATGGATGAGTTGGACAAAGACTCTGTATGAATCATTTATCTCTATGATTCTATGACTCTGTGAATACTCCAACATTGTGGTAAATCGTGGTATTTGCAGCATATAATTTTTGCTGGTTTACCGTGAGAGTTGGTTGATGAGGTGCTCATTAAAACAAAGTTTGCTGCAGTTGTGTTTTTTTTCCTTTACTCATTCACAGGATGAGTGTGTCTCTGGCTAGGTAGCATTTATTGCCAATCCCTAATTTCCCAGAGGGCAGTTCAGAGTCAACTGTGTTGCTGTGGACTTGGAGTCACATATTGGCCAGACCAGGTAAGGATGGCAATTTCCTTCCCTAAAGGACAATAGTGAACCAGATGGGCTTTTCCCCAACAATCAATTCATGGTCATCATTAGATTCTTAATTCCAGATATTTATTGAATTCAGATTCCATCATCTACTGTGGTTGGATTTGAACCCAGATCCCCAGAACCTAAACCAGTTTCAAAATCTCCCCTTCCCCCACTGCATCCCTAAACCAGCCCAGTTCATCCCCTCCCCCCACTGCACCACACAACCAGCCCAGCTCTTCCCCTCCACCCACTGCATCCCAAAACCAGTCCAACCTGTCTCTGCCTCCCTAACCGGTTCTTCCTCTCACCCATCCCTTCCTCCCACCCCAAGCCGCACCCCCATCTACCTACTAACCTCATCCCACCTCCTTGACCTGTCCGTCTTCCCTGGACTGACCTATCCCCTCCCTACCTCCCCACCTACACTCTCTCCACCTATCTTCTTTACTCTCCATCTTCGGTCCGCCTCCCCCTCTCTCCCTATTTATTCCAGTTCCCTCTCCCCATCCCCCTCTCTGATGAAGGGTCTAGGCCCGAAACGTCAGCTTTTGTGCTCCTGAGATGCTGCTGGGCCTGCTGTGTTCATCCAGCCTCACATTTTATTATCCCCAGAACATTATCTGGGTCTCTGGATTTACAGTCCAGTTGATAATACCACCACACCATCACCTCTCCCAGTTGTAATGTAACCCCCCATGCAGTCTCCCCAAAATTCTATTTCCCTCTGAATATTCTCATTACTTTGTCTCTCTCTCCCCAAATGGTAGATGCCAACTGACTTTTCAGTGTTAAGTGAGAGGGCCAGGAATAATCATTTCCACCTATTTGGGCTCAGCAAAACTTCGCAGGAGGTGAGCGGGAACGCTGCTGAAAAGAGAGCTGTGTCGCTGAAGCTCTTCATCTTGCACTCATCAGGACACATGCAAGAATGCTAAATTTCAAACGATCACAACAATTTATACTACAGGAGAAAAAGGCATTGGTTAGTTGAAAACTTGACTCTGTTTAGCTGGGACGTTGCCATGGAGAAAGCAATATGGAACTCTGTTCCCCAAGTTCCTAAGTAACTAAAAAATTAATGAGGGTTGGAACCAATTCCTTTTAGCTGCAAACAATGGGAACGGGAACGGACTGCGTGTCACTTTCAGCAAATGCAAATGAGCCACTTTACGAGACTAACTGTTTTCCTTATATTACTGGTTTAAAATAGAAGCTACGTTCCTGGGTCTGCAAGGGCTGAAAAGAAAAATTGCTGGAAATCACAGAGGGTCAGGCAGCATCCTTGGAGAGAGAGCAAACTAATGTTTTGGATCTAGATGATTCTTCATCAGAGCTAACGTGAAGTTCAGAAAGGAGGTGGGGAGGTGGCGTACTGGGGGAGAAAGGATGTTGATCGTTCAGATTAAATGATTGGAATGTGAGAATGGCTGAACAATGGTGTGTCTAACTGCCAGCCTGGAAAGAACATACAGTCCCACTGGAGTTGGGGGGAAGGGAAGAGAGGACAGGGTTGAGACCATCAGAGCTGGAGAGGGGTGCTGATGGCACACACTTTTATCCATAGGACTGGGCAGGACTGCAAAGTGTTTCTGGGGCTTATCTGAGAGGCTCTATATGCCTTACATCAGCAGCCTGGGAAGTCTGGGATAATCCGAAGCAGAGTCCACAGGAACACTGGTTGTGAAACTCGACTTGTCAGTTCCCTCTCAACAATTCCATTGCTCGGAAAGTTTAGAAAGTTGAGTGGATGGGTCACTTGCTGAGATGAGGCTGAGAGGAGACTGTTATCCGTCACAACATTTGTTTTTCCGAAGCCAATTCTGTGGCCAGCAACCGCCAGGATTAACTTTGTGTGGATCTGCCCTGGTTACAAGATGTGTTCACCACACCCTGTTACTATGCTGTGTAATGTACCAGAACAGAATTCCACATTTCACCACATTCAGTTCTGAATGGCCTCCTCTCAATAAGAGAAAACACTTGTCGCGTGCAAATTGGGAATGGAATCCAAGTTTCAGCTTTAACCCAGTGTCAGATGGAGGTTGATATGTTATCGAGGAGCTGACAGCCATAGTTTGTTGTTACAAGCTGAAGAAGATATTAACTGAAAGTAAAAGGTTTGTGTTTCTCCCAAACTGTGTGAGTTCTGGAGCCGTGATGTCATGCTGCAACTGTACAAAACGCTAGTGTGGCCTCACTTGTACTGTACAAAATGCTAGTGCGGCCTCACTTGTAGCTGTACAAAATGCTAGTGCGGCCTCACTTGTACTGTACAAAACGCTAGTGCGGCCTCACTTGTACTGTACAAAATGCTAGTGCGGCCTCACTTGTAGCTGTACAAAACACTAGTGTGGCCTCACTTGTAGCTGTACAAAACGCTAGAGCGGCCTCACTTGTACTGTACAAAACGCTAGTGCGGCCTCACTTGGAATATCGCCCCATTACAGGAAGGATGTGGAAGCATTGGGAAAGGTGCAGAGGAGATTTACCAGGATGTTGTGTGGTCTGGAGCGCAGGCCCTATGAAGAAAGGCTGAGGGACTTGGTTCTGTTCTCATTGGAGAGAAGGAGGCTAAGAGGGGATTTAATAGACACATATAAGATGATCAGAGGATTAGATAGGGTGGAAGGTGAGAGTCTTTTTCCGAGGATGATGACTTCAGCTTGTACAAGGGGGCATAGCTACAAATTGAGGGGTGACAGATTTAAGACAGATGTCAGAGGCAGGTTCTTTACTCAGAGAGTGAAAACAGCGTGGAACGCCCTGCCTGCCAATGTAGTTAACTCAGCCACATTAGGGGCATTTAAACAGTCCTTGGATAAGCATACGGATGATGATGGGATAGTGTAGGGGATGGGTTTAGATTAGTTCACAGGTCGGCGCAACATCGAGGGCTGAAGGGCCTGTTCTGCGCTGTACTGTTCTATGTTCACATCCTCACAATATCCTGAAACATTTGAAAGCCAATGCAGCGCTTTTGAAATGCTGGTTGAGCCTCCAAAAAAGAGGCATCTGAGGGAGTTCCAAGCAGGGTTTTCCCCAAGATCACAAGCGGGTTGTCTGACACAGATCCCAGCATTTACTTCATTTTCTCAGCGCTGCTCCTTGACAACTCCACTATCCCACTAGCTTGGCCTCACCACAACCTCAAGTGCTCACTGCCACTGGGAAATTCTGGGATTCCCTTTGCTGGCGCAATATTTAAAGGCCAGATGTGCATTCTCTCATGAGATGTGGGGACTGCTGGCTGGGCCTAGCATTTATTGCCTGTCCCTAGTTGCCTCTTGAGAAGGTGGTGGTGAGCTGCCTTCCTGAACTGCTGCAGCCCATGTGCTGTAGGTTGACGCACAATGCCAGTAGGGAAGGAATTCCAGGATTTTAACCCAGTGAGGGAAGGAATGGCAATATGTTTTTAAATCAGGATGGCAAGTGGCTTAGATGGGAACTTGCAGGGGATGGTGTTTTCATGCATCTGCTGCCCTTGTCCTTCTAGATGGTTGTGGGTTTGGAAGGTGCTGTCTGATGAGCCTCGGTGAGTTCCTGCAGTGCATCTCGTAGGTGGTACACACTGCTGCGACTGAGCTTTGGTGGTGGAGGGAGTGGATGCTTCTGGATGTAGTGCCAATCAAGCAGACTGTTTCAGCCTGAATGGTGTCCAGCTTCTTGAGCATTATTGGGGCTGCACCCATCCAGGCAAGTGGGGAGTAGTCCATCACACTTCTGACTTGTGTCTTGTGGATGGTGGACAGGGTTTGGGGAGTCAGGAAGTGCGTTACCTGCTGCAGTATTCCTAGAACCTTGTAGCCACTGCGCTTGTAGCCACCGTGACTCCAGTTGTGTTTCTGGCCAATGGTTTACCTAGTTAATGGCTGGCAATCAGAAATAGCCCTGCACAGTGGACGAGGTGGGAGGGAGGCAAGAAAGAAAAGCTTCTGAGGGCAGATGGGGGCCACTGGAGGATATTACATCTGTAAGTTGATTGGCACTTTAAAGCATCACTTGTCTGATCATCTGTCCTGGTAGCTACAAGAATTAAGCTACAGAGGCTATCAGTCCTGAGTGCCACTACATGTCCCCTAAGGGCCAGTTATTAAAGTTAACTTTTATTAAATGTAAGGAAAAGTGAAGAAAGAGCGACACAAAAGCTGCAACTGCTTCTGGGGAATAAACAGGAACTGCCGGTCTTTGGAGCTGCAAGAAATTTGTAGTCAACAAATGATTTAATCCAGCTCATATTTGTTGGAAACAGGTGTCAATTGAGTCCTCTCTGGCTTTTTGGAACAGTCTGTTACGGTGAGGATGGTAATTCTCATCTCTATGTCCTCATTTTCCTCTTCAGAAGATCACCCTGCTCTCTCTTGGCTCTTCAGCATATATCTCATCCCCTCTTCACCTGCTCCAGTTGTGCAGAGCAAGATTTTGGGACACAGTGTGTCTGCAAGGATCCTCACCCCCAAGAATGGTCTAGACAATGGAAATGCATCTTCAACATGCCTTACTGTCTGTTCAGTGGGCACATGTATCTATGCTCGCCCTCAGTCAGAGGGGGTGTGGTGTAATGGAATCATCAGCCACGGTTCTAGACAGTAGTCCCTGTCTCCCAACAACCATCTTTGTGAGGCATCACAGGGGGAAGCAGGAAGCCGTGGTGTTGAGGATATGGGTGTTATGGTGCAAAGCTTGTAGTTGTGATACCAATGATCACAGATGATTGTGATTTGACTAAATACACAAACCATGCAGTCAGCCACACCTTAATATGATGCTCTCAACGCGATGTGTGCTCAGTGTTTAGCTCCTCGCACCTGAAGAAACCACTTCCAAGCCCTTGTGCTATCTGCGAGACACTGGATTCTCTTCATGGATTGTAATGTAGTCTCTGCTTTACAAAGATGTTAAACATGAATTTACAATGACCCATGACATGATCAAGACTGCCTGTGGCCCAGGGTATGTATCTGACACAGGTTGGTCACTGTATGTGGTTCACATGTAGAATTCTGTGAATATAGATGTTTCTGACCTGTACTGTATAAGTGCTCTGTAAGACAATGCAATTCCTTATAAACTGATTGAGGTGTGGAGCTGCTTCCCTGTCAGATTGAATCATAAGTATTCAACAACATATTCGATGCTGTTTTCTTGGGATGTGGAGGTAGGAGTGTAGAGATGAGGTACTATAGTGATTGTAGTGAGGTCAGCCAGGTGGGCATCATTGAATATGAGTTCCCTGATTGGGGCTGTTAATCTGGTCCAATCAAGGAGCCCTGGCTGACAGATATAAACAGGCACGTCAGAGGTTCTGTTCACTCTGGGAGCTGGTTCTGATAGAGCTGGATCATGTCCAGGGCTCTCCATGTGTAAATAAAAGGTGACTTGGTGATCAGATACCAGGTTCTGTAGCGTTATTTCAGTGGTGATGAGAGCAAAGGCACGCTTTTGCTGAAATTTGCTTGCAACAATTGTCTTTGAGTTAGGGTTAGCATTTCTGGCGTCATGCTGTTATTTGGGCAGCTTGACACATTCGATCCCATTATCAAAGACTGGGCCCAGTTTGTGGAAAGAATGCATTATTTTTTTCTGGGCAAATGACATTGGGTAGATAACAAGCAATGACTAATTCTCCTGGCAGCTTGTGAACACACAGCTTTTTCAGTTATTAGGAGCCTGACCTTACCTGAGGCACCAGATACTAAAAGAGTTGACAGATTTAGCTAAGAAATACTATGACCCTCAATCCTCCCTAATTCTGAGATACCATTGGTTTTACTTGGCAATTTGAGAGCCAGGGAAATTCATATCGGGGTTTTTGACTAGGTTAAGATGTTGGCAGAGGAATGTGACATTGGTTTAAACTTTAATGAGACACTGAGAGATGGTTTGGTATGTGGGATTAATGCAGTAACCAGGTAAAAGCACCAGTTGGCTGAAGCCCAAATGGACTTCACACTGGTGCCACAACTGGCTTTATCGTTGGAAAATGCGACAAGTGGAGTGTACGAGTTGCAGGGTATCCCGATGGAAGTGCACACTCCTCACCAGGCTGACTGAGCTTGGGGAACACCACCTGAGCGAAGGCAATTGCTTAGCTTCACTCAGGACATATCCTGGACAGAGGTCAGCCAAACCGTTGTGTAGAAGATTTATTTGCAAAGCTGGCAGGGGCTTGTCCTTCTCGAAGCTGGACATGAGCCCTGTGCACCTGAGATTATAGCTAGATGAAGTTTCTGAGCTGTATACTACTATTAATGCTCAGAAGCATTTGTACCCGTATAGAACACTGACATTTGGGGTATCATCAGCCTGTGCAAATTTTCAGCAGACCATGGAGTACATTTTACAAGGTCTACCCCAGGCTACCATTTGTCTAAATTACAAGGTAATAATGGTGAAGGCCAAGAAGCAGCACCCAGAGAACTTGGACATAGTTCTTATATCATTTCTGCGAGGTGAGTGAAGGCCTTAGAAGGGAAAAATGTGTGTACTAGACACCCTGAGTGACCTACTTGGGCTACAGAGTTGACAAGATTGGGTTATACCCGTTGGAAAATAAAGTGAGGGCTATCAGAGGTGCCCCAGCTCCTAGGTCTGCACCAGAGCTGAAGTCTTTCCTTGGGCTGGTGAATTATTATAGAAAGTTCATACATAACCTGGCCTCCATCCTGGCACCTTTGCATCAACTCTTAAAGAAGGGTCAGCCTTGGAAATGGTGGAATAGCCAAGCCACAGCTTTTGGGGAAGTGATGAAACAGTTATCATCCGCTAAGGTGTTGGTACACTATGATCCAAGCGAGATCTGGTATTGACATGCAATGCCACCCCATACGGCATTGGGGTAGTATTAGTTCATAGATGGCCGAACAGAGAGGAACGCCCAATAGCGTATGCATCAGGATTTTGGCTAATGCAGAGTGAAAATACACCCAGGTAGAGAAGGAAGGTTTGGCGGTCATATTTTGAGTCAGGACTTTATGGACATAAATTTGCAATAATAATGGACCATAAACTCTTGCTAGGACTACTTAAGGAGCACAAGGCAACACCACCCTGAACTTCAAGTTGAATTCAGCTGTGGGCTGTAATTCTAATTGTGTATTGGAGCACCATCCGGGAGGACAACCAGCAAATGCGGATGCATTGAGCGTCTCCTGCTGGCAGATACACCATCAGTGATACCATCATTGGAAGAGTCCGGAATGGTTTTAAGTTTTCTGGATCCACTTCCAGTCACAGCTGACAAGGATGCAGAAAGATCTGGTCCTGGCAAAACTGAAACAGCTGGTGGTGACGGGGGGAAAACCAAAGGACCATCACAATCAGAATTGAAACTTCTTCCAACCCAGAGAGACCCGACCACAGGAGAGGATGGCATATTTCTACAGAGAGCAAGAGTGATTGTCCCAACCAAAGGTCATTGCCAGATACTGGCTGAACTGCACCAGGGTCATCCAGGGGTTTCTGAGCTGATGGGTTGGTGAGAAGTTATGTCTAGTGGCCAGGATCGGATGCAGACATAGCTGTGTTGGTGGGGCGGTGCCCAGAGTGCCAATAAGGACAAACATTACTGCCAACAGCTCCCCCACATTCGTGGGAATAGCTGGGCATGCCGTGGTTACATGTCAACTATTCAGGTCCTTTCATGGGCTCAATGTTTTTAGTCATTGAGGATGCCCACTCAAAATAGCTGGACATGCACAGAGTTCATTCATCAAACACAGGGACGACTATAGAAAAACTGTGCGCATCTTTTTTACAATACATGGACTCCCAGAAGTGTTGGCCACAGATAATGGGCCATCATTTACTAGCAGGGAATTTGCGTATTTCCTAAAGTTGAATGGTATTCAGCATAAAAGGACTATCCATCACCCAATGATCTGGCAGAAAGAGCAGCCGAAACTTTAAAAGTAGGCTTAAAGAAGCAGCCTACAGCTTCACTAGATACCAAACTGTCCTGGTTCCTATACGATTATAGGACCAGCCCTCATGCAGCTCAAGGCGACAGCTCTAGCACAGATGCTAATGGGGAGAAGACTCTGCACCAGGTTAAATCTGATTTACCAGACCTGGGGTGGGGTGAGGGTGAAATGGCATCAGAAATGCCAATGCTGGACACAAGATTCTGTGAAATGAGTTTACTTCAGAGGATGACATTTGGCATAGGAACCATGGGAATGGCTCTGCACGGGCAGGATGAAAGGTCAATTCAAGGTTAGCACCAGTGATGTTTAAAGTTTGGGGCTGCACAATGGTCCTGAGCAAGCACATATGGACATATGAAAGCTGCAAACTCACAAACTGCGCGGTAGCAAAACATGCCTGACTCCTCAGAGCAGTTGGAAAGGTTGATAGAACATGTCAGTCTCCCTCTCCATCAGACATTGAAGAGAACTTGGAATCTGAGATGGACACAGCAGATGTCACTGAGAGGCATCTGTACATTAAACATCACCAGTATCCAAGGCAGAGTTGGAGGAACCTGACCCACTGCTAAAATGGCCAGGAGAAGCTACAGAAAATAGAACCAGCTTATGTCCTAGGACTGGGTGGGGAACGAATGAAGTGATTGTAATGAGGTCAGCCAGGTGGACCCATAGAATTTGAGTTCCCTGATTGGGGCTGTTAACGTTGTCCAATCAGGGAGCCTTGCCTAACAGGTATAAATTCTGTTCACTCTGAGAACTGGCTTTGAGGGAGTTGGATCAATGTCGAGGACTCTCCACATGTATATAAAGGGTGGCTTGGTGATTGGATACAGGCTTCTATGGAGTTATTTCAGGTACCAGTAACTCGACTAAACTTCTGATCCCCTCCTGTACTTGTGCATCATGACTTCAGCTGCATATATTGGATTAAAGACCCCTATCCATTAAAGTCTCCACTTTAGGACCAGGGTCAATTTTTAAAAAAATATTATTCAAGGGAGGTGGGTATCTCTGGCTGGACTAGCATCTCAGAGCCAACTATTTGTACCATGGGTCTGTGGTCACATATAGATCAGACCTGGCAAGGACAGTAGATTTTCTTCTCATCAATGATTTAATCATTAGATTCTTAATTCCAGATTGTTTGAAAGTTTAACTTCAAATACCATTACGGCAGAACCTAAACCAAGGACCCAGGATTCTGAGATAACAAAGTGTAGAGCTGGATGAAAACAGCAGCTCAGGCAGCACCTTAGGAGCACAAAAGCTTCCCCTACTTGCATTTATATGCCTGCTCCACCATCCATATCATCCAAAACTGCTCAGGTCCCTTTCATCTATCATGGCCTATTTCTCATAGATCTACACTGGTTCCCAGTTAAACAATGCCTCATTTGTAACATTCCCAACTTTGATCTCTCCTCCCTCCATGGTCTCATCCCTCCCTATCTCTTTTGCATTTTCCAGCAGCAACAACTTTCTCGAAATCTCTGGCCCCTGGAGCATTCTTGAGTTCAATCTCTGTACCTCTGGTGGCCAGGCCTTCAGTAGCTCAGGCCCCAAGCACTGGAATTCTGTTCCTAAAGCCCCCATCCTGACTAGGAACACAGGAGCAGGAACAGGCCGTTCAGCATGTTCGATCCATTCAGTGAGATTGTGGTTGATCTTTGGCCTAACCCCATATCCCTAAGGAGCAATTTTTTCCACACAGAGGGCGGTGTGTGTGTGGAATGAGCTGCCAGATGAAGTGGTGGAAGCTAGTAAAGTGACAACATTTCAAAGGCATCAGGATGGGCACATGAATAGGAAAGGTTGAGAGGGATATGGGCCAAATGCTGACAAATGGGACTAGATTAATTTAGGATATCTGTTTGGCATGGACGAGTTGGACCGAAGGGTCTGTTTCCATGCTGTACAGCTCGATGACTCTACGACTGTATAACTTATGACCTGAGGTCCAGGTATCATTCTTGTAAACTATGTTGTACTCTCTCTATCGACAATTTAACTTACCTAAGATATGGTGCCCATATCCGTTCAATAGCATGCCAACTGGGATCTAACCAAGGATTAAGAAAGCACATGGTGTTTTGTCTCTCATTAACAGGGAGATCGAGTTTAAGAGCCGTGAGGTTATGCTACAGCTCTACAAAACCCTGGTGAGATCACACTTGGAATATTGTCTCCAGTTCTGGTCGCCCTATTATAGGAAAGATGTGGAGGCTTTGGAGAGGGTGCAAAGGAGGTTTACCAGAATGCTGCCTGGACTGGAGGGCTTGTCTTACAATGAGAGGTTGTCTGAGCTTGGACTTTTCTCTCTGGAGAGAAGGAGGAAGAGAGGTGACCTGATCGAGGTGTACAAGGTAATGAGAGGCATGGATAGAGTCGATAGCTAGAGACTTTTCCCCAGGGCAGGATTGACTGCCATGAGGGGTCATAGTTTTAAGATGTTAGGAGGAAGGTATAGAGGAGACGTCAGAGGGAGGTTCTTCACCCAAAGAGTTGTGAGCGCATGGAATAGTTTTCCAGTGGTAGTCGTGGAAGCAGAGTCATTAGTGACATTTAAGCAACTGCTGGACATGCACATGGACAGCAGTGAATTGAGGGCAATGTAGGTTAGGTTATTTTGTTTTTGGATTAGGATTATTCCACGGCACAACATCGTGGGCCGAAGGGCCTGTACTGTGCTGGAGTTTTCTATGTTCTATGTTCTATGATTTTGTATAACTGCAGCATAACCTTTGCATCCTTGTACTCCAGCTCTGTAGATATAAAGGCCAGGATTCTATTAACTCCCTTGACTATTTTCCGCAGCTGTTCATGACATTTTAAAGATCTTTGCACCTGAACCCCCAAGTCTCTTTGGACATCCACTGTATTTAATCCAATATCATTATGCACTTCCCTCCATTACATCGCTGCTTACAACCTACCTCTCTGGCCATGCTGACAAAGTTATTTGCAGCTTGGTCGCAAATTTGCATTATTCTGTCTCTCTCAGGATACTTCAGTCAGAGCTGCAAAAGCGCTTGATAAATGCAGGTTGTTATTGTCAAATGGAGCTAGTTCAATAATTTACTGAAAGTGTCCAATAATACAGTGTTTCAATGAACCTTCAAGATTTATAACTCAGTTCTGAGCTCTGTGTACAGCGAAGATTTCACAGCAATGTCCACAGCTAACCCCAGTCCTTAATTAGTTACAGCTTTTGGAGCAGCAGGTAATTTTCGCAAAATCAGTCCAATTGCTTTTTTTTGACATTGAAGGAACACACAGGTCAGAGATGTCAAGCCTCCCTTCTCTCCCCAAGCCCTCTGGACAACATGAGATTTCAGGATCAAGGAGATGAAGGCTTTTCTCCTTGTTTCATGACTACAATAAACGCAGGTCAGGTTACTGATTCAAGAGAACACGAATGGGTTTTCAGTTGGTGGGAATGTAATCAGTCTCAGGATGTGAGACACAAGAGCAGAGTTAGGATCTGATTACCATTGCATTTTGACTTCTGTATTACTTGAAAACTAATTCTGATCTCCCACCCTTCCCTTTGAAGGCCCCAAGTCACTCAAAGTCCATAAGGAGAAACAATTCTCACTCATCCCTGCTCAAACTATGTCAGCTCCTAATGTCTCATCTTAAAACCCTCAGCCTTGTCTTTAAATCCCTCCATAATTCTCACTGCACACCCCTTTCCATCCTTTGTAACCTTCTCCAGCCTTCAGCCCTCTGAGACATCTGGACATTTCCAATTCTGGTCAATTACGCATCTCAGGAAACTCAGTGGTCTTAAGCGGGAGAGGTGCTTCTCCTTCTTGGAGAGTCTAGAACTGGAGGGTGTGATCTCAGAAACCTTTCCTATTCATGTGCCCATCCTGATGCCTTTGAAATGTTGTCGCTTTATTAGCTTCCACCACTTCATCTGGCAGCTCATTCCACACACACACTGCCCTCTGTGTGGAAAAAATTGCTCCTTAGGGATATGGAGTTAGGCCAAAGATCAACCACAATCTCACTGAATGGATCGAACATGCTGAATGGTCTGTTCCTGCTTCTGTGTTCCTAGTCAGGATGGGGGCTTTAGAAACAGAATTCCAGTGCTTGGGGCCTGAGCTACTGAAGGCCTGGCCACCAGAGGTACAGAGATTGAACTCAAGAATGCTCCAGGGGCCAGAGATTTTGGGAAAGTTATTGCTGCTGGAAAATGCAATTAAGCTACATTTAAGTCAGGGATGAGGAGGAATTTCTTGTCCCAGAGCAAAGTGAATCTGTAGAATTGTTTCCCACAGAGGGATGTCGAGGTTGAGTCATTAAATACACTGATGCTGAGGTAGATTTTTAAACAGTGAGAGAATCAGGAGTTATGGGGAAAAGGCAGGAAAGTGGAAGTGAAGATTATGACATCAGCCATTCCCTCATTGAATGGAGGAGCAGACTCAATGGGTTGTATGCCCTACTCTCTGCTCCCACATCTTAAGCTCTTCAGCACCGCCTTTTAAAAATGTCATGGGATGAGGTTGTCACTGACTAGGCCAGCATTTATTTCCCATTCCTAATTGCTCTGTGCCTCAGCAGCAAAATTCTGGAATTCTTTCTGTAACTCTCTCCACCTCTATGAAACTCTTTTGACCAAATCCTCAGGCAAATCCTTTGCTCAGCTATGCTAGCATCTTATGCTGTGCTTCGGTCTCAAATTTTGTTTGATAATGCGCCTTTGAGGCTTTTTAGCACATTAAAGGTGCTATATAAATGCAAGAGATTGCTGTTAGCTGAGGTCCTGTGCTATTCCACTAGATTGTTACTGATCTGTGACTGAATTCCATTTTCCTACATTTATTCCAGACAGGTTTTTGCAAGATCAACTGGGTCAATGGGCTGAGGAATGGCATTTGGATAAATGTGAGGTATTGCATTTTGGTAAAACAGACAGGGGCAGGACTTATACAGCTAATGGTAGGAGCCTGTGGAGTGTTCTAGAACAGGGAGACTTTGGGGTTCAGTTACATAATTCTTCGAAATTTGCATTATAGGTAGACAGGGTGGTTAAGAAGTCATTTAGCGCGCTTAACTTCATTGCTCAGAACTTTGAGTACAGGAGTTGGGTATCTTGTTGAGGTTATACAGGACATTGGTGAGGCCTCTTCTGGAATACTGTGTGCAGTTCAGGTCGCCCTGTTATGGGAAGGATGTGATTAAACTGGAGAGGGCTCAGAAAAGATTTGCCTGGATATAGCCGGGAATAGAGGGTTGAGTTATACAAATAAGCAGGATTGGCTGGGACATTTTTCACTGGAGTGTAGGGGGTTGAGGGGTGACCTCATAGAGGTTTGTAAAATCATGAGGGGCATGGATAGGGTGAATGACGAGGGTCTTTTCCCCAGGGTGGGTGGGGGGGGGGGGGGGCAGTCCATAATAAATATTGACACCATCTTTGCTTTGAAAGCTCAATTCTTCTTTCTAGCTTGCGGGGCCCACGAATGTTTTATTCATTCTTTTGCTCCAGGTTATCTAGTTTTTCCATTTGATGACCTTTTCTTTCGTGCACTGCGTACTGTCGCAGTGGCGCTGATCCACTAACTGTTGCATATCTAAAAGTGTAATCCAGGGCTCTTTGCTGCCGAGTAATCTGCTTTCTAGAAAAGAAGAAGGACAATGGTTTTCGTGACTGCCAGGGTAGTTTGGCTCATCTGTGCCATCCATGACCTTTGTTTGTTTTTAGATTCATTCATGGGATGTGGGTGTCGCTGACTATGTCGGCATTGATTGCCCATCCCTAATTGCCCAGAGGGCAGTTAAGAGTCAACCACCTTGCTGTGGGCCTGGATAACCAGGTAAGGATTGCAGTTTCTTTCCCTAAAGGAAGTTAGTGACCCAGATGGGATTTCCCCTGACAATTGACAATGGTCATCTCAACACCAGATTTTTTTTCTATTAACTCCAAATTCTGCCATCTGCCATCTTCCGCTTCAAACCCACGTCCCCAGAACATTACCTGGGTCTCTGGGTTAACAGCCCAGCAATTATACCACCAGGCCATCACCTGTTGACAGTGCTCTACTGTCATTGTCCTAAAAGAAAGCTGTCCCTGACTTGTGATCTTCCCACTGAAGACCAGTCTCAAGAGGATTAATGCAACAGAGTGAAAATTCTCTCTCTCTCTCTCTCTCTCTCTCTCTCTCTGATGGAAACCTATTCCATTAACTCCTGTCCAAACACCTGGTTCGCTTGGCATTGTATTGTGGGTGCCAGGTGAAATTTTTGGAGAGGGTTCAGGACTTGGGCATTCTTCGTGAGATGGGGTGCCCTTCCCTCTAGTATTGTTCTTCAATTTCAAGGTACAGAGACCGAAACGGATTTACATATATCTACCTGCCCAACAGACTGGGTATGCATCTGTGTCTCATAACTATGAGTCGGTTACTGAGGCAGCACTCTAAAACTGTTTTGTTCCCTATTGTCTTTAGGCCAGTCTGTGCTGGTATAAGACAGGGTCTTTCTGACACTGATGACGAAGAGTATACTATTCTTTCAAGGTGGCTGTAGCTCAATAGGTGACTTCCTTATTTCTGGGTCAGGAGTTTGTGAGTTCACCTCCCAGTCCTGGGACATGAGCACAAGATCCATGTTAATTCTCCTGCTGCACTATTGAGGGAGTACTGCACTGTTGGAGGTGCTGCCTTTCACATTAGATCTTAAAGTCCCATGTGTCCTATCGCGGGTTTGACTGCTATCCACTCCTCAGGCTGGGTAGTAGCTGGGCTTCGGTTGTCCTCAGTGTGGTAGGAATCAGCTGATATTGCTACTGTTGGTGCAAACTCAACAGCACTTCCTACATGTACATGGGGATTAAGGCACATAGGAACGCCACACCATGCAAATTCCCCCTGGAACCACTCACCATCCTGACTCGGAAATATATCACCATTCCATCAGTGTTGCTGGCTCGAAATCCTGGGAATCCCTCCCCAAAAGCATATTGGGTCTATCTATACCACATGGATTGCAACAGCTCAAGAAGGCAGCTCACCACCACCTACTCAAGGGGCAATTGGTGATGGGAGATAAATAAAAACTGAAAGAACTGTTAATGCTGTAAATCAGAAACAAAATTAGAAATTGCTGGAAAAGCTCAGCAGGTTTGGCAGAATCTATGGAAAGAAATCAGAGTTGATGTTTCAGGTCGAGTGACCTTTAGGAGTACTGATTTCACTTCGCAGATGTTGCCAGAGCTGCTGAGATTTTCCAGCAATCTTTGTTTTTGTTTCTGACAGGAAATAAATACTGGCACAGCCAGCAACGCACACATCTCCCGAATGAATTAAAAATGTGTATTTTTCTGTGCAAGTGGCATTGGCAATTTGGATACATCCATTTCTAAAATCCTGTTGACTCAAAATCAAAATGGATAGAAATTGGTTTGGTGATGAGGCACGGAATCAGGACACTGTGAAAGTACCTATTGACCATAATCAAAGTGAATGGATTATGAATTAAATTAAGGGCCTCCCTACTGTCATACTTCAATGAACCCCAGCACCTCTGCTCACTGCTTAAGAAGGAGATCTTAGTCAAATCAGCAATTGAAGGTAGATTTCATACCCAGAATCTCACAAAATAGGCCAATGTGACAGAATTTAAGCGAACATAAGACAAAGCTTAACCTTTAGATTCTGGTCCCAATCTCAGCATAGTCCAATGGACACACTTTCTTTTTAAGTATGTGTCACTGACTTCCTTTGCCTGTTATTCCCACTGGAAGGGCTGCATTCCCTGGGAGGGGTCACAAAAGGGCTTCTTTCTCAATCGAGGCATCTCAAAGCGTTGATCAAAGTGTTGGCTGGAGACACAGAATGTAACCAAGGATACAATGTGATCTGAACCAGATACATGATCTGTCCAATGATGACAGTGCACCACACACTCACATAGGTAGACAGACAGACAGACAGACACACACACACACACACACACACACACACACACACTCACACACACACACACACACACACACACACACACACACACACACACACAGACACACTCATAGACACACACAAACACAAGCATAGAGACTCACACAGAAAGATATACACATACACTCACAGACACGTACATATTCACACACACAAACACCGACACATATACTCACAAACACAGACACACACACACGGAGGCATACATAGACACATACACATAGAGATGCACATGGAGAAACGCACATAGAGACACATGCACAGACACATAAAGATACACACACAGATACACACACAAACACTGACACACACAGAAACACAAGTAGCTGTCACTATGTATTGTAGACCTGTGGAAATCAACATGGTTTCACTATGGCAGATGCCTTGATTAGTGAGAGACAGTGATGTAATTACCTGTGTGTCATTTCTCTGGTCAGCTGTGTGACACAGGCCACAAACCTACTTAAAATAAAAGTGAGCCCTCTGTCATTTACATTCTTGACAAATATCTCACCCCTCAGCCATACATAGCCTCAAAGGGATGGATCTTTCTGTAAGCGCTAACATCCATCCATATATAACCTGGAAAGGAAGAATCACACTATATAATACTTTTACCAGGGCCTCAGCTGGTCCTGAAGCACTTTGTACCTGAAGGGTTACATCTGCGGCACAGTTATCACAGAGAGACAGTCAGTATGAGCCCATCACTAGCCCTCACAAAAAAACGCCCGATAAGTCTACATGATCAGGAATAAAAGTGATGAACTTAGAGCATGGATCAGTACCTGGTGCTATGATGTTGTGGCCATAACAGAGACATGGGTTTCTCATGGGCAGGAATGGTTGCTGGATCTTCCAGGGTTTAGAACATTTAAAAAGAATAGGGAGGGGGGAAAAAGAGGAGGGGGTGTAGCACTACTAATCAGAGAGGGTATCACAGCTACAGAAGCTTCCATTGTCGAGGAAGATCTGCCTACTGAGTCAGTGTGGGTGGAAATTAGGAACAGCAAGGGAGTAGTCACCTCGTTAGGGGTTTACTACAGGCCCCCCGGTAGCAGCAGGGAGATTGAAGAAAGTATAGGTCGGCAGATTTTGGAAAAGTGTGCACGCAGTAGGGTTGTTGTAATGGGTGACTTTAACTTTCCTAATATTGATTGGAACCTCCTTCGAGCAGAAGATTTGGATGGAGCTGTTTTTGTAAGGTGTGTTCAGGAGGGTTTCCTAACTCAGTACGTTGACAGGCCGACGAGGGGAGAGGCCATTCTAGACTTGGTGCTCGGAAACGAGCCGGGGCAGGTATCAGATCTTGTGGTGGGAGAGCATTTTGGTGATAGTGACCATAACTGCCTCACATTCTACATAGCTATGGAGAAGGAGAGGATTAGGCAAAATGGGAGGATATTTAATTGGGGAAGAGGAAACTATGATGCGATTAGACATGAGTTAGGTAGCATGGACTGGGAGCAGTTGTTCCATGGTAAGGGAACTATAGACATGTGGAGACTGTTTAAGGAACAGTTGTTGGGAGTGATGAGTAAATATGTCCCGCTGAGACAGGCAAGAAGGGGTAAGATAAAGGAACCTTGGATGACGAGAGCGGTGGAGCTTCTTGTGAAAAGGAAGAAAGTAGCTTACATAAGGTGGAGGAAGCTAGGGTCAAGTTCAGCTAGAGAGGATTACATGCAGGCAAGGAAGGAGCTCAAAAATGGTCTGAGGAGAGCCAGGACGGGGCACGAGAAAGGCTTGGCAGAAGGAATCCGGGAAAACACAAAGGCATTTTACACTTACGTGAGGAATAAGAGAATGGTCAAAGAAAGAGTAGGGCCGATCAGGGATAGCATAGGGAACTTGTGTGTGGAGTCTGAGGAGGTAGGGGAAGCCCTAAATGAGTTTTTTGCTTCTGTCTTTACGAAAGAAACGAACTTTGTAGTGAATGAAACCTTTGAAGAGCAGGTGTGCATGCTGGAATGGATAGAGATAGAGGAAGCTGATGTGCTGAAAATTTTGTCAAACATTAAGATTGACAAGTCGCCAGGCCCGGACCAGATTTGTCCTCGGCTGCTTTGGGAAGCGAGAAATGCAATTGCTTCGCCACTTGCGAAGATCTTTGCATCCTCGCTCTCCACTGGAGTCATACCTGAGGACTGGAGAGAGGCAAATGTAATTCCTCTCTTCAAGAAAGGAAATAGGGAAATCCCCGGCAATTATAGACCGGTAAGTCTCACGTCTGTCGTCTGCAAGGTGTTAGAAAGGATTCTGAGGGATAAGATTTATGACCATCTGGAAGAGCATGGCTTGATCAAATACAGTCAACATGGCTTTGTGAGGGGTAGGTCATGCCTTACAAACCTTATCGAGTTCTTTGAGGATGTGACTAGAAAAGTTGATGAGGGTCGAGCTGTGGATGTGGTGTATATGGACTTCAGTAAGGCATTTGATAAGGTTCCCCATGGTAGGCTCATTCAGAAGGTCAGGAGGAATGGGATACAGGGGAACTTAGCTGCTTGGATACAGAATTGGCTGGCCAACAGAAGACAGCGAGTGGTAGTAGAAGGAAAATATTCTGCCTGGAAGTCAGCGGTGAGTGGGGTTCCACAGGGCTCTGTCCTTGGGCCTCTACTGTTTGTAATTTTTATTAATGACTTGGATGAGGGGATTGAAGGATGGGTCAGCAAGTTTGCAGACGACACAAAGGTCGGTGGTGTCGTTCACAGTGTAGAGGGCTGTTGTAGGCTGCAGCGGGACATTGACAGGATGCAGAGATGGGCTGAGAGGTGGCAGATGGAGTTCAACCTGGATAAATGCGAGGTGATGCATTTTGGAAGGTCGAATTTGAAAGCTGAGTACAGGATTAAGGATAGGATTCTTGGCAGCGTGGAGGAACAGAGGGATCTTGGTGTGCAGATACATAGATCCCTTAAAATGGCCACCCAAGTGGACAGGGTTGTTAAGAAAGCATATGGTGTTTTGGCTTTCATTAACAGGGGGATTGAGTTTAAGAGTCGTGAGATCTTGTTGCAGCTCTATAAAACTTTGGTTAGACCGCACTTGGGATACTGCGTCCAGTTCTGGGCGCCCTATTATAGGAAAGATGTGGATGCTTTGGAGAGGGTTCAGAGGAGGTTTACCAGGATGCTGCCTGGACTGGAGGGCTTATCTTATGAAGAGAGGTTGACTGAGCTCGGTCTCTTTTCATTGGAGAAAAGGAGGAGGAGAGGGGACCTAATTGAGGTATACAAGATAATGAGAGGCATAGATAGAGTTGATAGCCAGAGACTATTTCCCAGGGCAGAAATGGCTAGCACGAGGGGTCATAGTTTTAAGCTGGTTGGTGGAAAGTATAGAGGGGATGTCAGAGGCAGGTTCTTTACGCAGAGAGTTGTGAGAGCATGGAATGCGTTGCCAGCAGCAGTTGTGGAAGCAAGGTCATTGGGGTCATTTAAGAGACTGCTGGGCATGTATATGGTCACAGAAATTTGAGGGTGCATACATGAGGATCAATGGTCAGCACAACATTGTGGGCTGAAGGGCCTGTTCTGTGCTGTACTGTTCTATGTTCTATGTTCTATGTTCTATGATGTACTTGGGCGAATGGCAATCGAGGAATATGACCAAAGATCGAGAGTAAGCCACTCAGCCCTTCAGATCTGTTTCCCCATTTAATACAATCCTGGCTGATCTGATTTTAACAATAACTCTACATTCCTGGACATCATCAAGAATCTATCTACCTCTGACTTCAAAATATTAAGAGATCCTGCACCCACTTTTTCAGAAAGGGAACTCCAACAATTCATAACCCTCTGAGAGAAATATTTTTTCCTCATCTCTGTTTTAAATGGGCAACGCTTCATTTTTAAACTATGTCCGCTAGTTCTAGATTCTTCACGAGAGGAAACATCCTTCTAACACCCACCGATCAAGACCCCTCAGGATCTGAGATAATGGGAACTGCAGATGCAGGAGAATCCGAGATAACAAAGTGTGAAGCTGGATGAACACAGCAGGCCAAGCAGCATCTCAGGAGCACAAAATGCTGCTTGGCCTGCTGTGTTCATGAGGTCCACACTTTGTTGCCTCAGGATTTGATATGTTTCTGTTCATAGAGTCATACAGCAGGAAAACAGGCCCTTCAGTCCAACTTGTCCACACTGACCAGATATTCTACATTAATCTAGTCCCGTTTGCCAGCATTTGGCCCACATCCCTTTAAACCTTCCTATTCCTGTACCATCCAGATGTTGTAATTGTACCAGCCTCCACCACTTCCTCTGGCAGCTCATTCCATTCACCCATCACCCTCTGTGTGAAAAAGCCATCCCTTTTAAATCTTTCCACTCTCACCTTAAACCTATGCTGTCTAGTTCTGGATTCCCCTAACCTAGGAAAAAGAGATCTTGTTATTTGCCCTATCCATGCCCTTCACAATTTTATAAACATCTATATGATCACTCCTCAACCTCTGATGCTCCAAGGAAAATAGCTCCAACTTATACAGCTTCCCCCTATAGCTCAAACCTTCCAACCCTGGCAACATCCTTGTATATCTTTTCTGAACCCTTTCAAGTTTCACAACATCCTTCCTATAGCAGGGAGACCAGAAACGAATGCAGTATTCCAAAGGGGGCCAATAGCGGACTGACCAATGTCCGGTACAGCTACAGCTGAATGATGGAGCAAGATCAAGTAGCTGAATGGTTTCCTCCTGTTCCCAATACCAGTTAATGTGTTTTTGGGATTGGGGTCTCCCCGGCATACTTTGAAAAGAGCAACACATTAATTTGATCAATTAGACATGGTCTTTGCTTAACCTCTCATCCAAAAGCCTTGCAGTCAAACAGAATATCAATCATTTGAGACAGCTGTCAAGGGTTAACCTACATCTGTCTGTCCTCAAGGAGGTCTTGAACTCACAACCTTCAATTGAGATTGTTATCAGTGAAGCCAAGCTGACACATGTGACTGCTCCTCGAGGACAGAGATACAACACAGATCTCTGGTTCACAAACCAGGCACTGAACAAGCAAACACCCAGCCTAACCCAACAACCTGACCCTCCAACCCCCACCTCTAAAGGATTAAGAGGAAGCATTTGGTTTCCCACAGTCAAACTGAGCCATGCACAGGGGGATTGTCTCTATCCTTTGGCCTGTACATTCCTGAGCTGAGTAAAACCATCCGGAGTTTAAGAGTGACTATTAAACTCCGAACCCCAATGAGTGTGTGTTTTGTGGCGATCCAGCAAGGATGTGCCTCCCCCATTAACACGCAGATGGGAAAATAGGATTGAACCTTAAAATGATTGTGTTGAATGGCAGAGCAGGTTCGATGGGCTGAATGGTTCACACTCACTCTTATTGCTTATGTATTTTCCCACCCAACCTTGTGTCCTCGTGACTACAGTCACCGTCCAGGTTCAGATAGGTGAAATGTAGCCTCTTGAATGAAGGATTAGAGGTCATTTGATGATGTGCCATCATAGTCTAACAATAAATTACGATAATGTCTGAAAGGCAATGATCCAACAAAACATGACACAGAATCCTTACGCCTTGGAAGCAGGCCATTTGGCCCATCACGCTTGCACCAATCCTCTGAAGAGCAATCCACCCTGTCACATAAGCATGCATCTCCCATGGCTAATCCACCTCGACTGCACATCCCTAGGCACTCTGGGAAAGTTAGCATGGCCAATCCACACAGCCTGCACGTGTTTGGACTGTGGAAGGAAACCCAGGCAAACATGGGCAGAATGTGCAAACTGCACATAGACAGTCGTCCAAGGATGGAATTGGATCTGGGGCCGTGTGAGGCAGCAGTGCTAACCACTGAGTCACTGTACCACCCCACAGGGTGAGGGTTAGGGTGAGAATTAGATACATTCTTTAAAAATTTAGTTATAATTTTGACTAAGGGTTCCTGCTGGATGTGTGACAGGTCCAACCCCAGAATCAATCTTAGAGTTAGAACTGCTTAAGAGGAGGCCATTCAGTCCCATTGAGGACATGCTGGCTCTCTGTAGAACATCAGAGTCAGTCCCATTCTCACATTCTATCTCTGTCCCTGTATAGGCTTATTTCTCTCATGTGATCATTCAGTTTCCTTTTGGAATTATTGATCACTGCCTCATCAAAACTGCTCCCCCCTCAAGACAATGAGTTCCTGGTCATTACTGCTCAATACTTTAAGCCATTCCTCCTTATGGCCCACCTACATGTTTGGCCAAAACCTTAAATCTAGTTCCTCTCCAGTTCATCTACCAACACCTATGGGGCTAGCTTTTCACGATTCACCTTAGCCAAACTTGTCAGAACCTTGTATGATTCTATCAAACCCTCCCTCCTTTGCTCCAAGGGTACAGCCCCGATTTCTCCAACACAGCCTTGTTCTAAAACCCAATTCCCAACTCCTCACCCAATCTTTGGAGCCATTCTGCTGAATCTTTTCAGTTCCCTCACATCCACCTTGACATGTAGTGACCCAAAATTGGACTCAGTACCTGACTTAGAACATAGAACATAGAACAGTACTACACTGGGGTGGGCCCTCCTGGGCCCACAAAACTGACACCAAATTAAACTAATCCCTTCTTGCTGCCCATGATCCATATCCCTCCATTCCTGGCATATTCATGTGATTATCTAAAAACCCCTTAAAGGCCCCTATCATATCTACCTCCACCACCATGTTCCAGTCACCTACCACTCTCTGCGTGAAAACCTTGCCGCTCACATCGCCTTTGAACTTTCCTTTCCTGTGGCCTACCCAGTGCACCATAGTCTCTAGTCCCTATGTTCCCCCCCCCCACCCCCACCCTCCCTGTTTCCTCCTCCCTCCATCGGGGAAAGGAACGACCTGAAAATCCTTCATCGCTGAATGCTCTTGAAGTCGAGGTCGGTAAATTCCTGACTGGGAGTCAAAGATTTTGCCAGGAAAATGGAGTTGGCTAGAGGGGACAGTCAGATCTTATTGAATGGCGGAGCAGGCTCGCTCGAGGGGCTGAATGGCCTACTCCTGACCTCAATTCATACGTTTGTGCAGAAGGCTGAAAACATCCAAGGGAAGTCGATGGGAAATTCAGTCAGGCTAATCTCTCAAACTGGCGCTATGTAGAGGCAATTGTGAGAATTTCAGTAATAGTTATGGAAGAAAGACTTCGCAGATCCAACCCAGCCCAGAAGGTATTTTTGATACTGGATCTGAAACTGGAATGCATCATCTGTCACGCTGCCTTCTCATCTCAGGTGGTATGCTGTGTCTGAACACCACTTTTTTTTCTGTTTTGCATTTTCTAGTTTATTTTTATTGTTGTACTTCCCTGTGTGTGGAATTGTTGTAGCTCACTTGTCTGAGTTAAGGTGAATCCTGCCAGAGGTTATGCTTTCCCAAATTATCAGACCCGCTGCAGTTCACAGGACTCACTGCTTTGTTGGGGGCGCTGTCTTTTAGATGATACCCTCTCAACTGTCTGTGAGATGCTCTCATACCACGATTTGAGGGAATTCTCCTTGGTCCTGCTGATATTTATCCCTGAATCAACATGCCTGAGAAAAAACACAAGCATTATAGCTGATCATCGTGGTGTTGTTGTTTGTGGTATCTTGCTGTGCGCATGTTAGTCACAGCATTTTCTGTAGCAGAGCAGTGACATCACATTAGAAATACTTCGTTGGCTGCAAAATGCTTTGGGAAGTGCTGAGGTTGTGAAAGACACTATTTCAGAACAAGTGCTGTCTGAACTGGACTAGCCATGCAAATACTGTGGCTAAAATAGCAGGTCAGGCACTAGGAGTCCTAATAGCTCAACTCCTCATTCCCCAAAACCTGTCAGGAATGTGATGCAATTAACCTTCCTAAAGTGAGGAACCAAAACAGCACACAGTATTTCAGCTGTACCTGAACTAACCTTATATATAGCACCATCATAACCTCTGGCCCCTGTTGTCAATGCCTTGGTTAATAAAAGCAAGCATCTTCATGCCTTCTAAACCACCTTATCTAACTGTCCTGTGGCCTTCAATGATCTTTGGACATGCACACCAAGGTCTCTCTGTGCTTTCTACCATTCAACGTGTACCCTTGCCTTGCTAGTCCTTCCAAAGTGCATCACCTCACATCTTTCAAGATTAAATTTCATTTGCCTCTGTCCTGCCTATCTGACCACCCTGTCTATATCGCCCTGCGGTGTAGGGGTCTCCCCCTTGCTGTTTACCACGACGCCAATTTTCATATAATCTTCTCCATCATTCATGTACACAACAAACAGCTGCAGACAAGATAAGACGCATCAGACGACAGCAGGTAGAAATGCTGGTCGCATTAACAAGGGATACAATAAATGTGCTATCCTGAATCACATTACAGAAGAGGCCATTCAGCTCACTGTGTTTGCACCGACTCTCTGAATGATCAATGAATCTCATGCCATTTTTTTGCTGATTCTGTGGACTCCTCCTCTTCAGAAAAAATAATCCAAATCTTGGCTTCTCTGTGTTAAAACTTTCTCAGGTTGCTTCTTTCGTCAATTACTTCAGAGCTGTGCTGTCTCTTTCTTGATCAATTTTACCAGACTGACCATCTTCTCCCTGTCTGCTCTGTCCAGACCTCTCATGAATTAAAATACCACAATCGAATCTCCTCCTGCTCTTCCTTTCTCAAAGGAAATCAATCTCAACTCCTCCAATGTATGTGCATACAATGAAGTTTCTTGAATCTAAAACCATTCTTGTAAAACTTTGCTTCACTCTCCCAATAAGTTCACAGTTTCTGAAGAATTTTAAGAAACAGAGTGAAGTGGATGAGAGAGAAGTCACAATCTTTTTTGTGAGGCTTTGCAGCAAAAACCCATGCGGTGAGCCATCTAGAAAGGCTTCCACTCTGCACCCATTGTGTTGACTTAATGATATATTTGTTTCCTCACCATTCCCAGCTCAGAACATTGGTGATAAAACTTGCCACAATATTGTGCATGCAGTGTGTGAGAAGCCTTGTTCCCGTGATCGAATGATCAAACTACTTGTATCTTAGGGAAGTGTTCCAGAAAGCAAAGACTTACTAAAATATCTTCATTCTACAGTTGGTCAGCGCATTGAGTACAGGAATTGGGAGGTCATGTTGTGGCTGTACAGGACATTGGTTGGGCCCCCTTTGGAATGCACTGTTCAGTTCTAGTCTCCCTGCTTTAGGAACCATGTTGTGAAACTTGAAAGGGTTCAGAAAAGATT
Organism: Stegostoma tigrinum; assembly: GCF_030684315.1. Classification (NCBI taxonomy): domain Eukaryota; kingdom Metazoa; phylum Chordata; class Chondrichthyes; order Orectolobiformes; family Stegostomatidae; genus Stegostoma; species Stegostoma tigrinum. The sequence goes on along the minus strand of NC_081391.1, from coordinate 19,355,813 downwards.
CACAAGGACCTTGTGAGAGTTGGAGGGTTTGAGCGACAGGGAGAGGCTGAATGGGATGGGACTATTTTCCTTGGAGCGTCAGAGGCTGAGGGTGATCTTATAGAGGTTTACAAAATCATGAGAAGCACAGATAGGGTAAATAGACAGGATCTTTTCCTTGGAGTGGGCAGTTCAAAACAAGGTTTAAGATGAGAGGGGTAAGATTTAAAAGGGACCTGAGAGGCTTTTACACACAGAGGATGGTGCATGTATGGAATGAGCTGCCAGAGGAAGTGGAGGAGGCTGGTACAATTACAACATTTAAAAGGCATCTGGATGGGTACATGAATAGGAGGGGTTTAGAGGGACATGGATCAAATGCTGGCAAATGGGGCTAGGTTAATTTAGCATATCTGGTCAGCATGGATGAGTTGGACTGAAGGGTTTGTTTCTGTGCTGTACAGCTCTATGACTCTAGCTGGCAATTTCTACCATCAATTTAAGAACTCTAAAGCAGATAATATATTTTGGCACACCCTAGTAGCTACATCGCTAAACGACTTGTCTTGCCAAAAATTACTTCAGAAGCAACAAGCTCAGTAAATCCCATAATGTGCAATGAACACGTCAATGCACTAGCTGAAAAAAGACTTCATTAATCAAAATTCTCTTCTCTATGTCTTTATATTGCCCCAAGAAGGATTCTATCTCTCTGACATCCAGCAGACTGGAAGACAAGGTGGGAGCAAGCTGGATAATTGGTTCAACAACAACTTCCATTTGAGTGCCATCTTCATCATAATAACATTTCCCAAGGCACTTCACAGGAGTGCTGACTGACATGATCTGACACTGAGCCAAACGAGAGCTTATTGGGTCTGATTTGGAAAATGGATAAAGATAGATTCTACTGAGCAACTTAGAACAGGAGTGACGTGGAGAGGTCTAAGAAGGGAGCTCCAGAGCTCACAACCCAATTGGCTGAAGGCACTCCAGCCTTTGTTAGGATGAGGTCAGGAGGACAGTAGGAGGCGAATTCTGAAGAAACCAGAGTTGAGTTGCGCAGGGCTGTTCCACGAGGTTATACAGTTAGGGAAGGACAAGGCCATGAAAGGATTTGAACAGGAGATGCAATTTTTAAAGCATGAGGCAGGTAGCATTTTAAAAAATTCATTCACAGCATGGGATCATCTCTGGTTGGGCCGACATTTATTGCCTGTCCCTAGTTGCCCCTTGAGAAGGTGGGGGGTGAGCTGCCTTCTTGAACAGTTGCAATCCATGTGTTGTGGGTTGACTACGAATGCTGTTAGGGAAGGAATTCCAGGATTTTGAGCCAGCGACACAGAAGGAGCAGCGATACATTTCCAAGTCAAGGTGGTGAGTGGCTTGGAGGGGAACTTGCAGGGGGGTGGTGTCCCCATGTATCTACTGCCCATGTCCTTCCACATGGAAAAGTGGTCATGGGTTTGGAAGGTGCTGTCTGAGGAGCCTTGGAGAGTTACTGCAGGTGGAGAAATGATTCTGAGGATGCGATTGGGCAAATGGCACCCTGCATCTTATAACAAACTTGCAGGTTTTGACACCTCCTGTGTATAAGCATATTTTTGGTGATGCACTAGCTTGTGGCTCTGATATGGTTTGGTTGGTTTCTAAGAAACAGCGCTCTCCCAAGGAACTGAGGAGTGACATGAGTACCCACACTCAATTCATGTTGAAGGTTTAGGGGAATGATTCAATCATTAGCAACAACTTTTTCAAAAGGTCACCACAGAAACCTATGGAAGGTTGAATATTCCGATCTTGGAATAAGCCAGAAAGCTATGTTGTTGGCCCATCATGGAATGCTGGTCGGAGACCTTGGGGGTCTGAATCTTTAATGATATGCTGGCAAATGCAATAGGATCTGCCCAAGGATGAGACAGAACATGACTCAACCAGCTGGTCTTCTGCCAAAACTCTGCAGAAGATCTGTGCGCCTGATAATGTAGCTGTCACTGAAGGTTAATCCTGTTGTCAGGAAGAGAGCTCCTCAGAGTTTGATGTGATTCTGAGAGATCTGAGACATCAGGTCTTGTAAATCATCAACAAAATGGTCCAGATGTTCTGGGAGAGAGGTGGTTGATCTCTTTTCTTTACGGGTGGAGAAGTTGTGTGCAGCTTTTTTGCAATTTTTATTATTAACTTATTTTTCTAGTCAACCTGTTGAGAGACTTTATTATATACTTCTGGAGCAGGTGGGTCTTGAACCTGAATCCTTTGGCTCAGGGGTAGGGAAGCTACCACTGCACAGAGGATAGCCTCCTGTAAATAGCAGACGGTGGTTTTGACCTGTTGGCCTCTGGGTTCTGGGCTCAGTTTCCACTCTCTTGCAGTCAACTTGAACAGTCACAACAGATTTCAATGGCTTTTCCCCACATCATCCCCAATCTGCTGGACCTGTGGGCGATAGGGGAATATCACCCTATATTGTTTTTAGCCTTGAGTAAACTTCAACGTATATCCCAGGATGAATTGTTGGTGCAATACATCAGTGATCACCCAAAGCCAACTCTCCTGACCAGGACACCAGAAATCTTGAAGCAAAGGAATTTGGTCACAGTAGGAGACAGCATTAACTCTTTGGGAATGTACTCAGAGCTTCCTGGAACTGGTCAACCTTCCCTTGCTGGCTTGTGAGAGACTCGGACTTGCGGTTCACCAAAATGGAAAGTGTATAGTTGGGTAGGGAGCAAACACGCAGGAAGAGGCTGATGTGAAGTTGTGCAGATGTCCAAACAATCCATTCACTCAACTCTTCCAGCGCCATCTACCTCACACGTGGTTGGGTTTGCATGTCACCCAAGGGACTCAATGGCTATCATTGAACGAGTGTGAACAGAGGGGGAGCCTACTGGAGAAAGAAAGTGAACGAGTGCTCCCCTCCCAAGAAGACTGTACTTTTGTTGAGACCTGGAATCCAAACTGAGATCCTGAGTTCTCTCATTTGAGGAAACAAAAGTTTCCGAAGACCAAGTAGGGAGTTCTCCGCAACATTCTGCCTAGCGTTTAATCCCTCACCCAAAATAACAGGTAGCAATGATCTAGTGGTATTCTCGCTAGACTATTAATCAGGGAACTCAGTTAACGTTCTGGGGACCAGGGTTCGAACATTGCCACGGCAGATGGTGAAGTATGAATGCAATAAAGAATCTGGAATTAAGAGTCTTATGATGACCATCAAGCCATTGCTGATTATTGGAAAAATCCATCTCATTCGCTAATGTCCTTTAGAGAAGGAAACTGCCATCCTTACCGGCTCTGGCACACATGTGACTCCACACCCACAGCAATGTAGTTGACGCTGAACTTCCCTGTGGGCAATTAGGGATGGGCACTAAATGCGGGCCTAGCCAGTCAGTGATGCCTGAATAAAAAATAAAATCGCTGACGTAGGGCAGCTAGGAAGTTGTTCGACTGTGGCACCAATGAAGCTTAATGCCTTGGCCATTCAGCATCTAGGAAATGAGGGCATTGTTATAAGTACTTGCTTACTCCATAATTACTTGGCACAACAGTGGTATCTATCCTTGCTGACACTCGGGAGGAATATACGTGGAGGTTCCCACTCCTCTGCCCTTTTGAGAGGTCAATCTCCCTGTGTTAAGATCAGTTCCTTCACTACATTAAAGGAACAGATCTATTACCATACAAGACCATAAGATAGAACATAGAAGAGTATGGCACAGTACAGGCCTTTTGGCCCACAATGTTGTGCCAACCTATTATCCTACTAAGATCAGTCTACCCTGCATACCCTACATTTTACTATCCTCCATGCGCCTATCCAAGAATTGCTTAAAAGTCTGTAAAGTATCTGACTCCACTACCACTGCTGGCAGCACATTCCACACACCCACCACTCTCCACGTGAAGAACCTACCTCTGACATCTTCCCTATACCTTCCTCCAATCATCTTAAAGTTATGCCCCTTCGTAATAGTCATTTCCGCCCTGGGAAAAAGTCTCTGACTATCCACTCTATCTATGTCTCTCATACACAGGAATGCAAGAGTTGAGGTTAAAATCAGATCAGCCATGATTGTATAGAATGGGCTGGAAGGGCTGAATGGCCCACTCTTGTTCCTTCCAAAGCATATAGGAGCATAATTAGGCCAGTCAGCCCATTGACCCTGTCCAATATTCGCTCATGGCTAATATGTTTCTCAACCCCATTCTCCTGCTTTCTCCTCATAACCTTTGCTCTCATGGCCAATCAAGAACCTATCTACCTCTATATTAAATACACAATAATTTGGCCTCCACAGGGGTGATTATGTTATGACGACATCGTTAGCCTAATATCCAGGTAATAAATTCCAGGGTACGGGAATAATTTATAATGTACATTTATGTAACTCCGGGACAACTCAGCCTCAACAGCGATCATCATGATTTATAGGTAGCAAAGACATTCATCGCATACTGCTTCAAATTATTTCACTGCAACACTGCAGCTGTGTCAATAATACACAAGACAAAATCATGTACTCGCCTTGGGCTGTTATTTAAAAAATAAGGCGATAAATTACGTTATTCTGCTGTTGACACAACAACAACTTGTAATTGGATAACACCTTTAACTTGGCAAGATATCCAAAGGCATTTCACAGGCTCAATGACGAGCCCAGTTCGACACTGACTCACATGAGGAAATGTGACAGGTGAAATGTGGCAGAGGAGGCAGGTCCCAGTGAGTATCTTAAGGGAGAAGAAGCTGGAAAAGTCAGAGGCTTGTGGATGGATTTGGCGGAGCACAAGGATCTTGGAGGGCTGAGAGTGTGGAAGTAGAGAGCAAGAGAGGGAGAGAGAATTGTGAAGAGGGCTGCAAATCTAGGGTGGCACGGTGGCTCAGTGGTTAGTCCTGCTGCCTCTCAGCATCAGGGACCCAGGTTCAATTCCAGCCTCAGGTGACTGTCAGTGTAGAGTTTGCACATCCTCCCTGTGTCCTGGGTTTTCTCCCACAGTCCAAGGATGCACAGGCTAGGTGGATTAGCCATGCTAAATTGCCCATAGTGTTCAGAGATGTGTAGATTGATTGGGTTATAGGGGGTTGGGTCTGGGTGGGATGCTCTGAGGTTTGGTGTGGACTTCTTGGGCCAAAAGACCTGTTTTCACATTGTTGGGATTCTATGAATTTTTTTGACAAATACCAAAGCGGAATACTGAAAATCTGAAAATAAGAACAAAAAGTAACAGCTGGGAATACCCATCGGATCAGGCAGCACATGTGGAGAGAAGCAGAGTTAATGTCTCGGCTCAATAAAGCTTTCATCAGTTCAGATGAGAACGATTTTGCTCAGAACTACCAGTGAGGTTTCAAAACTAGTCCTAGACTTGCCCCTTGAGATGTGGAACTGAGACAGTAAATTACGGACTAAGTTGAGATTTTGCTCAGGAGTTGACCCCCATCGTTGAAGATGTGTGAACTATTCAGTGACTCCAGGGGATAGCAGTTTGAATTACGGTATCATTACAGTACAGAAGAATGCCATTTGACCGTTTGTGTCCATGTTGCTGTCTCTCTTAAGGAGCGGTTCATGTACTGTCCCTGCTTTGCTCTCTCCTCACATCAATGTGTTATCTTGAGTCTAATTGCCAACTCCAAAGTTTTGTTAAAATCCTTTTGCTCTCTTTCAACACCTGCATAAGACATTTGTTAGACTGCTGATGCAGTACTGTTCTGGAAGCTGCACTACAGGAAGAATGTGAATGCATCGGACAGTGATAAGGAGCTTCAGTGATATAGATAAATTGGGACTGTTCTCCTTGAAGAGGAGAAGGCTGAGATTTGGTAGAGGTTTTCAAAATCACGAATAGACAGGGAGAAACCGTTTGCACTTGTAGAAGGAACAAGGAGGCATCGACTTAAAGTGATCTGCAAAAGAAGCGAGAGTGATGTGAGAAGATGTTTTTTCACACAGTGGGTGGTTAGGATCTGGAATGCACTGCCTGGAGGTTTGTAACGAAAGCAGGCTCGATTGACGCATTCAAGAGGACACTGACGATGATCTGGATAGAAATAATATGCAAGGGATATGAGGAGAAAGCTGGGTACTGGCACAAGGCAGTGATACTTTCTTAACAAGCCAGGGCAGGCAGGATGGGCTGAATGGCTTCCTCTATGCTGTAACAATTGCAAGATCCTGCAAACCTTGGATTTCAGGACTCCTCGATGCTGCAACAGATTCCAAGAACCTGGCTTCAATTTGCAGTTCGTAAATTTGGCTGAAATCCGGGGAGTGCATTCATCTGGCTGGCAACTCACACTGTTGTCACTCTGTGAATTTGAACATATCCCGTGCACCAAATCAGCGGGAGTGCAGGGAGAGAGACAGTTTCATTGCTGTTTATGCAGCTACACCTGGGATTAGGGCTTGCTTTGAGACCACTTGGAACATTTATGGGATTAAATATTGGTGTGAAGGCAGCCAAGATGTTTTCCAAGTTCCCATATCACTTGCATTGCTTAACAATTGAGAGTAGATCAGATTCCACCCCAGCGATTCTGATTTTCATGCAAGTGGAAGAGGAAGTTTAATTACCATACAAGTCTAGTCCCAAATGATTTAAGCCTCCTCTTCTGATTGGGAGAGGTGAAGCTTGATGGAAGCTGTGAGCTGTTAATGTTCAGGAGCATGGGACTGGAGAGATGGATTGTAATTAGTCTGGGGTAATTGCCTCCCTTGAGAAAGTGGTGATGAGCTACCTTCATGAAACACTGCTGTCCAGGTTCATAATTCTTTGGAGGTGGCATCAGATATAGACAGGGTGATTAAAAAAGCATTTAGCACGCTTTCTTTCATTTAGTCAGGCCTTTGAGTGTGGGAGGTGGGACCTTATGTTGAGTTTGCACAGGACATTGATGAGGCCTCTTCTGGAATACTGCATCCAGTTCTGGTCGTCCTGTTAGAGCCAGGCTATTGTTAAGTTGGAGAGGGATTTACCAGGATGTTGCCGGGAATGGAGTGTTGAATTATGGGAAGAGGCTGGATAGGCAGGTACTTGTTTCACTGGAGAGTAAGAGGCTGAGGGGTGACCTTATCGAGGTTTATATAATCATGAGGGGTATGAATAGGCGGAGTGGCAGGTGTCTTTTCCCTGGGGTGGGGGATTTCAAGGCTAGGGGGGCATATTTTTAAGGTGAGAGGGGAAACATTCAAAAAAAGACATGAGGGGCAATGCTTTTACAAAGGGAATAAATACACGTATAATCAACTTCCAGCGAAAGTGGTGGGTTCAGGTACAATTACAACATTTAAAAGACATTTAGAGAAGCATGTGAATAAGAAATGTTTGGAGGGATATGGGCCAAGTGCCGGCATGTGGGATCAGTCTAGTTTGGGATTATGTTTGCCATGGGCGAGTTGAACCGAAGGGCCTGTTTCCATGCTGTATGACTCTATGCAGTGTAGGGGCACCAAAGGGTCTGTTTCCATGCTGTATGACTCTATGTAGTGTAGGGGCACCAAAGGGTCTGTTTCCATGCTGTATGACTCTATGTAGTGTAGGGGCACCAAAGGGTCTGTTTCCATGCTGTATGACTCTATACAGTGTAGGGACACCAAACGGTCTGTTTCCATGCTGTATGACTCTATGTAGTGTAGGGACACCAAAGGGTCTGTTTCCATGCTGTATGACTCTATACAGTGTAGGGACACCAAACGGTCTGTTTCCATGCTGTATGACTCTATGTAGTGTAGGGGCACCAAAGGGTCTGTTTCCATGCTGTATAACTCTGTGCAGTGTAGGGACACCAAAGGGTCTGTTTCCATGCTGTATGACTCTATGTAGTGTAGGGACACCAAAGGGCCTGTTTCCATGCTGTATGACTCTATGTAGTGTAGGGGCACCAAAGGGCCTGTTTCCATGCTGTATGACTCTATGTAGTGTAGGGGCACCTAAGGGCCTGTTTCCATGCTGTATGACTCTATGTAGTGTAGGGGCACCAAAGGGTCTGTTTCCATGCTGTATGACTCTATGTAGTGTAGGGACACCAAAGGGTCTGTTTCCATGCTGTACGACTCTATGCAGCATAGGGACAAGCACAAAGCTGCTCAGCAGGGAGATCCAGGATCTTTCGGGGTCATTGAAGGAATGGTGAAACATTTCCAGGCTAGGATGGGGTGTGGCTTGGAGGGGAAATAGCAGGCGATGGTTTTCCCCTGAATCTGTTGCCCTTGTCTTTCTACACAGTGGAGACTGCAGGTTTGGAAGGTGCTGTTGTAATGAGCTTTGCTGGATTCCTGCAGATGGTACTCATTTCTGTTAGACTGTGGCAGCGGTGGAGGTATAGGATGTTAGCAATAAAGTGGACCCCTTTGTTCTGGACTCAGATGATCCTTTTGCGTGTTGTTGGGGTCACACCCAGGCAGGTGAGCGGAGAGCACTCCATCACCCTTCTGACATGTGCCAGGTAGATGGTAAGCAGTTTTTGGCAATATGTTTTGAACCAAGAAAGCCTGCAGGCTCAAAACTGACTTGCTCAGCCATGTTTGTTCCCACCAATGAGAGTTTGACTCCTTTACAGCACATTAACAGTCCATTGAGATGAGTAGCAGACCTCATTGAGGCTGCTTTGCTCTCAAGCTCTGGGTAGCAGTTCTGCAGAGGTCCCGCTCCCCACATGCAGGCCTTAATCTGATGGGGTCAGGAGAACAACAGCAACGGCGATGTGGCTTTCTCCATCAGAGAGTGCCAAGAGGGGTTTGGATCAGAAGAAATTTGGTTATTTCATTTCTCAGTGGGCCTCTGCATCACCCGGGACACCCTCCCAAAAACGCTCAAGTCCTGCAGGGGTTCCCCTTACGCCTGCCAGGTAACAGGGTCCACGAGGATTAAGGAAGAGTCTGATACGGCTAAACAATGAGGCTCAGGTCAAGGCTCCAAAAAGCCTGTGAGTCCTGGATGGATGGTTTGCTGGCTGCTTCAGACAACCTGCTGAGAATTAAAGTTAGGGATATCAATTAATTCTCAATCAATCCCAGTCAACATGGTTAGCTTGGTTGTACAACATCAGATCTTTTTAAACTGAGGGTCTCTGGCTGGGTGCTGTTGTAAAGACTCTTGCAGTGCAGTGGTAATGTCCCTTTCTCTGGACCAAGAGACCCAGGTCAAAGTCCCACCATCTCTAGAGATGTGTCACAACAGGTTGATTATAAATATCTCAGAGCTGTACTGTTTAAGGTGGCTCAGTGCTCAGTACTACCGCCTTACAGTGCCAGGGACCTAGGTTTGATTCCAGCTTTAGGTGACTATCTGCGTGGCATCTGCATTTTCTTTCTGTGTCTGTGTGGGTTTCCTCCGGGTGCTCTAGTTTCCTCCCACAGTGCAAAGATGTACAGGTTAGGTGGATTGGCCATGGGAAATGGCCCCATATTGTCCAAGGGTATGCAGGCTAGATGAATTAGCCTTGGGAAGTGCAGGGCTTCAGGGATAGGATGGGAGCTGGGGCTGGGTCTGTGTGAGATGTCCTTTCGAGGGTCAATGCAGTCTTGATTGGCCAAATGGCCTCTTTGTGCACCGTAGGGATTCTATGACTATTAGACTGTGGGAGCATTGCTGTCTGCAGTAGGGAGATGTCTTTCTGGTTGCATGAGAATTCTGGATGCTTATAACAGAGACTTTACTGTATTACTGTGTTTGTCACTGTTTCTTTCCCTTTGGCTTGGAGCACATTACTGAGCGAACAGGATCTAGTCTGTGTTGCATCAGAATTTGCCCATGATTCACTACCGACATTTTCAAAAATTCATTCATTGAGTCTGGGCATTGTGGTTTGAGCCAACACTGACCACCGACCCTGGCTACCCCTCCAGCAGGTGGGGGTGAGTTGCCTTCTTGAACCGCTGCAGTCCATGTGCTGTAGGTTGACCCACAATGCCCTCAGGGAGGGAATTCTCTCAGGGAGAGACTATTTTACCAATGGCCCTGAATCACTGAAGGATCCTGACAGCACACTCCTGCTCCTAATCCATTATGTATGTTTGTATTTTGCTAATGCCCAGACCTAATTGCCATAGAGAAGGTGATGCTTCTGAACAGGGCATTCCTTGGAGTTTAGGAGACACACATTCTGTTAAGAAGGGAGTGCCAGGATTTTGATCCCATGATACTGAAGGGACAGTGATATATTTTCAAGTCAGGATGGTGAGTGGTTTGGAGGGGAACTTGTAGGAGATGATGTTCCTGAGTATTTGCTGCCTTTGTCCTCCAGATGGAAGTGATTGTGAATTTGGAAGGTGCTGTTGGATGAGCCTTGGTGAGTTCCTGCAGTGCATCTTGTAGGTGGTACACACTGCTGCGACTGAGCGTTGGTGGTGGAGGGAGTGGATGCTTGTGAATGTAGTGCCAATAAGGTGGGCAGCTTTGTCCCAGTTGGTGTCAAATTTCTCAAGTGTTGTTGGGGCTGCACTCATCCAGGCAGGTGGGGAGTATTCCATCACACTCCTGGCTTTGTGCCTTGTGGATGGATGATAGACAGGCTTTGCGGAGTCAGGAGATAAATTACTCACTTCAGGATTTGCAGACTCAGCCCTGCTTCTTGCTTCCCGCCTAACGGAAACAACTTCCTTCTTCTAAGAATGAGATTTCTAAATTCCTGGAAGTGCAGGGTCAGATTAAAACAAGTCAGCATGGATTTAGTAAGGGGAGGTCGTGCCTGACAAATCTGTTAGAACTCTTTGAAGAGGCAACAAGTATGTTAGACCAGGGAAACCCAGTAGATATTATCTATCTAGACTTCCAAAAGGCCTTTGATACAGTGCCTCACGGGAGGCTGCTGAGCAAGGTGAGGGCCCACAGTGTTCGAGGTGAGCTACTGGCTTGGATTGAGGATTGGCTGTCTGACAGAAGGCAGAGAGTTGGGATAAAAGGCTGTTTGTCGGAATGGCAACCGGTGACGCGTGGTGTCCCGCAGGGTTCAGTGTTGGGGCCACAGCTGTTCACCTTATACATTAATGATCTGGATGAAGGGACTGGGGGCATTCTGGCGAAGTTTGCCGATGATACAAAGACAGGTGGACAGGCAGGTAGTACTGAGGAGGTGGGGAAGCTGCAGAAAGATTTAGACAGTTTAGGAGAGTGGTCCAAGAAATGGCTGATGAAATTCAATGTGAATAAATGTGAGGTTTTGTACTTTGGAAAAAGAATACAGGCATGGACTATTTTCTAAACGGTGAGAAAATTTGCAAATCAGAAGTACAAAGGGATCTGGGTGTGTTGGTCCAGGATTCTTTAAAGGTTAACTTGCAGGTAGAGTCCGTAATTAAGAAAGCAAATGTAATGTTGTCGTTTATCTCAAGAGGGTTGGAATATAAAAGCAGCGATGTGCTTCTGAGGCTTTATAAAGCTCTAGTTAGGCCCCATTTGGAATACTGTGTCCAATTTTGGGCCCCACACCTCAGGAAGGACATACTAGCCCTGGAGCACGTCCAGGAAAGATTCACACGGATGATCCCTGGAATGGTAGGTTTAACATATGATGAATGGCTAAGAATCCTGGGATTGTACTCATCAGAGTTTAGAAGGTTGAGGGGAGATCTAATAGAAACTTAGAAGATAATGTATGGCTTAGAAGGGGTGGACGTTAGGAAGTTGTTTCCGTTAGGTGGGGAGACTAGGACCCGTGGGCACAGCCTTAAAATTAGAGGGGGTAAATTTAAAACTGAAATGAGACGACATTTCTTCAGCCAGAGAGTGGTGGGCTTGTGGAAAATATTGCCACGGAGTGCAGTGGAGGCCGGGACGTTGGATACCTTCAAGGCAGAGATCAACAAATTCTTGATCTCACAAGGAATCAAGGGCTACGGGGAGAGTGCAGGGAAGTAGAGTTGAAATACCCATCAGCCATGATTTAAATGGTGGAGTGGACTTGATGGGCCAAATGGCCTTACTTCCACTCCTATGTCTTATGGTCTTCCTACTCTCGCATTTGTGATGCTCTGATGATTGAGACGTCCACTCACTCACCAGCATGTTCGCTTGACTAAAGAACAAGAGCATCTCCTGGACCATCCTTAAACCCATTTTAAATCAGGAGAGAAACAACTGGAGGACAACAGACAAATTTCCTAAAGCTATGGCTGCGTTTCATGGGAGAATGACTGCAAATTTTGGCAAAATACTCTCAAATCTTCCTATTTAAAGAACAAAGCAATAAATCTGAGATACAAAACCTCAGGGCTGGTACTCTGAGTCCCTAAACAGCACACGCACATAAATCAGAGCCCATGAATTGAACTGAATGCCATAGAAAAGTTGGCACAAGATGATAATAAACAAAAATATTTTATGTTAAACTATGCCCTTGAGACTCTTTAATATTGCTCCAGGCAAAAAGCTATTTTCAATTGAGTAAAAACTTCTAAGGTTTCACTTAAATGATGCCCAAACAAGTGTTTGTTTGATAAATGCTCTTTATTTTGAAACACATTCTCCTCAACTGGCCGTATTTCAGAATTGGTAAAACAAATGAATGAAGATTAATTAAAACAGTAGCCTTTAAAAAATATAATAAGGTGTCGACCTTTCAGCAGCTCACCGAGTGACGCCAAATGCCATCTTTTAGATGAGATATTGAACCAAGTCATTTTCATCCTCTAAGGGCATGTTTTCTTTAGTGATTCAGCGGTGTTGGTGTCACAATGGAAAGGCCTGCACTATCTGGATTTAAATGTGGTAGTATGCTGGGCTATTCCAAAGGGCCTTAAGAGTCAGTAACATAAGATTTGGGGTCTATAGTCACAAACAGGCCAGGATCACAGACTTCCTTCCCTAAACCTTGATATTTTAGAGTACCAGGATAGTGACGAAAGTAGATGGTACGCTTGTCTTTACTGGTCAGTGCATTGAGTACAGGAGTTGGGAGGTCATGTTGTGGCTGTACAGGACATTGGTTAGACCACTTTTGGAATACTGAGTTCAGTTCTGGTCACCTTGTTATAGGAAAGATGTTGCGAAACTTGAAAGAGTTCAGAAAACATTTACGAGGATGTTACCAGGATTGGAGGGTTTGAGCTATAGGGAGAGGCTAATAGGCTGGGGCTATCCTCCCTGGAGTGTTGGAGACTGAGGGGTGACTTTACAAAGGTTTATAAAATCATGAGGGGCATGGATAGGGTGAATATCCAAGGTCTTTTCCCAAGGTAGAGGAGTCCAAAAATAGAGGGCATAGGTTTAAGGTGAGAAGGGAAAGATTTAAAAGTTACCTGAGGGGCAACTTTTTTACCAAGGGGATGGTGTGTGTGCAGCATGAGTTGCCAGAGGAAGGGGTGGAGGCTGGTACATCTATAACATTTAAAAGGCATCTGGATGTTAAGAAGGATATGGGCCAAATGGGACTGGATTAATTTCAAACATCTAGTTGGCACAGACAAGTTGGATCGAAGTTTCTGTGCTGTGCATCTTTAGAACCCTTTGATACTGTTGTTCAATCGAACTGAATCGACTTTCAATTCTGAGTTATCAAAGTGCACCAACTGCCTTGTGAAACCATATCCCCAGAGCATTAGCTCAGGATTACTTGCCAATACATCACTATCACTGAGGTGTGCTGGAGGCGGGCTCCAATGCAGTTATTACACAGGAACATTATCTGAAGAGGAAATATTGCAGAATTCCAGGGGAGTGGCACTTAGTGAATTACTCTAACCAAGAGCTGGCACATACGCGATGGGCCTCTTCCATTCCACATAGCACTCTTCTAACATGGTATGGCACATCTCTGGAACTGATGGGACTTGAACTGAGACTGCTTGGCTCAGAGGCTAGAACACTACACCACAAAACCCCATCACTCTTCCGAAAAGCAACAGCATGATTCCATCCTAGTGCTCTGGTCAATTTTCATCCCTCAATCTACACTAAGAAATAAACAGATTACCTGGTCGTTATCACCGAGCTGTTTATTGGAGCAAGCTGGCTATCAGCTTTTCTACAATATAACAGTAAACAGGGCTCCAGTTTAATATTGTTCCTGAAAAATTAACACCTCCGATAGTGCACTCGAAGTGACAGCTTTTCAGTTTGTGGTCTGGAGTGGGATTTGAACCAGTGGCTTAGGTGACAGTGCTGTTTGCCGCACTATGCCGAGCACATAGACAGGCAAGTACTGAACAGTATTCCCAGTTGGATGCTGATGAATGTACTGAAGTAATGAAAGGAAAAAGAAACAGATTCACTCCATCTGCTTGAAATAACCAACTAGCATCAAGTGTGGTTTCAGTTGCTGCGGTACCATGGTCTGTGTTTTATTTGTTTTTCCCAAGCAGAATCCAAAATTTCAAGCAGAAGCCAGAAACCCTTCCAAGTGTGAGGAGCGTGTGGGAAACCAGAGAGTTTTGGCTGCCAGCGATCAGCCACAGACCATGAGTGAGATTACATCCACCCGCTCCCTCAGAAACCACATTCTGTGCTTCGCTGAGGGAGACTAACCCGACAACAATCTGGAAGCTGACACGAAAGCTTGCCAGAAGACACATTCTGTCAGAATCTCACAAAGAACGGGGCACATTCACGCTGAATGGAGAAGACACGATTGAGGACCTCTCCAGAAATGATACACGATGGGGCATCTGCTCCCAATAGAGTCAGAGAGGGTAAAAACAGACCCGTCAGTCCAACCATTCCATGCCAAACATAATCCCAAACACGAAACCCCCATCCTAGGCAAACAACAGATACCATTAACTCTATCTATACCCCTCATTATTTTATAAACTTCTGTCAGGGCACATCTCAACCTCCTTCACGCGATTGGCAAAAGAATCAAAACCAACATCAGAAATAGCTTTTATCTTCGATAACAAAGTGTGGAGCTGGATGAACACAGCAGGCCAAGCAGCAACTCAGGAGCACAAAAGCTGACGTTTTGGGCCTAGACCCTTCATCAGAGAACTTTTATCTTCGTAGCCTTCTTCCTTCCATTTGTTGCCCATCCCTAACTGGCCCTGAAGTGAAACGGTTTGCTAATCCCTTTAGAAGACAGTTAGGATTCGGCCCCATTGTAGTGGGTCTGGAGTCACATATATGACAGACCAGGTAAGGACAGCAGATTTCCTTCCCTGAAGGACATTAATGAATCAGTTGGGTTTTACAACAATCAGTAATGGTTTCATGGTCACTGTCACTGAGACAGCTGTGAACTTCTGATGTATTAATTGAATTGGCCTGATCATTCTCAACTCCATTTTCCTGCCTTTTCACCTTGCTTCCCTGAGAGACTAAAAATCTATCTCAGCCTCGATTATCCTTAATGGCCCAACCTCTACAGCCCTCTGTGGTAAAGATTTCCACAGATTCACTACCCCTCTGAGAGAAGAAATTCCTCCTCATTTCAGTCTTAAATATATGACCCCTGATTCTGAGGTGATGCCCCTCTGGTCCTAGCAATTTTGTCAAGGGGAGACAACCTCACCTCAATGACACTGAGCCATCTATGTTGCTTATTGCTATACAAGCAACCAATAATACTAACCCTTATTTTCTTTATTCTCTTTTGAGATATAGGCATCACTGGTAAGGCCAACATATTTTGCCCGTCCCTAATTGCCTTTGGACTGAATGACACATTGAGCCATTTCAAAGGGTAGTTCAGAGGCAGCCACAATACTGTGGGTCTGGAGTCACAGGTAGGCCATACCGGGTAAAGATGGCAGCTTCCTTCCCATCAGGGCTTTAGTGAGCCAGATGGGTTTTAAGACAGTGGTTGCAAACATTTTAAATTTCAGATTTACCGAAGTTCACCGTCTGCCCTGGTTGGATTTGGACTAATCTCGCCACAGCATCAGCTTCGGTCTGTCAATTACCAGCTCAGTCACAATACAATGGGTGCACGAGCAACTAGGCATTTTTAATCTCATAATAACCACGGAGTTAGTAACTGTGCTATTTGTGGCTGCGTGCCTCTTGTCTCGGAGTCAGAAGGTGGTGGTTCAGAGGCTCTAGTGCACACACCTTGGGGCATGACGGTGAACAATACAGAGGGAGTGCTGTGCAGCCAAAGTGCCCTCTTCTTCATAAAACACTAAGCTGGGGGCCCTTCTCCTGTCTCGGTTGGACATTGGAGAACCCATGGTGTTATACTGAAGAACAGGCAAGTTCTCCCTGGTGTCCCTGGCCAACATTTAGTCCTCAACCCAACATCCCTAAAACAGATCAGTTGGTCTGATTGTGATGTCATTGCTGTTCTGCGGGATCTTTGTGCAAAATAAATATGTGTCGATTATGGGAGGAGGATTGTTCAGGTCTGCTTCAAATGTGTGTTTCCGCACGCTCCAACAGCGTCTCCACTTCGGAAGTGTTTTACCAGGCTGTTGACTGCTTCGGGACGCCTTGGGTGCTGTGAGGGGGCGCTATGTGAATGCAAATCCTGTCCCACAGAGAGTGCGGCCAAGGGTCAGCTGCGGCAAACTGTTCCCTGGCAGGGCCATGGTCAGTGGAATGCAGGAGGTACCCAGAAGGGCATGGGAGCTACCCTGCGGGTTTAATTCGCTGTGCAAGTGGTGCTGTTCCAGGATCATGTCCTTCGTTACAATTATCTTTCAACAGAAGCTTTCATCAACTGACAGAAGGGAAGATAAAAGAAACAATGAGCACTACGTGTGGAAGTGTCTGACAGTTTTGCATAGCTCTCTATCAGGAAAAGCTGCCTTAGGGGATTGTACCTCCCTTTCTCTCTGCACACAGTGTATCATGTCCAGTCTTGTCAAATCAATTGGCATTGAAAGCAGGCTCCTGTTTAATCCGCTACCTTTGCATAGACTGCTTTGAGAATTCCTCTCGGGATGAGTGAGTTAAGGTGTGAGTCAGTATTTAAACAGAACTGTGCTGAATTTAGCCTGTTAGAGGAAGACAAAGAACTTTTCAAGACACAGAATAACCAACTGACCTGGATTCAGAGGCCAGGCTGTAGCCTAGGACTCAAGCCTATTTCGATGAGATTGTTTCCGTAACCTATTGCGAAGGTCTACCAACCCCTGAAGTTCCAACAGCGCCTTCACAAAGGTCCAGATGCTCTGTTCATTGCTCACATGATCCACTCTCTGTGACTGAAGCCCTCCCTTTTCCTGTCAACCATTCTTCCTGATTCACCCCTAACAATGATGGATGCTATTCAATTTGGATGATGTTCTCTCTCACACGATTGTCACCTCTGGTCTTTGACTATACTAACCCGGGTCAGGGCAGTCTTTGCTGGGACTTTGGTCCAGTTGCTTTAGATGCTGTTAACCTTGCCAGCCCACTCCATCTCAACTCCCTCACCCCTTCATACCCTTAGGGCAACTCATGTCCCCACCCAATCCCCACACCATCCATGCCATCTCTATGACAACTCATGACCACACCCATCCTCCCACATTTCCCCTTCATCGTGCCACATAGCTTCATGACACCCCCATGGTCATTCACACAATATCCACCACAGACAGACCTTACAAATCATGTGAAGATTAAAAACAAACTTCCAACTAACAAGTACAGTTCTGACTCAGCCACACTTGGCATTAACAAGAAACCCTTTCATTCAAGTAATCCATCCAACACTTTTATAACTTCAAATGGTTAGTCTTGTACTAAATAAATTTCTATTCAGGGTGTATATCAAAAACAGCTCATCATTTACGAGTCTCTTTAAACTATCAATGAAACTGAGGAGTCAGAATGGCTGGTGGGATAATTTGAGCTTTTGTAACTCAGTCAAACATTCATTATGATTGCACAATAGCCCTCAGTGAAATGTCAACAAAGGCTTTTACTGCAACTGCTAAGAAAAACAGCAGTGTTAATTTGTAAACTACACCAGATGGCCTGTCAATCAAACCAATTTTGTTTATGAACCCATAACAACAATTCGGCATCTCTTTTCTCATATTTAAAGACCCTTCAAATCATTGTAATTAAACATACATGACAGTTTATATCTATGCTTATATCAAACTGCTAAAAATGATCAAAGAGGAACGAAACTAGTCAGAGGATCTTGCATTGATCTAGGCACCAGAAACAATAGTGACAAACACAGCCCTGATGACCCTACAAAGTCCTCCTCTGGGACAAACATCTGGGAGCTAGTGCCTATATTGGGATAGTAGTCTCACAAACTGGTCAAGCAACAGCCAAGCAATGACCATCTCCAACAAGATAAAATTATCCATTGATTAATGACTAGTGAGAATCCATTCTATGTTTGATCAATGCATTGAATCGCTTGATATTCTGTAGGATGATCACACATGGTTCAGTGGGCATCTCAATTGTGGGAACATCACAAATCTAAGTCACAACTACATGTACAAGAATAAGTAATATGAGCCCCCCACGGTCAACATCCTGCGGGTTACTGTTGACTAGAAACTCAACTGGACTTGCTACATAAATATGACTACAAAAACAGGTCAGAGGCTAGGGATGCTGCAGTGAGAAATGCATCTCCCGTCTCCTCAAAGCCTATCCATCATCGACAAGGCACAAGTCAGGAGTGTGATGGAATACTCCCCACTTGCCTGGATGGGTGCAGCCCCAACAACACTCAAGAACCTTGACACCATCCAGGATAAAGCAGCCCGCTTGTCTGGCACGACAACGACAAGTATCCATTCCCTCCATCACCAGCGCTCAGTAGCAGCAGTGTGTACCATCAACAAGGTTAGTGGAGTCATGTTGACACTTTGAAAGTCTATCCCTAGGAATCGACATTGACCTGGAAGAGGTCAATGTGGCTATTGGAGAGAAAGCCATGAATACAATTAACTGCAAGCACAAAGGAGAGTGAGGTAATACGTTGTATCAGCACAGAGCTAAAACACAAATCAGGAGGGATTATTATTTCTACCAATGGCAAACTTGTCTCCTTGACTCTGTGGTTTAGTCGCCTGGTCGAACGTTGCTTTTTAAAGGAAAGGAAGAGTTGCGTTGATATAGTGCCTATCACGATTTCCAGACATCTCAAAACGTTTCACCATCCAATGAAATACTTCTGAATTGTAGTGACTCTTGTTATGTAGGAAATGTGGCAGTTGATTCACACAAAGCTAACACCCTTAACAACAAAGTGACAATCACCACAAACTCTATTCATCAATCCTGCTGAGGGATAAATGTTGAGCAGGTCCTTTACCTGGAAGGAGGGTTGAGGTTTCCATTTACATTTTCCCTGAAATACCGTTCTTGTGGCCATGCAGCTCTCCCTCAGTAGTGTGGAGGAGTGTCATATCTTCATGCTTGGGAATGGGAATTGAGTTCACAGCCTTTGCCTGATCCTGCTCCAGTATGGCACCTCCGGACGTTTCATAAGGTTTCACCATGATTTAATGAGTAGCATTTTAAACAAGCCTGCGCATAATCAACACTGTTCACTTCTTACATGGATTCTGTTCAGGAGTGCCCAGAGGTATTCTGTTCAATAAGCCCTCACCAAATGGTGTGTTGATTATCACAAAGCCATTGTTGATGTTGGAAGCCATTCCCAATTCAAAACATCCAACTGTTTATTGCTCCCAGTCACATGCCTCCACTTTACCATTGACAATCTGTCCTATACTTGATCATACTTGAATGCTTGTCATTTTCATCCAAAGTACTCGCATAAAAATATTTTTTTGTTAAAAATGTGTTTTGTTCATGGGACATGGGTGTCCCTGGTTAGGTCAGCATTTATTGCCCATCCCGAATTGGCCAGTGAAGTGTCAACCACATCGCTGTGTGTCTGGGAGTCACATATAGGCCAGAGTGAGGTGTAGATGGCAGTTTTCATCCCTGAAGGACATTAGTGAGCCAGATGGATTTTTAATGACAATTGGCGGTGGTTACATGGTCATGCTCAGAGTAACTTTTCTCTTAATTCCAGACTTTTCAAAACTTGAATTCAAATTTCACCATCTGCCATGATAGGATTTGAACCCACAACCTCAGAACATCATTCTGGGGTTCTACATTATTAGTCCAGTGAAGTAAATGAAATGAACCGTTTCTGTTGCTTAGCAGAGTCTTGAGGTCTTCCTGATGCAGTTTCACCCTTCCCCTCAGGTCCAGGGAGACCAGATTTCCTCCCCATGAGCAACTCTGCTGGATAGTCCCGAGACCATCCTGAAAAACTTACAGGTATTAAATTAGGGCTTCACTCAAGCAGTTGTTTTGTAATCAAAAAATCTTTCTCAACCAATTTCACCCCATCAAGCTTGGACCCAAGCCTTTCACTACGATCAGTGGTGACTGAGCTTCTTCTCACTAAACACTGGGACCGAAGTTGTCCCCTTAGTCTGTAAAGGTTCCCCAGTATAGGGTCTCAGTCCAGCCAAGGTCTTGTGCAAACTTAAGGTTCAGAGTCCAGAGGGAATTTTGTTACAGACTGGTACTGCTTCATTGAACAGGTGGTATTGACCTTCATTACAGGTGACCATTTAATTGGAAGCCTATTTTGATTGGCTCTGATGTGGATGTTGCTAAGCAATGTAACCATTCCAAGCAAGATGGTAGGTAGGCTTTCCAGGAAGTACACTCCTAGATTCTGGCCTATGAGTTCCCCGACTCCATTTAGATCTAATGGGGCTCTATTGCCGTCTCAATTCCACATACCGGCAGCAACTACAATGGCACGCTGGCCTGTGTCCTGTAGAAAATCTTAAGCATTTGGCTGGTGCTTGGCTTTGTTTTGGGGCTTTGCAGTGGGCTGACCTGGAGTCCCTCTGTTCAGGCTATGTCCTGATTGAGGCCCTGCAATTGCCTTCACTGAAGTGGTGTGCCCCAAGTTCAGTTGGCCCGGCGAGGGTGTCCACTTGCATCAGAACATCCTGCAACTCATATGCTCCATTTGCCGCATTTTCCAATGATAAAGCCAGTTGTAGTCCCTATTTGAAGTCCAGTTGGGCTTCAGCTGGTAGGTACTTTTGCCTGGTTACATCATTAATCCCATGTACCAAATGGTCTCTCGCCATATCTTTCAGGGTTAAACAAAAGTCACATGGCTCTGCCAGATAAGGATTCCCCTGGTTCTCGAATTGCTGAGTAAAAGAAGTAAAGTCTCAGAATTAGAGGAGGCTTGGAGTCATAATATTCCTCAACTAAATCAGTCAACCCTTGATAGCTTTTATTATCTGGTGTCTCAGGGAAAGTTGGGCTCCTAATATCCCAAAAAGCTGCGGGTTTTCAAGCTGTCAGGAGAATGACTCATTTGTTTTTTCCTCCTATGACAGTTGCCAAGGAAAAAATAATGTATTCTTTCCACATATTGGAGTCAGTCTTCAACAGCAGGATTGAACAAATCAAGCTTCCCGAATGACAACATGATGCCAGAAATGTTTACCCCAACTCAAAGATGACTGTTTTCTCTCGTCACCACTGAAATAACTCCACAGAGTTCGGTATCCCATCACCAAGTCACCCTTTATTTACACATGGAGAGTCCTTGACACTGTTCTTGCTCCCTCAGAGCCAGCTGTCAGACTGAACAAGATGTCTGCCACTCCTGTTCTTCTCTGTCTGCCAGGGCTCCCTGATTGGACCAGATTAACAACCCCAATCAGGGAACTCATATTCTATGAGATCCACCTCATTACAATCACGGCAATTACCACTTCACTACCTCTGTCACCCTCCCCTCCTTTCCCTGCACGCTGCCTTTCACAGCCTCAGAGCAAATGTAACAATATTTTGGACATCACAGGCGAATTTAGATGGAGTTCCCATTTTCTTGAGGCTAATGATAAAAGTCAATGAGTGATTCAATCAAATATAAGGACAAGGGCATAGATGCATTGGGAATTCCACCACCTGCAAGCCTCTCACCACCATGACTTGCCAGTAAATCACAATTCCTGCAGTGTCACTAATTCTAGAATTGCCTCCGTAACGGCGCTGTTTTCCTTTGGAACTGCGGCAGTTCAAGAAGGCAGCTCATCACCTTCTTCAGGGGAATTAGAAACAGGCGAGAAATGCTGGGCCCAGCCAGTGACACCCACATCCCATAAATGAGTAAATTAAACAAGTGGTGCCCTTCCACGTCGCTCCATCCTCTTAAAGTTTTTTGTGTGACTTGTTGGGAGTGCAACTGGATCCCAGTTCTCTCAGAGTAAAGTGTGAGATTATACATTTCTATATTCATCTTTCTTCGAAGGTATCGCTTTCCTGCAGCGATGTGGGGCTTTTACTGAACTTTCTACCTTCGCTCTCACTCAGAACCCAATGCTGATGGTTCTTGACCCCATCTCATGAAGAAATAAAATAAATCGTGATGATTTGCAATGCATGGCAGCCCCAACTTCCCGAACACAGACTAACAGAGGCTGCAACTCACCAATATTTTACAAGCAAGCTCTGGGCTACTATATTTAGAACTACCAAAAATTTCCTAACATTGTGTCCTTGCAACATCCATTCCAGTTGTAAAGATTAAACTCGAGTTAGGATATATTCTAGGAAAGTGCGCACTTGACAAAGGAGAGAGTAGAGTTAGGGTTGACAGATCCAAAGGAGAGATTCTGAAGAACTGTTGTCTAGTCAGGCTCAGCTCTGCAACCTGTAGTTCCTCACAGGACACAGATCACAAAAGCCAAGTTTGGGTATGAGCGTGGGGTCCCTGGGCTACCCAATGCAGAATCCAGAAGATATAAGCTCAAATCCTACTCTGGACATTTGTAAACGTGTTAAGGGTAAACCCAGTGTTTTGGATTCCCTTTAAGCTACTAAAATAGGTAAAGAAATATGTTGGGAAGTGGACATCTGGAAATTACAGAAGGTTGTAGTGCAGTTAAGCAGGTGTGCAAATGGAACAAAATGCAGAAAAATGAGAAATTTGTCCATTTTAGTCGGAAGAGTAAAAGAAGCATATTGTCTAAATGGTGAGTGGTAGCAGAGCTCTGGGCTGCAGAGGGAACTGGGTGTCCTTGTACATGAATCACACAAGCTTAGTATACAGCTATAGCAAGTAACTAACAAAACCAAAAGCAAGTTATCATCTTTTGAAAGGTGAATTAAATACAAAAGTCAAGAAGTTCAGCTTCATAGGGTGGCACAGTGGTTAGCACTGGTGCATCACAATGCTAGGGACCTGGGTTCAATTCCACCTTTGGTTGACTGTCTGTGTGCAGTTTGCCCATTCTCCCGATGTCTGTGTGGTTTTCCTCTGCATACTCCCATTTCTTGCCACAGTCCAAACGTGTGCAGGCTAGGTGGATTGGCCATGCTAAATTGCCTGTAGTGCCCAGGGATGTATAGCTTAGGAGGGTTAGCCATTGAAGAGGCAGGGTTACAGGAATAGGGCAGGGGGCAAGTCTCGGTGGGCTGCTATTTGGAGGGTCAGAGTGGGCTGAATGGTTTGCTTCCACATTGTAGGGATTCCATTCATTCATACAGGGCATTGGTGAGAGAACTTCTGGAATACTGTACACACTATTGGTCACCTTATTTAAGAAAGGATGTAAATGATTTGGAAGCAATTCAGAGGTTTCCCAGACTAATGTATGAAATGGGGTATTTACGAGGAGAGGTTGGAAGGGCAAGGTTTGTAACTGCTGGAGTTTAGAAGAAGCAGAGGTAACATGATTGAAACATAAAAGACCCTGAGGGAACTTGACCTGATGGATGTGGAGAAGACATTTCCTCTTGTGGGAGAATCTAGAACTAGGGCTTTGAAAATCTTGCTCCGCACATCTAAAACTAAGAGGAGGCAAACACTTATTTCGCCTGAAAAAGGAGCAGCGCTCTGAAAAGCTTGTGATTTCAAATAAACCTGTTGGACTATACCCTGGTGTTGTGTGACTTCTGACTTTGTCCAGCCCAGTCCAACACCAGCACCTCCACATCATGACTTTTTTTTAAGGCAAAGCTGGATAGATTTTTGTTAAACAGAGGGGATGAAAGGTTATCAGTGGGAAGGTGGATTTGAGGTTACAGTTAGATCAGCTACAATCCTGTTCAATGGTAGAGCAGGCTCAAGTGGCTGAATGGCCTACTTTTTGCTCCTGCTTCAGAAACAAAAATCCAACTGGCTTTGCTAACATCTCTTAGGAGGCAGGGAGCCTCCTTTCTTCAATGTGGTGAAGCCTAAAGCTGACTGCAATCCCAAACAATCATGGTTGACGTTTCCCAGAGTCCAGTGAATTCTCACAGAATTCTCATGGATTTACACAATGCTGAGTGGCCTGGACAGAGTGGATGTTGGGAAGATGCTTCCATTGGTAGGAGAGACTAGGACCCGAAGGCACAGCCTCAGAGTAAAGGGAAGACATTTTAGAATAGAGATAAGGAGAAACTTCTTCAGCCAGAGAGTGGTGAATCTGTGGAATTCCCTGCTACAGGAGGCTGTGGAGGCCAGGTCATTGAGTACATTTAAGACTGAGATAGATAGGTTCTTGATTATCAAGGGGATCACGGGTTATGGGGAGAAAGCGGGAGAATGGGGTCGAGGAATTGTATCAGTCATGATTGAATGGTGGAGCAGACTTGGTGGGCCGAATGGCCTAATTTCTGCTCCTATGTCTTATGGTTTTATGGTCTTAAGACGACTAGCCTCCTAGAGGGGTAACTAGGGATGGACGATAAAAGACATTGATCGCCAGCGAAGACCATGTCCAGAGAATACTGTGACAAGTAATTTACTTCCTGACTTCCCAAAGCCTGTCCATCGTCAACAAGGCACAAGTCAGGAATGTGATGGCACTTGCCTGGATGGGCTCATCCCCAACAACACTCAAGGAGCTTGATACCATCCAGGGCAAAGCAGCCCATTCGATTGGTGCCACGTCCACAAACATTCACTCCCTCCACCGCAGACACTCAGTAGCAGCAATGTGTGCCATCTACAAAATGCACCGCAGAAATTCACCAAAGATCCTCAGACTGCACCTTCCAAACCCATGACCACTTCCATCTAGAAGGACAAGGGCAGCAGATACATGGGAACACCAACCCCCTGCAAGTTCCCCTCCAAACCACTTACCATTACACTTTGGAAATATATTGCCGTTTCTTCACTGTTGCTGGGTCAAAATCCTGAAATTCCCTCCCTAAGGGCACTGTAGGTCAACCTACAGCACAGGGGCTGCAGTGATTCAAGTAGGCAGCTCATTACCACCTTCTGAAGGGCAGCTAGGGATGGGCAAGAAATGCTGTGGCCCAGCCAGTGACAACTACCTTCCATGAGTGACTAAAGAAAAAGCAAAGCGGTCATTGTGGATGTAAAACAATTCACAGAATTTTTCGATGACTTCAGAGTCTTGTGCAGTAACTTACCGACTGTAGCAATGCAGGGGGTCCCTGAGGTGAAGGTTATCCTTCCAGAAAATGGTAGAATATTCAATTGCAAATGATCACCTGTAGCTCCCCACATCACTATTTCCCAGCCTTAATCTTGACATTCTGCAGCCTTGCCTCCCTTAACACTATTCCACTTATACAGACCCCTGTGCTATCTTAGGGGATGGAGCGTTGTACTGACTTTTCGGAAGCATAGGCGAAATATTCCCGCAACCTTAGCCCTGTCACAAAGATCCATGCAAGAAGAAGCGGGTGGGGGAGGAACAAAGATGGCGAAAGCATGCTCACCCACAACCTTCCTCACGGACACCTGTTCTCCTCCCACCAGGCCCTCTGCTTCCTTCATTCTACATTTTGTCAGCAAATTAAACTTCATCTGCCTGCGAGCTCATTCTGTGACACGCCAGGTGGGTTATCGTCCCCAGCATCCTTTGCAGTGCAAGGAAGTTGCCCCAGAGGTTGCTGGGTGATGGAGCAGGTAATCGATAATCAATAATCCAGGCCTGGCACCTGTCACTTTGGTTTACTGCCAAATCAGAGTGGTTCTAATAATTCGATTATTGCCATTTAATCAATGCACAAAGCTAACTGTGTGCACTTATGATTAGAAATTCATTCTGTAATGAAAGGCCCTTTGACAATATTTGTCTGTTTGGCAGAAGGAACTGAACTTTACAATGTTCGTACCATCCCTGGCCACTGACGTCCACTCACAAAACTGCCGAATCTGCACTTTGGTTACTTTGCAGCAAAATAAATGACATTCCATAACAACACTCCAAAAGCTTGATACCATCCGGACAGAGTAGCACATTTGATTGGCACCACATCCACAAACATCCACTCCTTCCTCCACCAACGCTCAGTAACAGCATTGTCTACTGTTGACAAGATACACTGGAGAAATTTGCCAAAGCTCCTCAGACAGCTCCTTCCAAACCCAAGGCCACTTCCATCTAGAAGGACAAGGGCAGCAGATACAAGGGAACACTGCCCCCTGCAAGTTCCCCTCCGAGCCCCTCCCCATCCTGACTTGGAAATATATTGCTGTTCCTTCATTATCATTTGGTCAAGATGCTGGAATTCCCTCCCTAATGGCATTGTGGGTCAACCCACAGCAGGTGGGCTACAGTGGTTCAAGAAGGCAGCTCATCACTACTTTCTCAAGGGGCAACTAGGGACGGGCAATAACTGCTGGGCCCAGCCAGCGACACCCACACATAAACAAAGGAAGAAAAAGATTTCTAGGCACAAGAAATGCCGAGGAATACCAGCCAGTGCTGGAATAGGGAGATCATCAGCCGAGATCTAGAGTGGCACAGTGGACTGGATGGGCTGAATGGTCTACTCCTACTCCTGTTTTCCCACACCGGCAGAGGTTACGATGAAGACCCTGCCTTCTCGACCTCTCCCCTTGCCTGAGGCCTGATGACCCTCAGGTTAAACTGTCACCAGTCGTATCTTTCTCTCGCTTTCTCTCTCTCTGTAAAGTGAATAGCCCAGTAATCCAGTAGGGCCAGGCAACTTTAGCTTCTCTTTATTTTCCTGTGCACTCAGACAATAGATCTTACCAAAATGCAACCTTAAAGCAGAGAGAGGCAGATTT
The DNA here is from genome assembly GCF_030684315.1 of Stegostoma tigrinum. Lineage (NCBI taxonomy): Eukaryota > Metazoa > Chordata > Chondrichthyes > Orectolobiformes > Stegostomatidae > Stegostoma > Stegostoma tigrinum. Next base: position 19,328,941 of record NC_081391.1, on the reverse strand, counting down.
CAACCCCAAGCAAGGCATGAATAGCTGCAGTGGAGTAACTGTGGTGCCCACCAGCACAGCAGAGAATCTAACCTATTTACTAACACATGACTTCATCTCAACTCACCTGCTGTACTGTGCGACTTCTGGACAAGTTTAGATCTGCAGGAATGTATTGTGTCCTTGTGAAAAGGAAACAGGCCTGGTTTAATGGGTTACAACTGGCAAAAGAAAAATTCAGTCTGGTCTTTGATTAATGGTAGGGGACATTCAAGAAATCAAACAAACTCCATTCTCTTTGCAAGATGACTAATGACATAAATTCGATGCAGACATTAGAATATGCCGCTGAAGTGTTTGCAAACAAGTCATCTTTCAGAGTTTTTTTTGTCTCAAGGGCCACTGTGATGTGTTTGTTGAGACTTTCAGAGGGCGTGTGTTTTCCAATTACTTTCAAATTGTAATTTTGAGTTTTGAAAACGTTCAGTAATTAGGGCCTTGTAGCTGATAAATACCTTTGCTGGGAGGAGTGGTGGAACAGACTTGCATTTTTTACTGTGTCTTTCATATCCTTGGGTCATCCCAGTAAAGCACTTCATAAGCAATCAATGATATTTGAAATAATGTCACTGTTGCATAGCAACACATAGACTGGCCAAACTGTGAGCAGTGAGGTGTCAAAATCATTGTAAACCAGTGAACAGGAATAGGCCATGCAGCCCTTCTAGTCTATTCAGTTATTTAATTAGCTCACAGCTGAGGCATACATTAATTCCATTTTCCCACGTTTGCTCCATGATCTTTCCAAATTAAAACCTGCCTGAATACCACTGAGACACATTCATACACTGTTTTGTCTTGGCAATCATCAGGACAAATGCAAGAATGCCAAATTTCAAATGGACATGACAATTTATATCACAGGGAGAAAAGGGTGGTGATTGGTTGGCAAGTTGACTTTGATTGGTTGAGGCATTACCACGGAGAAGCTAATGAGGAACTATGCTAGTGTGGTGTTAAATTGCTGTGATGTGTGAAATTTGGCATTCTTACATTTGTCTTGTTGAATATAAGATGGAAAAGCTTTAAAACCTTGTTTCTACCTTCAGCAATCCATTTCTAACAGCCTTCAAAACTTTATCTGTCCCAGCACTGTGGTGGTTTTTTGTGGAGTTTGGAGGCAGGGTGGTATGGGGGTGAGCTAGGCATGGGTAGTGGCAGTGATGTGAAACACCACTCCCGGACTTTATTTTGTGAATGGCCACTCCCCGAGCGAGCGTCACAAGCACTATCGGACACATGCTAAACTGCCTTAGCTCTTTATGTGGACAATACGGGACTTTGGAATAAAGCTCAAGGTAATGCTTCAGGACAGCACCAATGTGAAACTCACAGTCTGAAGATTGCTAAAGATTGTAAAGGTGGATGAGCCAAAAGGGAAGCAAAATGCCAACGTCTCCTTCCAATGCCTGCACACATATTCAACTAGAACGTCTTGCAATGTCAGAATTATAGTCCTTAATGAATAGCAGAAGCTGTTTCAACCTCAAAGAGCTCGCATTTTAAAAAAATTTGTTCGTGGGATGTAGGTATTGCGGGCTGGGCCATCTTTTAGAGTCATAGAGTCACACAGCACGGAAACAGACCCTTCAGTCCAAACAGTATATGTTGAACATAATTCCGAATTAAACTAGCCCTACCTGCCCTGTCCCTCCAAACAGTTCTTATTCATGTACTTGTCTAAATGTCTTTTAAACGTAGTAACTGTACCTGCATTCATCACTTCCTCTAGAAGTTCATTTCACATATGAATCACTCTGTGTGTTAAGAAAAAATGCCCCTCAGGTCTTTTTTAAATCTTTCTCCTCTCACCTTAAAAACGTGCCCCCTAGTCTTGAAATCCCTCAACTTCTCCCCCAGGGAAAAGAAACTTGCCATTCATGCCCCTATGATTTTATCAATCTCCTTTGCTCCAGTGAGAAAAATTTCAGCCCATCCAGTCTCCCCTTACAATTCAAACAGTCCATTCCCAGCAACTCTCTTCTGCACACTCTCCAGCTCAATAATATCCTTCCTCTAACAGGGAGACCAGGACTAGACACGATAGTCCAGAGTAGGCCTCACCAACGTCCTGTACAACCTCAACATTTTACTGCCTGTTAAGAATTAACCACAATGCTCTGAGTCTCTAGTCCCAGCAGACCGGACTGGGAAAGCAAGGCAGATTTCCATCTTTAGCAGACATCAACGAACAAGATGGATTTTTATGGCAATTGTCAGTGGTTGCATGGTCCACATTAGAACAGCCTTTTGTTTTTAGATTTATCAAATAAAATTTCACCATCTGCCGTGGTAAATTTTAAACCGATGTCCTCAGAACATCAGGCTGAGATTTTGGATTGCTAGTCAGTGACATTACCATCACCCCCCCATCCAGTGCACACTTAAAGAAAATGCTCTAGAGGTACAGGCTGATTAGAAATTATGTAAAAACTGCTCAGTTCCACTGAATTCGGTGAAAAAAAAATCTTCCATTTCAGGGATGCCACGATGTGGAGGTGCTGATGTTGGCCTAGGGTGGACAAAGTCAGAAGTCACATGACACCAGGTTAGTGTCCAACAGGTTAATTTGAAATCACAAGCTTTCAGACAGCAGCTTGTGATTTCAAAAAAAATCTGTTGGACTAAAACCTGGTATCGTGTGACTTCTGACTTTCTGGGATAAGCAGTTGTCCCACTTTTAAGTCCAGAGCATGAATTTAAAATCATAGAATCTCTACAGTGTGGAAGGAGGCCATTCAATCCATCAAGTCAACACCAGCCCTCTGAAGATCCAGCCCCTATTATATCCCCATAACCATTTATCACAACTAACTCACTTTACCCATTACAGAGCAATTTAAAGCAGCCAATCCACCCCAACCTGCACATCTTGGACTGTGGGAGGAAACCAGAGCACCCGGAGGAAAGCCGCACAGACACTGGGAGAATGTGTAAATTTCACACAGACAGTCACCCCCAGGGTGGTATCAGTCCCAGGTCCCTGATGCAGTGAGGCTGCAGTGCTAACTACCATTGCACTGTCCATATGCACCATCCCTTAAACAAGCGTGAGGGATTTGAATTTGAACTGAGATGATTTTACTGTGCTTTGAGGGCAGTAGAGGACAGGTCAATGAATGCATTCAAAGTTGAGTTAGGCAGGGATTTGATCCACAATGGAGTCAAGAATGAATGTGGGTGAGGGCAGTAATCTGGTTGCGGACAAGAATTGAGCTGAGGCCATAAGTAAACAGGCATAATCTTATTCAATGGTGGTACAGGCTTGAGGGGCCAAACGGCCTATTTCTAATTCATGCTCATGGTAATACGAAACACATGGTGTTACACGTTGAATCACGGCTGCAGGAGACCTGAGGTAGGTCTAGTGTAGACTTTTAACTCGAAAATCAATGGTATGCCTGCCACTGCAAAGCCACAAGCTGCTGTTATCGGTCCTCAGTTAGGGCTCTTGTGGTATATGGGTAGTGTCCCTACTTCTGAGGTAGAAGACCCAGATTCAAGCCCCTACTCTGCTCCAGAAGAGCAGGTTGATTAAAAAATATCTAAAACTGCTCAGATCCATTGAATTCAATGAAAACAAAAAAAACCTTCCATTTTTAGGATGGGCAATTTTAGGCCCAGGCACCAATTCAAAACACATTGCCCTTTTAATGAATGAGGATTTTGAATTTGAGCTGGAGGCGATTTACCAAACTCCTCTGCCTGATTAGTACCAGGGTTCCATTATTATTTTACCATGAAGACCTTCCAAAACATTTGGCTGACTTAGCGAGAGTTGGCCTTGTAATAAAGATCGCTGCTGGTTTATGCTCTTGCACAGACCACAAAACTCAGCTCTCATCGAAGTTTAAAGAGACAGAGTAGCCAATCTAGGGGGCGTTAATCTAGAAACAAATTCAAAGTAGGATAGAAACTCAAATCATGATAACACCCAGAAGGTTAAATTAAAAGGGTGTGTGACGTGTGCAGTGTCTTTGATGAAAAACAACAGGTGCAGCAAATGATCGCTTTTGGCTGCACGGTGGCTCAGTGGTTAACACTGCAGCCTCACAGCAGCAGGGACCTGGGTTCGATTCCAGCCTCGGGCACCTTACTGTGTGGAGTTTGCACATTATCCCCACGTCTGCGTGGGTTTCCTCCGGGTGCTCCGGTTTCCTCCCACAGTCCAAAAATGTGTAGGCTAGGTGGATTGATCATGGGAAATCGCCCCATAGCATTCCGAGATGTGTAGGTTAGGTGGGTTACAGGCGGATGGTTCAGGGTTGGATGCACTGAGTGTCGGTGTGGACTTGTTGGGCCGAAGGGCCTGTTTCCACTCTGAGGGGAATCTATGAATAATCATCGTGGTATGAACTGGTGAACAAATAGATGATTTCTCTTGTGTAACCAGAATGCTGGAAACTGTTTTCCTTCCTTGAAGTCCCACTCGCTGCAAACAGCCTTCAAATTTCTACCTCCTGGACTGGTGATCTGCTGTTAACTCTAGATATTTTCTCATCACTCTGTTCAGGGATGTGGGCAACATCATGTGGGAGTGAAATCTGTTTTTACAAAGTTGAAAGGGGAAATGCTGAATCTCGTCTCAAAATACCAATTAATATCCTGAAATGCAATGTCATTGATTAGAATTCAGCTGGCACTGGTTGGATGGGAGTACAGGCCATTAGGAAAGAGCTTTGATGAAACAGTGGAGACTGGTCTGAGAAGGTTCACTTGGATGATCCCTGGGACGAAACCTTTCCCTTGTCACGAAAGGTTTCAGACTGGGTCAATACTCATCAGAGCTTAGCGGAATGAGACATTCTTATTGAAATATATACGATTGTGAAGGTGTTAACAGAGTGGATGTTGAGAGGTTATTTCCCGTCGTGGGGGAATCTGGAACCACGGGCAGAGTTACAACGTAGAGAGTCTGCCAATGGACATGGAGATGAGGAGGAATTTTGTGAATCAGAATCATTAATCTTTGGAATTCTCTGCCCAGTTCATTGAATATGTTTGAAGCTGAGTTAAGGAGGTTTTAAATCGACAAGGGAGTCAAAGGTTGTGGGAGTCAGGCAGGAAAGTGGAGTTAAGGTCACAATCAGATCAGCCACGAGCTTTTTGAATGGTGGATCAGTGTCTGGGGGTAACTCCTGCTCCTGCTAATCTCGCTCTCTGGAGCAATTTGAAGTTGAAACCCAGCCCCCTGGCTCAGAGGCAGGGGCACTACCACAAGAACACCGTCATCTCTTTAAACTCTTTGCTCGAGTGGATTTGCATGCTTATTGCTAAACCATGGTCACATAGGGTTTGTTTTTCTGTTTAACCCACTGCACAGGAATTGTATCTGCAGGTGGTTTGACTGTGGTATTCCCAAAGTTTCTAAGAAGGTTTGTAGCTTGGTCTGTGGATGAGGTTGTAAACTTGTTCGCGAAGCCGGTGTGTTGCAAATGTTTTGTCACCCTGCTCGGTAACATCGCCAGCATGCCTCTGGTGAAGCGTCAGTGTTCTGCCCTGCTTGCTATTTATATGCCTCGGTTTTCTGGGTGTTTGGTATTCCTTCCGATTCAGTTCCTCAGTGGTTTGTACACAGGGTTTAATTCAATGTGTTTGCTGATGAAGCTCCGGTTGGAACACCAGGCCTCCAGGAATTCCCCAGAGTGACTCTGTTTGGCTTGCGCAGTTATAGATGTGTTGTCCCAGTCGAATTCATATCCCTCGTAGTCCGTCTATAGTGAAACAAGCAAGAATTGGTCGTGTCTCTTAGCAACCATGTTTGGGAGTGATGGCGGTGGGTGTAGAGTAGGTTCTACTAAAAATAAGTCACATAGTCACACAGCAAGGAAACGGACCCTTCGGCCTGACCAGTCCATTCGGACCATAATCCCAAACTAAGCTAGTCCCACCTCCAGGGCCCATATCCCTCTAAATGCATCTTATTTATGCACTTATCTAAATGTCTTTTAAATGTTGCAACTATACGCATATCCACCATTCCCTCTGGAAGTTCATTCTACACATGTATCACTCTCCATGTAAAAAAATTCCCTCATGTCTTTGTTAAATCTTTGTCCCCTCACCTTAAAAATGTGCCCCCTTGTCTTGAAATCCCCCACCCATGGGAAAAGCACATGGCATTCACCCTATCTATACCCCTCATTACTTTATATACCTCTATATGGTCACCTCTCAATGCTCCAGTGAAAAAATACTCCCAGTCTATCCAGCCTCTCCTTATAACTGAAACTCACCACTCCCAGCAACATCCTAGTAAACCTCTAATGAACTCTCTCCAGCTTAATAATATCCTTCCTATAACAGAGAGACCAGAACTGCGCACAGTACTCCGGAAGAGGCCTCACCAGCATCGAGTACATCCTCAACATAGCGTCCCAACTCCTATATTCAACTCCTTTATCTGTCCAACTGTTTATCCTCCGACACCTCCGCCATTTACAATCCGACCCCACCACCCAAGACATTTTTCCATCCCCACCCCTGTCTGCTTTCCGGAGAGACCACTCTCTCCGTGACTCCCTTGTTCGCTCCACACTGCCCTCCAACCCCACCACACCCGGCACCTTCCCCTGCAACCGCAGGAAATGCTACACTTGTCCCCACACCTCCTCCCTCACCCCCATCCCAGGCCCCAAGACGACATTCCACATTAAGCAGAGGTTCACCTGCACATCTGCCAATGTGGTATACTGCATCCACTGTACCCGGTGCGGCTTTCTCTACATTGGGGAAACCAAGCGGAGGCTTGGGGACCGCTTTGCAGAACACCTCCGCTCAGTTCGCAACAAACAACTGCACCTCCAAGTCGCAAACCATTTCCACTCCCCCTCCCATTCTCTTGATGACATGTCCATCATGGGCCTCCTGCACTGCCACAATGATGCCACCCGAAGGTTGCAGGAACAGCAACTCATATTCCGCCTGGGAACCCTGCAGCCATATGGTATCAATGTGGACTTCACCAGTTTCAAAATCTCCCCTTCCCCCACTGCATCCCTAAACCAGCCCAGTTCATCCCCTCCCCCCACTGCAC